>NC_069076.1:91960707-92294051 GCF_025698485.1 Gossypium arboreum | reverse complement strand
TGGGCCTTCCATAAGCCCATTTACATACCCAAATTATGAATTCCATCATCACCTACCAAATTTTAGAAATTTACTTAAAATATCAGGAATCGCGAAAAACCTGAAAATCAGGATGTTACACACCATTCACTTCTGATTAGGCGGTCTAGTTCGCACGATGAGTGTCCCAGAGTTTGGATTCGCTCTGGGACTTTACACTGATGAGTTTATGGAGGAGGAGGACATGAATGCACTACCACGCAATATCCACATTTCTCCCTCATTGTGCTAGAAGACTTTGGCACCACTCTCTTCCGCCTATGACCCCAGCCGCTCGAAGGCCTCAACTCTCCCCCCTTCCCTACGATATCTCCATGCCATATTGGCACACACCTTGATCGGAAGGAGAGAGAGCACTGGCGTTGTCAACACGAATGACGCCTACTATTTATTGTGCATGGTGAATGCACAGGTAACTGACTTGGCATACTTCATCACCTTTACTATTCGCCATCAAACTGAGCGACATCGAAAGGGAGTAATCTCTATTGGCCCCTACATGATGCGCCTTACCAGACACTTCAGCCTCCTCAACACCGTGGCCCAGTCATCAGCGCTTACACTGATAGGTTAGATGTCCCCACAAGGCATCATGACTTTGTTACACATGAGGATGATTGAGCGACAATGTGGGACCGATCCTCTTCAGTACCGTCTCACTCAAGCCATTGATGAGTAGGATCTTGAGAACATTCTCGATGAAGTCCCCCACAGCACGAGAAGCCTTCGACCATGCCACCTAGGGAATGACTAGTTCATGTGGCTGTTTCATTGGCACACCTTTCCGATCGACTCACTCACTTCGAGCAGTATTGCACTACACAGTTCGAGATGATTCATGAGCGAGATCGGCAACATGATAGACAGATGGACAACATACAGGCTATGATGCATTAGCTATGCCAGCACTTTCACATCGCCACTCCAGTGCCACCACTCAAGGGCCCCACTAACCAGGATCATTGAATCCTCTTATCTTTTTATTTTAATTTTAATTTTTCTTTTTATTTTTATTTTCATTTCAGTTTTATTATTTTCTTTTGAAAGACATATCTATATTAGTAAATTTTACTTTCTTCATTTTTCTGGTATTTCTAACAAGTAATCCCACAACGCTCTCTTCCACACCAACTCTTAATATGCTCTTCATGATTCTACAGACTTCCAAGCGAAGCTGCTAGGAATATTTTACGGAATGAGGAAACAAATAGGGAACAATACAAAATGAATGTCATGTTGAACGACCCAATTCCTTCATCTAGCCAAGAACAATGGCAGCTACTACTTTCCTCAAACACTCCAGCCTCAGAATCAAGCTCCGCATCCATATAACAGGGAATTTCACCTCCTTTCCTCTTATGATTTTCTTTATTTTGAATAATCTATCTTTGTACATTGAGGGCAATGTACATCTTAAGTGTGGGGGGTGAACATGAAACCTAACTTTTTACATTATTCTCAAATCCCTGAATTTGGTCTTGTGCTTAAGTGATTTTCTCATAATCTTGATCTAATGAATTCTGATTGATCTATAATTATTGTTGATATAGTATGAATTAGACCACGGGAATTATGCATGATTATTTGATTATAGGATATTAGAAAATCGAGCATGATAAGTTGATATTTTGAGAACTAAAATTTTTATTCTATTTTCCTAAATTGAGGTATTATCTTGAAATCTTAAGTATACAGGAATGACATCAAAAACCCAAATTTTTGGTGAGATTTTTGAGCCTTTTAAGCATATAGCCTTCTTTCTTGCTCGCTTCTTTTATGGTTTGAGTGTGTCAACATTGAATTGTTATTCTAGAACTTGCTTCGATTATACATGTCGAGATCACACGTAAGATTTGATATACTGAGATGATAAAGGCACTTAGGATTTAACCTATTTACTCCATAAAAATCCTTCCCACATAATTAAACCCTTAGTGAACCCCCTTTGAGCCTTCTAACCTTTTTTATTGATTAACCTTCATCATTAACCTATTAACCTATTATTGTTGAAATCCTCTTACTTAATTTACTTTTTTTTTATCGAGATTAAATTTAATACTATTTCCTCACTATGTTCACCATTTTTTGTTACTGAATCATGAAGTATGATTTCTATATTGTATTGACTCAATTTGTTCTTTTTTAAAAAAAAAACTCAGCATTATTATTGTAATCCTCAGCAAGCTAAAGTTGTCATTAGCTCATGTAATATAGTTCTAGATATTTGTTTGTGGTTCAGTAATTAAGTTTTTGATAGTGGGGTAATATATTGAAATTATCTCGATTCTAACCTTTGCCTCTTCAGCTTGTATCCATACCTGTAACCTAAACCTCGTTACAACCATGCAAAGACCTTTTGATTAGTGTATTATTTTATTTACAAGTGGTGGAGATTTGATTTTCATGCAAGCCTACGGTAATAACTTCTCATGTTAGACAATCGAGTGCTTAATCTTGAACCTTAAACACTTTGAGTGATTTGAGTGAATCTTTAGTGCGGATGTCATCTCTTGTATATTTAGGACTAAAGTTAATTACTTAGAGGAAGGAGATTACCTATGATTTTATTATCAAAATATTCGATTTAGATTGTTTAAGGCTTTTACTACCCCTATAGTTGAATTCTCACTATATGATTTTCTGTGGAATAACTTGTAACATTATCAGTAATGATTATGTGATTGAGAGAAATGAATTCTAGTAGTAAATGAGAGTTTTTCTTGAGGACAAGAAAATGCTTAAGTGTGGGGGGGTTTGATAAACGCCAAATTATACATAGTTTTACCCCAAATACTTAGCATATTTATGGATATTTACTAATAGATTTATGGATTTTGGTGCTCTTAATCCGATTATTTCATGTTTTGTACTCAGGAGAGCACCAAGAGTCAAAAGGAGCCAAAAACGAGATAAAAAGGGACAAAACGGACCAAATCGAGAAGATCACATGGCCTAAGCCTTGCCACATGGGCTGCTCACACTCTCGTGTCCTTCGAGGGTGTCGACCAAGGCTCTCATGATTCACATGGGCTGGCCATTGACCCACATGGCCGTGTATAATTTAACGGATCAAACACGACTTGGAAAACACGTCACACGACCGTGGCACATGGGCGTGTCCTTTTTCAAAGAGTTGTATTTTACACGGAAAAGGGTACTTAGGGAGGAAGAAAGCCAATCCAAAGCCTATATAAACACCCTAAGTATGACTTATAGAGTGGGCCTCTTCCAAAACTTTTCTGGAATACAAAACCACATGCCAGGAATTACTTGAAGGAAGCCAGATGATCCATCCCAAAAGCTGGAGC
Source organism: Gossypium arboreum (assembly GCF_025698485.1). Classification (NCBI taxonomy): domain Eukaryota; kingdom Viridiplantae; phylum Streptophyta; class Magnoliopsida; order Malvales; family Malvaceae; genus Gossypium; species Gossypium arboreum. The sequence continues at coordinate 92,290,704 of NC_069076.1, read as the reverse complement.
TACTCCAAGACTGAAGATCTCTCTCAGAATTCTTTCAGGGGTTTTAGAATTTTCTTTATGTTTTTGTTATTTTCATACTTTAAAGATGTACTTTTATCTTATCATGAACTAAACCCCTTAGATACTTAAGGGGGTTGAAACCTATGATGGATCTTGTTCTTATTATCCGAATTGTATGATAAATACTTGATTTGTTCTTAATTATGTGTTCTTAATGCTTGAGTTAATATTCCAGGTATTAATTCATGATTTGATGTGCTTATGCAAAGGAGCAAAAGTCCCTGTCTAAGAGTAGATTTGGCATAATTAAGCGGAGTTGATCAAACACCTAGAAATAGGGTTATAAGATTTTGTCAGATTAGGGTGAAACCTAATATGGGAGTCAATAGAGTGATTTACTGCTTCCCTAGGGGTCTTAATTAAGAAAAAATTTTGATTAATTCAACTAAGGGTTAGACGTTATTAGTCTCGAAAGGTATAATAACATAGGTTAGGAAGTCTAACGGATCAAGTCAAGTGGATAAATCGTCTGGTTTAGAGTCAGATAATAAGTGAAATCTACGTGGATTCCTCCTTGGGTGTCGTCTTTATCAAATTAATTTTCTTCAAGTCTTTTTCCAACTTATCACTTTACTTTAGTTTAATTAGTTAATTAGTTTAGTTAATTAGTTTAATAAACAACCCCTCTTTATTTCTAGGTTAGATAATAAAAAGATAGTTATTACTAATACTTTTGGTTCCCTTGGGTACGATATCCCGGTCTTACCATTACTATACTATTGTTCGATAGGTGCACTTGCCTTTTCGTCGTGATAATAGTTAGTTTAGGTTTGATCTTTATTATAAATATTTATTACTTGTTACGAATCACGCGATCAATATCCTAAATCATTTATTAAAAAGGAAAATAAGAAAATTTAAACATCTGATAGAATGAACGAAATTTGATTCCATTTAGTCTTATCTCCCTAATAATGTTTCAGATGCTGAGCATTAACTTGAAAATTACATCCCTTACCGTGGAGTTCAACAACATTGTATAGATGGATGCGATGAATCGTAAATAGACCGGACCAACAAGATTTTAGTTTACCTGGAAGGAACTTTAATCTGGAATTAAATAACAAGACTTACTGACCTGCTTCAAACTCTCGAACTTGAATGTGCTTGTCATGCCATTTCTTAAGTCTCTCCTTGAGTAGTTTTGCATTTTGTATGAGCACATTCGGAATTCCTCTAGCTTATTGAGTTGGAGCATCCGTTTCTCTTTAGCAAGCTTAAGATCCAAGTTGAGTTGTCGAAGGGCCCAGAAGCTTTGTGTTCTAACTCCAAAGGCAGATGAAAATCTTTCTCAAAGACCAACCTGTAGAGTGAAATCCCTAAAGGTGTCTTGTATGTTGCCCTATAAGCCCATAAAGCATCATCCAGCATTTTGGACCAATCTCGTCAGTCCGGGAAAGCTACCTTCTCAAGTATGTCTTTGATCTCTTTGTTTGCCAGTTCAACTTGCCCATTTGTCTGCAGATGGTAAGTTGTAGCCACCTTGTATTTCACTCCATGTTTATCTAATAACCATTTCAACCACTTGTTCAATAAATGGGACCCTTCATCGCTGATAATAGCTCTTGGGGTTCCAAACCTTGTGAACACTTGTTTCTACAAAAACTTAATTACAACTTTAGCATCATTTGCAAGATAAGCTTCAGCCTCGACCCACTTAAACACATAGTCTACTACTATTACTATGTACTTGTGACCAAAAGATGGCGGAAAAGGACTAAGAAAGTCAATACCCCATACATCAAACAATTCTACCTCAATGATATTTGTTCGAGGTATCTCATTTCTGTTGGTGTCATTTCCAACCCTTTGACATCGATCACAACTCTTTACGTAAGCATATGCATCCTTGAATAGATCTGGCCAAAAGAAGCCGGCTTGTAATACTTTGGTCGCAGTACGAGTAACTCCGAAATGTCCCCCGCTTGAAGCTAAGTGACAATGGTATAGAATCTTTTGTACTTCATCTTCTACCACACATCTCCTGATCATTTGATCTGCACACTTCTTGAACAAGTATGGTTCTTTCCAGAAATAGTACTTCACATCGTGAAAAAACTTTTTCCTTTGATGATACATCTTATCAATCGGCATCAAACCACAAGCTAAATAGTTAGCAATATCAGCAAACCAAGGGGTATTATGGACATGATTTACCTTCAGTATGTGTTCATCTGGAAATGTCTCTTGAATTGGTATAAGAGGAGAGTTCCCTTCTTGCGGCTCCAATCTGGACAAGTGATCTACTACTTGATTTTCCACTCCCTTTCGATCTTGAATTTCTAGATCCAACTCTTGAAGTAGAAGTAACCATTAGATCAACCTCGACTTAGCGTCTTTCTTAGAGAGTAAGTACTTAATTGCTAAGTGGTCCGTATAGATAGTCACTTTGGTACCTACAAGATAAGATAAAAACTTGTCAAAAGCAAACACAATAGCAAGTAACTCTTTCTCTGTTACCATATAATTTAGTTGAGCTCTTATCAGAGTTCGACTTGCGTAGTAGATGGGATGAAAAACTCCGTTCCTTCGCTAGCCTATGACAGCTCCTATCACGAAGTCACTTGCGTCACACATCAATTCGAATGGAAAATCCCAATTTGGTGTGACTATTATAGGTGCCGTAACTAACCAACTCTTCAAATCTTTGAAAGCCTTTAAGCATTCTTCATCAAACTTGAACGTCGAGTCCTTCTCCAATAATTTGCATAAGGGTTTAGCAATTTTGGAGAAGTCCTTGATGAATCTTTGATAGAAACCGGCGTAGCCCAAAAAGCTACTAACCCCTTTTATAGATGTTGGAGGTGGGAGTTTCTCAATAACATCTACCTTTGCTTTATCTACTTTGATTCCATGTCTCGTTATCCAATGCCCTAGAACAATCCCTTCTCGTACCATGAAATGGCACTTTTCCCAGTTGAGTACTAGGTTTGTTTCTTCGCATCGCCTTAGTACCTTGGCTAGATTGGCTAGGCAATCATCATATGTATCTCCAAATACTGAAAAATCATCCATAAAATCTTTCAAATACTTCTCAACCATGTCAGTAAAAATAGACATCATACATCTTTGAAATGTAGCAGGTGCATTACATAAACAAAATGTCATGCGTATAAATGCAAATTTACCATACGGACAGGTGAATGATATCTTATGCTAATCTTGTAGTGCTACTTTAATTTGATTTTACCTTGAATATCCATCAAGAAAATAGTAGTAAGTCTATCCAGCATCTGGTCTAAAAATGGCAAAGGAAAGTGATCTTTCCCAGTCGCCTTGTTCAACTTTCAGTAATCGATGCAAATTCTCCATCCTGTAACCGTTTTAGTTGGTATCAACTCGTTATTCTTATTTTCAATGATCATGATACCTCATTTCTTTGGCACGCACTAGATTGGACTTACCCATGAACTATCTAAGATGGGGTAAATTATACCCGCATCTAACCACTTAATGATTTCTTTCTTTACTATGTCCTTCATGATAGGGTTTAGTCTTTGTTGTCCATCAATCGTCTCTTTCTTGCCATCCTCTAGTATGATCTTGTGCATGCATACAGATGGGCTAATAATGTGGATATCAGCTATGGTCCATCCGATAGCCCTTTGAATTGCTTCAACACTAAAATGAGTTTCTCTCCTTGCTCAGTAGTTAATTCTGCTGAAACAATCACATGCAGAGTAGAAGAGTTACCTAAATAAACATATTCTAGATTCGAAGGTAGTACCTTCAGTTCTAATTTAGGTGGCTCCTTGATTGATGCTTTTGGTTGGGTATAATCCCTTTCCTCTAACTCCAAAGATTCAAAGTGGGATTGCAAAATAAATCCCCTTTGATTAGCTTCTAACAAAGCTAAGTATTCATCCTCCTCTTCATCATTCGGAGGATCTGATGTCAAAATTTGTTCCAACGGATCCTCAACATAGTTGAGCTCCTTTTCCACTATTAAATCTTCTAAATTGGATACAGTAGAACAATCATCAATTGTGTTAGGAAATCGCATAGACTTAAAAACATTAAATGTTAGATCATCTCGAACACCTTCTTTTCATCAATAAGAGTTCTTCTATTCACGATCTTTCTAAGATAAAATCGGCTTCAAAGTCTAGAATAACAAAATCAGCAGGGAAAATAAAACAATCATCTTAATTGTATTGTAATATAACACATACCATTAAACATCGAGATATAAATATGTCATCCAATTTGATAGTGCATCGATAACATATGTCTTGAACAATATTAGCCAACATACAAAGTAAATGTAACTAATATTTTAAACCTAGACAAATATGACATCAGCCTACTATACATGCCATAATTCAAAACGTTTAGTTCAAATACCCTAAAGTATGATAAGATCTTCACGATCCTTAACTCCCGAGCAAGCCGAAGGACACTATAAGACAAAAGAGAGAAACAAAGTAAGCATAGCTTAGTAAGTAAGTATGTAAATACTAATTAAAGAATCTCATGTTTACACAACAATTCAAGTATATCTACTTTAACTTCACTATTTATTCCACTTTGATTTGTCTCTGCTGCGTCATATTCACTAAATAAATCATAACTCGAGTTACAAAACTCGAAATTTAAATCCGTAAAATTTCCTGAATCTATACTCATAAAGATTTTTGCTAATTGTTTTCTATAATTTTGGTTCACCCGATTAGTACAGTTTATTAGTTAAACTGTTACACAGCTCGACTGATCTGACCTCTGTTCACTACGAATTCAATTTCTCTCAGTACAAAATTCAAACAACCCTGAAGTCTGTTTCATTTAAAACTAGTCTCAAGGAATTTAGGCATGTAAACTATATTTCTTAATTTTCTTTTTACAATTTTTAATGATTTTTCAAAGTTGGAACAGGGATCACGTATTCATCCTGAGCAAGTCACATACAATTGTAAATATCTCAAAATATAGAATTCCTTTGCTTGCTCTGTTTCTTTTATATGAAAGTAGACTCATTAAAATTTAATTTCACATCTCATTCAACCTCTAATTATATTCCTCCTATTTTTGGTGATTTTTCAAAATCACGTCACTGCTACCATCTAAAAACAGTTTTAATGCTAATTTCACTCTTTCACACATTCTTTATGCTAACCTCATTTTATCTTACATATGTATATACCACAAATCATTTTCACCACATTTCATTCACCATAAGTGTAGGTCCAAACCATAATATCACCACAAAACCATCCCGTTGAACAATTCGGATCAATCCTCGATATTTAATGGTTTCAAAGACACAATTTCACCATCATACTTCGCTTAGTTCGGCTCTCTTGTACACATGGTGAACACTTAGTACCACTCATACGACCTAGCTCTCTTGTCTACATGGTGTCCTTCGACCTAGCTACATTTATCTTTCACGTAGCTCTCTTGTCTACATGGTGTCCTTCACTTGGAATCACGCATGCGACCTAGCTACATTTATCTTTCACGTAGCTCTCTTGTCTACATGGGATACATCTCGTATCACACATGTGACCTTTCCTTGTACACATGATGTGCACTCAGATCATACATGTGACCTAGCTCTAGATTTCTCTCTATATTTATTTCCATTCTTCCAATAGTCGATTTATATTTTAACATCAGCTAGTATATTTATATAATAGGCTGAAATATAAGAATGTACATGAAATTATTGTAATATTTACATACAAACTTACCTTGGTACAAAATGTGGAAATTTTGCAATTTAGTCCTCGAGATCAATTCGTCTTTCTTGATCTATAATAACACATTTAGCTCATTTAATACTCATACTATTTATTTCAATCCAAAAATCACATCATGGAAAAATTACATTTTGCCCCTAACTTTACAAAATTACAATTTTGCCCCTAGGCTCGAATTTAATTTCAGCCCTTATTCTATGATATGCTGAACATTTTCTCTTCTACAACAACATCAAATTCTCACTCTATCATATAGTTATAAAGATTATGCTGCTTTTACTCGCTTTTCACTTAAAACCGAGTAGCACAAGTTATTTAACATAATTTAAAACCTCATATTCTATCATAAAACATCAAAATACACAAATTTCACCTATGGGTATTTTTCCAAATATGAACCCTAGGTTAAATTATTACTAGCATAAGCTTAATCGAGCTTCCGGATTAGGTCTAACTTCACCTATCGGCAGCCCAACTTTCTAAATATTGAATTCCTTCCATAGGCATCAAGTTGATACTCAAATTTTGCAACTTATTCGATTTAGTCCCTACTTTCAATTTAAATCACATAGTGCCTTACCACATTATATGTTGCTCCAATGATTGCAAGGTATGGTAAAACATCTACATAGTGATCCTTCAATTTTATTTTGGGGCTAGTTTGTCTTGAAGATATGCCTTGTATTCCTTGGTCGAGCTACCGTCTCAAATTCTCGAGTTTTCTTTTTTGATGGGATATCTGTAACACCCCAAACCCTACCGAAAGTTTGGCTCGAAGTGGCGTGTCATATTGAAGTGTTTTTGAAAACCATGTTTCCATTAAAAACCCTTCTTAATAATTAAAAACTTATACCCTTTTTAAACCTCGTTAGAAAACCTCAATGAATAACATTCTTAACAACTTTGTAAAAATATTGGCGATTCTGGAAGCTTAATTTAAAAACAATTACGGATACGTGATGTTTTTAACAACGATGAGTTGCTTTGGAAAACTGTGTTCTAATACTAGCAATTATAAGAACAATAAATAAAATTCCAAATTTGAAATCTAGAAAATTACAACGGCTTTACTACAACCCACATAAAAACATTTAAAAGTAATAACCAAAACTGTAACATAAACAGTGTGTGTGGCTTTCTCCGAGCCCCTCGTAGCTCCGATTCGTCTAAGGCTGGAAATTACCTAAAAGGTTAATAAATGGGGTGAGTTTACGAAAACTCAGTGTGAAATCCCCTACTATATAAAAGGAACAGTTAGTTATATAAAAGAATTAAAAGTTAGCCCCAGCCTTACTTACAGTTTCAGTATCAATTGGGCCTTAGCCCATTATAACAGACAGTACCAAATGGGCCTTAGCCCATTATAGAGTAAGAGACATTATCCGAACTAGAATCAAAATAAGAATCAGAATCAGAATTAGGTGACAGAATCAGAATCAATATCAGGTAACAGAATCAGAATCAAAATGTGAATGCAATCCCAACCCAATCCATCCGTATACACTCCCGTACCAACCTTACACCATATGGGGAGACAACTCGACCTACCCATCCGCTACACACTATAGAATTTGCAGCATGGCTGCCAGAACAGATATTGTGACAGAGTCACCAGATATAGATATTGTGGCAGAGCCACTAGAACAGATATTTGTGGCATAGCCACCAGAAACAGATAATGTGGCAAAGCCACTTAACAGAATACGTAGCACAAAGCCATCGATAACTACATTATGTTAGGCACATAGCCATCAACTAGAGTAACATAATCGGCACACAGCCCTAGGTAAATGTGATCGACATAGAGTCGTCAATAACCATATATTGGCACATAGCCTCAGGCAAATACGCGTTTGGTACACAACCATAATCGAGTTGGCATAGAGCCATATGTAGGTTGGTGCAAAGCCATAATCAGAATAATTGGCTTTAAGCCATTGGTAGTTGTATCATGTTAGGCACATAGCCATCAGCGACGGTAATATAGTCGGCGCACAACCTTGGGTAAATATGATCGACATAGAGCCATCAATAATCATATATTGGGCTTAAAAGCCACCAGTGGATCCACAGTCGTCAAGCAACCATGCGATCCTAACAGATAAGATCTTCCTCCGTACAAAATCCCAACCCATGCAACATGTCATGCATGCAGAATGTCATGCCCATATTTGAATCAAACAAACACAGTCAAGTTATTCATATCACCAACATATATTCACAATCAAATCCGTCAACCACACAGTCCAAGTTAGTCACTTGCCCAGAAGGGCAAAAGAGTCATTTAACAGCCTAGGGGCAAAATAGTAATTTTACCCCACAAGGGTATCTAGGTAATTCTACCTTATAAGGGTATTTTGGTATTTCTACCCTACAAGGGTATTTTGATAATTCTACCCTACAGGGGTATTTCGGTATTTCTACCTAACAAGGGTATTTCGGTAATTCTACCTTATAGGGTATTTCAATAATTCTACCCTACAGGGGTATTTCAATAATTTTGTAAATTGAGGGTAAAAAGGTAATTCTGTAAATCGGGGGTACTTTGGTAATTTTACAAGTCAAGGGTATTTTAGTAATTTGGTAAACTAAAGTATTCTAAATAGGGATAACAATGTATGTATTAAATAAGTTAAATTTGGCATTATAGATCAAGAAAAACGTGATTCAAGTCTTGATCAGGGATAAAACAAGGTTTACAAAGAATAGGCTTGTTTTCATCATTTTGTACTTAGGAAGTTCATAAACAAATAATGTGATGTTATGTTATATTTTTGATGCTGAGTATTATATAAATTCAAATTCTTCAATGTTATTATGAGTTATGCTTTGATTACTCCACGAGTAAGTGATGAGTATTATGGATATTGAGATCGACATTACGAGCCACCTTGACAGAGATGTGATATCAAAAATCTGTTTGAACCTTAGGAAGAGTTTAGGATACAAGTGACATGTTACTAGGAATCATGTGATTTATGAGCTCATGAGATATGTTTATGTGGTTCCGGGTGTTGGTCTTGTACGTCTTACTGGTGGCTGGGTTTCCGGCATGTGTTGCGGATACCTGATAGCTTGTGTGAGTAGCCCGTGTAGCTACATCCTGACCGACAACTTGTGTGAGCAGATCCATGAGTAGCTCGAGAATGAGCCTTTATGTGTTATGTGATATGAAGTAGCTTTAGCTACGTATGTGGCACTTATGTGCGAGCCTTCCGTGTATCTAATAGTATTCCTAGTGTTCAACGGGTAAATTACTGAGTAACTTGACTGAAGACCCAAGGGGTAAGTCAATGAGAAGAATAAGTAAGAGATTATGTTATGAGTCGTTACAAGTACGTATACCGAACTCATAAGTAATGCCTTGGTATGTGATGAACTTATGACAAAGTTGTTCATGTGATGAGTAAGTTTAAGTGATTTGATGAATTATAAGTTATGTTCATTATGTTAATTTAATACTTGTTTATATATCATGTTATTTGCATATGGACTTACTAAGCTTTAATGCTTACCCCCTTCCTTTCCATCTTTTATAGTGTCGCCAAGCTAGCTCGGGGATTGAAGGACGTCGAAGATTTGATTACACTATTAATTGGACATTTTGGATATAGTCAATCTCGACATTTTGAGTATGGCATGTATAGGGGACTTGGTCGTTTTGTTATGTGTCATATTGATTAGCTAAATGAATTGGCTCATGATGGTATTGTGATTCATTTTGTATATGGCCATGAGATGTGGCCTATATTTGCTTCTTGGGTTGTAACCCTAATTATTTATGCATACATACAATATGTTTATGCTTTATGATGTGGTTGTTGGTTGCTTGCTGGTAATGGATGTGATAAATGGCACATATGCTTAATGAATGAATTGGGATTAAAAGATATGACCGTGTTCATGGTATAATTGAGTAGGTTGAAGGTAGGCTTATAAGGATGAATAAATATGAAATTGGTGTGGAATGCAATATGAAAGCATGATGGTTTGAGCATGTGCTATGTTGACATTACAAAGTAATGGAATAATCATGATTGTGAGTATTTAAGTGACTAAATATGCTATGTTTCATACCATAAAAAGTGTATAAGTGAGTGAGCATTTAAGGATGGAGAATGGCTTGGAAATTAGCCTAGAATTTGTCCACACGGGTAGGCACACGAGCATGTATCTAGGTCGTGTGTGACACATAGTCTTCCCCATGGGTGTGTGATCCAGTTGTGTGTCCTCTGCACCCTAATTAGGAAAAATAGTATGCCTAGTAGTAAACACACGGGTAGAGACACGGCCGTGTGTCTCAGTAGTGTAATAGACAAGGCCTCAAGACATGAGAGTGTGCCCAGGCAGTGTGAAGTCCGCACTTAATTTTTGGAATTTCATTCACCACACTACCTAAGCACACGAATGTGTGACTTGGCCGTGTGGCCCTAATTGTGTTGATGATGTCATAAATAGAGAGTTACACAAGCTGAGGACACGGGCATATCCCAAGGCACACGGGCGTGTGTGACCACACAGTCTACCTTCATAGGCGTGTGACCCTGTTTCATGAAACTTTCTCTAAGTATTCCCAAAGTTTTCTAAAGTTTTATTAGTCCCGAACTACTTCCGATGTATGTTTTGGGCCTCGTAGGCCCATATAAGGGACAATTTGCATTTGCATGAATGAATTTAATTTGAGCTAAATTTTATGGCCCAGTTTTGTATGTTTGCTTATGTATAAGTCCGATAATGCCTCGTAACCTATCTCGGTGTCAGACACGGGTAAGGGGTGTTACAATATTTGTGAAATAAGGACTAAATTGGTAATATTTGAAAGTTTAGGGGCTAATATGAAATATGCCCAAATGAGTAATTTTGGACTAAATTGAATGGGTAGATGAATAAATAAGTTAATTGAGATAGTATTTATTCTATTGGATAAATGTTGAGATATTACGTGAAATGTACGAGTTGAGTAAGGCAAGTTGCCGAAAAAGACCATGGTCGGGCTATGGCAATCGAATAATAAGACCACAACTGGGTTATGGCATGTAAATGAAAGACCATGGTAGGGCCTTGGCAATGTATGTGTAAGACCATAGTTGGACTATGGCATCGGAATATCAATGAATTTGTATAGTGAGCACTTATAAATCAGAAATGTTTGATAAGAGTTTTGATGAGAAATGGAAAAGTATCGGTACAGGTATGTATGGAAAACTATTCAAGTATCGAGTTAGATGAAGTTGAGAACTCATGAATGATGATATGAATAAAGTTGATGTTAGGTCATGAATTAATGCTTTAAATGTTAATGATATTATCTATTTTGAATTGCTAATGAATGTTGTGATTATTTCACATTCACGTACAAACTTGTTGTGATTATTTCACATTCTCGTACAAACTTACTAAGTTTTATAGCTTACTCTATTTAATTTTCACTGTTCTATAGATTTACGAAGTTAGCTTGGATCTGAGAATCGTCAGAGACTTCATCGCACTATTGATCATCTATTTGGTACTTTTGAAGCTATGTATATATGGTATATGGCATGTATAGGCTTGAGTCATTTTGGTATGTTTGATGGATATATATTTTGGCCATTTGAGTTGGCATAAGATGATGAACTTGATGATGCATATGAATGTGCAATTAATTCTACTTTTAATGTTGGTAATAGACCTATAATGAATGAATGGGATTGAAGTAGCTATGTGTGTTTGGATTGGTTTTGCTAAATGAATTATATGTGTGAATTATACTTAGTAAAGCAAGTTAAATTATTTCGTATTTGAATAGGTGAATGGTATGGATTTGAGTATTGAATTTAGTTGAAATGGATATGGTATGATTATGTATTAGTTAGTGAACTTTGGTTGCATATTTGTGACCTAAAATGATACCAATTGAGCTTGTGTAGATATATGCAAAAAGGGTGGCTATTTGGCTTTGCAAATGGCCAATTTTTGTTTGTCCGAGCCATGTACGACAAACGGTTAGGTTACATGGTGTGTGCGGTGTTGAAATTGAATTGAAGTCAGATACCTACCTAAATGGCACATGGCCTAGCACACGGGCATGTGTGGTTTCAGGGCACACGGTGTGTGGTTGGCCGTGTGACCCAAGTGTTGCTTTCACAATTGCACAATTGAAGTCATGTATTCCTTGTTTTACCTAAACATGGCATCTACTAGCCATGTGAGGCACAGCTCACACGGGCATGACCTTTGTATGATTGAAAATTTATAAGTTTTTCAAAATTTTCAGTATGTTATCGGTTTTCCGAACCACTTCTAAAGCATGTTTAAGGCCTCAGGCCCTTAAAAGGGACAAGGTGGTTGTATTGAATGATGTATGAGAATAATTTCTTTATAATGATAAATGTAAGCTATATGTTATGTATTGATCGGTAATACCTTGTAACCCTATTTCCAAGTACAAAGTTAGAGGTGTTACATCTAACCTTCTCGATCCTAATGCCTAAACACCAACATATGATAGAGTTTTCAACTTGATTCAAATAGAGTATGGTAATTCATTTTTATTTACATATTATTTTCTACATTTATTCGAGATTTGATCCTCACATGTAAATTTTTTTGTTGAATGGATATTATATTAAAAAAAACCTTACCATTAAATTGAAATAAAATAAAAGCGTATTTGCATTTGCTTATAGCAGCTCATATTAGGATATAATATGATATGATATGATCTATAGATTTGTTAAATAGATGTAGGATCCAAATGCATGAATTATTTGGAGATTGGTGAGGGTGATGATGGTTTTGATTCAAAATATCGACATTTCTAGGAGGAAAAGGAAAAGGGTTAAGAGATTTGATCATTGCATTTCTTTTTGAACACCAATGGTATCTTTTTCCCCATGTGAACCATCGAAATATCGAATCCCTTGCTTATAGTTTACTAAACTATATTGAAGCCGCTTTAAGTAAACCTGTTTGATCATAGGTCGAGTTTTGGTGCTTCTCAGGCTTGTATAACTTCTATGTGTATTCCATATGATTAGAAGTACAATGCATTTTAAAGAATTGAAGGATTATATCTTGTTCAAATAAATCACATTTTGACAATGCCAAGTGCATGTTATCCTATTAGCATTTCGAACTATATCCTAATGTTGGGTACAAGCGAATTGCTTGTTCCAAAGAATGGGTGGAACCGATGTAAGCTCATTATACCGACTTTGTTAGTTCATTTTCATCTTAATTCATGCTTGGTTTATATCATGACTCGTAGCTAATGCCGGTAACCTTGAGCGGTTCCCAAGCATGTATTTTGTTTCTTTATCCATATTTTGGCTTGTAATCAGCGGACAAAGCATTGGTAAGGCTCTTTGTAGCCCAGCATTAACACGGTTCTCCAAGCACTTTTGGAACAAGATTGCCAGCAGTTATTGGAGGTTCTTATGCTTATGTTATAGAGCCTATATAATAAACGACCCGTCAACGGATTAGTGGACATGATGTAAGTTGCTTGTTACACCTACTTATCAACATTGGTTCAAAATATCGGCAACGGAAACAGCTAGCTTTTACATCCCACTACGAGTCTTGTCTTTCGATTCCTTTTCAAAACCGGTAGGGGTAATTTGAAAGAGGTCTCTTCCCATGTGATTGGTTTGATTTATACAAACGATGCGTGCAATTCAAGGAGCTCTTGTCATAGCCTCAAGCATACAAATTATCTTGGGATCTGACCAAGTTTGGGGTCTCTTTTCACGGTACATCCATCATTAACATACAAAAATGTGAATGATTATACTTTTCTTCATCATTTTCCCATATGATTGGTCGGCTTGGGATTGTTTCAAAGAGGGTTTCCTTTGGTATAGAACGTCATTTTTTCCCTATTACTCGGAGAGTCCATTAAGTTTTCTCACTTGAAATTGTGTTGAAATGTTGTTATTGGTGATAGTGTCACAAGATCTAAAACATGTGAGACCATTAAGAGATATATTTTCAAAGGTTTCCCATATTAATCTGCGGTACAATCATATGGATCTATTCCTCGATTGCTACTCAAATTAGTTGTCGCATCGACCGAGCAAATCTCATATCAATCGCTCCATGGTATATATCGAACATAAACTTTGATTTTTATGTTCCATTTTCACCGGTTCTGGACGTTAATGGTTCAAGTTTCCTTACCCTCTTCAATGGGGTCCTCCTACATTTTCATTGGTCATTCCTTTGCTATGATGTCTGCAGTTTTAGTCTCTATGGTTGAGGTATACTTAAAAAGTTCTAACCGTAAATAATTTCGGGTTAATGAAATTGCTTTTAATGTTACTTACGATGCTATAGTCATTGGAGCATACAAGGCGGCCTGCGACTCCTCCTCCCTTACGTACTAAGTCGTGGCATTGGCTGGCAGGTAGGATGGTTTAACATAACTATCAATCAAACAAGCCCTTCCCGAGGGAAAACCGAGAACAAGTTACCCTTATATAACCAAGAAAATCCTCCTAGATTAAGCTCAAACATTATGAAACTCAAATCAAGGCCTCGTTGGCCTTAGAATAAGGACCAATGCCTCATTGGCAATCCATTGAATGAATGTATATATACATATATATGTTTTCTAGGTGGTTGATTTTTGTAATAATTTTGCAGGGATTGGGGTCATGCTTGATGGACTATTCGAACGGTGACCGGTTCTACAGATTTCGTGTAAGATATACTTTCAGACCAGCCATTGGTGCAAGCTGCCGTTGTTTTATTATTCTCCCTGTTGATATCATAGTTATGTTTCAGGAAAACGTTGGACTCCTAGGATTAACCCAGTCGGAAGTCGCCGAGTTGTTCGGATATCTCTTGGCTTCATGATGTTTTTCTCTATATTTGGTATATGTCCAACATTAATATGCTCGATCTTCTTTTTTATTTTATTTTATATATTTGAACAATCATACCTATATTCATATCTGAATATATGTTGAAAACAAAATAAAAATTCAGGTAATGTAAAGGGTTAAATTACTTTTTGAGTCCGAACTTACAACTTTTTCCATATTGTTGAACCCTAAAACCTAAATTTGATAATTGTTCCTATCAAGTTAGTCCTTAAAAACCCTAGAGTTCAGGTCCCAATTGACAAGTTTAGACCCCAATATGGGAACAAGTATCAAGTTCAATAACTAACTTTAGACCAAAAAAAAAAATTTAAGCCCGGAGTGGGAACCATTACCTAAATGTGAGAACAATTTACTAAGTGAGAACCTAACTTGGGGAAAAGAAAGTTACTAAATTTAGATCCAAATGGTGATTTAATCATAACATATATGATATTTTGTGCAGGAAAATTTGGAGCATGTTTGCATCCATACCTTTCCCCATCTTTGCAGCACTTTATTGTGTACTTTTCGGCCTTGTTGGTATGTATTAATTTTAACCATACCTACCCATTTTTATCCCAACCATAGATCTTTACTCAATTAATCCAAATTCGAGTCCGGTTTAAATTTTCTTTTTACCATAAAATGCCATATTAATTTAAGAACTTGATAATTTTTCTTAATTTAATTCTTAAATTTAAACTCCATTAAAGTATAATAAAATGACATTATCAAATTGTGTTATGTCAATCACCTAATTTTTAAACTAATATTTTAATATATTTCTTGTATTTTTAGATTTTAAAATTTTGGTGATGGCATGGTAGTTTAAAAGTGTTACATCATCCGAATCCAAGTTCATGACAAAATTGGGTTCCCAATTTTGTCAAAGACAAACGTGGACCAAGTTGAAACAAAGTTATTTCATTTAGGACTAAATATTGATTTATCCCTTTAGTAACCTTAAAGAAAATATTTGCTTTGTTGGTTGCAGTTCCGTCGGATTATCGCTTCTACAATTCACAAACATGAATTGCATGAGAAACCTCATCATAACAGGATTATCACTTTTCTTAGGGATTTCCATCCTCAATTCTTCAACCAATATTGGAACCCATCCCATCGTGGTCTCGCTCACACCAATGTCGCTGGGTAAGTTTTTTATTAAAAAAAAAACTCGAATCCCATATTCTTCAATGATAAAAGAGGGTAAAAAATAGTGAATGATTTTTGCAGTTCAATGCATTCGTGAACACTGTGTTCTCATCGCGGCGATGGTGGGACCGACGATGGCGGTGATCTTAGACAACACGATAGAAGTGGAGAAATCAAGAAAGATAGAGGATGCCATGGTGGGTTAAGTTTAGAACATTTAGAGGAGATAATAGGAATGAAGAATTTTACACTTTGCCTTTTAATCTTAATAGGTTTTTCCACCAACTTAAATTTCCCAAAATTAGGCATGGTAATTGCATATATTTTACCGGTTTTTCCTTCGATAAATAGTAATTTTTCAAAATATTTTATGAATTATTTATTAATTTATATTATTTAAAATTTGATTTTTTTATAAATATTTTTTGTATTAGTGGTAAGAGTAATTTAAATATGAAAATTTAAAGTTGTCAATGTTGCTATTAAAGTAAGATTATCTAGTCGACAATCAAGCCTCTCTTCCCTATTGACTTTTGTATTAGCTGGCATGGTACCGCCTTTGGATGCCAATGAGTTGCGAATGGGCATCCTCTTTTCTGACATAATGATGCATTGCTTGGCTCCTCTCGTTAAGGGTTCGATTTCCCATTTTGGGAGCTCTCGTGTATCTTTAGTCCTACCTATTTTTGCTCGAGCTTTTCGCATTTATTGAGTACTTTGAGGGCATGACAAAACTCTACATATCAAGGTCTAACCTTCTAAGCCCCAATGGCTAAACACCAACATAGGATAGAGTTTTCAATTTGATTCAAATAGAGTATGATTTTCTTTTGTAATTTATTTTTATTTACATTTTATTTTGTACATTTATCCAAGATTTTGATCCTCACTTTCGTTGAATGGATATTATTCTGGAAATTATAAAAAAAAACCTTACCATTGAATTGAAATAAAATAAAAGTGTTTTTGCATATTATGCTTATTCTTTGAAAACGAAAAGAAAGATACTTATCGACTACACTTGTAGACCATTGCTGATACATGAAATAATTATATGAAATTGCAATGAGACTTTGAATTCAAGTAATCTACCCAACAGAATCGATGGCCCTTGGCTTGTGAGACCAACTCAATCAAGGCAGGCTCGGTTTGTTTCATTGAAAATGGTTTTTGAAAAGTATTTTCTACATTTTCCTATGTTTGTTTCATGGAAAACAGTTTGGTCAATAGAAAATAACTTACAAGTTAACGAGAAATAAGCCATTTTTTCCTCTATAAGAACTTACCCTTTATGAGTGATTTTATTTTATTTTATTTATAAAAATTAACTTAAATCAAGCTTAATCTTATTATATTAATAATAATTTTATCTTTTTAAAAATATTTAAAATTAATAAAATAGTATAATTTTCAATACTATTAAAGATACATATTTAATTATCTATACCTAACCATATAATAAATTATTAATATAATATAGAAAATAAATTAATAATGGATAATTTAATTCATTGTTTTTTTTATAAAACAATACCTAGAACTTCTCATAACTCCTCTCCAACCCTTAATATAGGAGAGCATTAATGCCCTTCAGCATGCTCAAACCCACAGTCTCCTGCATGTGCAACAATGTCGATGCTAACCGAGCTAAGTCGACAATTTTATTCATTATTTTCATTTTTATATATAGAAACCTTAAATAATTATATTAAGTCACGTGACTCTTTTTCCTATATCAAGTTTGTTGGAAAATTAACAAGGAAATTCCCTTCCAAAAAGAAAAAAAAAAGGTGCTAATTATAGTAAGTAAAACTTGGTCATATTATTTACCCACGGTAATTAAAATAGAAAATGTTTAGTTGGTTATAATTTGGCTTTACTCTCTCTATATAAGATGGGTTGAAACAAAACAAAAGACAGAAATCATTCTCTCTTTGAAATAAATAAAAAGAAAGTATGGCTATTGAATTTAATTTTGTTTCATCCATGTTAATACTATTACTTTTATCCATATCATCCGCTAAAGGTCAAGGAGGAGGAGGAGGTGGTGGTGTTATTGATGTTGTTGCAAAATTTGGTGCAAAGGCAGACGAGAAAACAGATTTGAGTAAGGTAAGCAAAATATCATATAACTTTATAGTCAGCAGATAAAACCACGCATAACTATTTTTCAAATCTCTTATCTTTATATGTATCTTTTTTTCTTTCTTTTTTTTTTTGTTTTTAGCCATTGTTGGATGCTTGGAAAGAAGCATGTGCCTCGACATCTCCAGCAAAAATTGTGATTCCTAAAGGTATATATTTTTTAAGTACAACTACCTTAGATGGTCCTTGCAAGGCTCCTATTGAGCTTCAAGTTGAAGGCACTGTGAAGGCTCCGGCAAACCCTGGTGCTTTCAAGGAGCCTAAATGGATTGCCTTCAATAGAATTGAAAATTTCAAATTGTTTGGCGGAGGAGTTTTCGACGGCCAAGGAACCACTGCTTATAAAAGGGAAGGTTGCGAAAAGCATGATTATTGTGATTCACTTCCTATTGTAAGTTCTTTTCTTATTGAGAAGTTATGACTTTTTTTTTATAAATAAAATTAAGTAATAATTATTTTTTTTCATTCTGAAATTAAACAGAATCTAAGGTTTGATTTTTTAACCAACACAATGGTACAAGGTATAACTAGCAAAGACAGTAAGCAGTTCCATGTTAATGTTCTAGGATGCAAAAACATTACTTTCGAACATTTCACCGTATCTGCACCTGGAGAAAGCCCAAACACAGATGGGATTCATATCGGGAGATCAGATGGGGTTAATGTTCTTAACACGGAGATAAAAACTGGTGATGATTGTGTTTCAATTGGGGATGGTTCCAAAAATTTGGTTATCAATGGAGTAACTTGTGGACCAGGACATGGTATCAGTATTGGCAGTCTCGGATTGTTTAATAATGAAGAACCCGTTGATGGAGTTATAGTAAAAAACTGCACCTTGACTAATACTTCAAATGGTGTTAGAATCAAAAGTTGGCCAGGTGCTGAACCCGGCTCTTGTTCGAACATTCACTTTGAGGATATTACCGTGACCAATGTCAGTTCTCCTATTATAATTGATCAGAAATATTGCCCATGGAACAAATGCAAAATAAATGTATGTATATATTTATCAAAATCGTAAGAGAGCAAAAAAGAGTTAATCGGGCATTGAATCATTATTTTGTTGATGCAGGAAGAATCAAAAGTTAAACTAAGCAACATTAGTTTCAAAAACATTCACGGCACTTCTGCGCTTCCAGAAGCTGTCAAGATTATTTGCAGCGCTACTTTGCCGTGTGAAAATGTGGAACTTGCCGACATTGAAATTACGCTCAGTGGACCGGCTGGACCTGCAGTATCACAATGTTCAAATGTGAAGCCTAAAGTTAGTGGCAAACAAAATCCAGTTGCATGTTCCGCCCCTATCGGAGCAAAACCTACCCCGACTGCTTAATCAATAGCATAGGTATAAATATTTTTGATGAGGTTGTAACTCCTATAATTATTTTTGTTTTGCAAACAAAATTTGTTTTGTTTTACATTCTATTTTATTAAGAATATTTTTCTTAAACTTAATTATTTTTAAAAATGCACTTCAACAAAAAATATTGCAATGTGATAACATTTCATGCATTTAAGCTTACGATATAATTAACTACTAAAATACTATTGAACCATATACTATTTAATTATCTTGTTTTTACTTATCTAAATTTGTTTTTTTTTATAAACTTGGCATAATAAAATTTTAATTCTCAATATTTATACATTGTATCAATTTAATTTTGGTTCTAAAATAACCTTTAAGTTTTACACATTGTATAATTTGATTTTTTATAGTTTTTCTTTTTTTATGACTTTTTCACCTTAAAAGCTAAAAAATAAATTTATGAATTAAATTTGATTCAAAATATATTAAAATTAAAAATAAAAATTTAATATAATAATTTTATCTTTTCTTATTGTTTTAGATTTAACCTTAAATGTTACAAACAAAAGCAAAAACGGTAAAAAATACAAAATTGCATTATATAAATGTCAGGGAGTTGAATTTTTAGAATCAAGATTAAATTGACACAATGTATAAACGATGAGAGCTAAATTACTATTATGTCAATATTAAAAGCTGTCAAAGTTGTATAAAATGTTTGTAGATGGAATTCATCAAACAGGTTGAATCTAAAATGATGGTTTAACTTGTTCAACCACTTGTTCAATTATTGAGTGAATGTAATCATCTCTTGAAAATTTATATAAAGTTTTTAAAATTTAAATGATAATACCTTAAATTCAAATGCCAAAAGGAATTTAATTATCAAATTCAAGCGACAAAGTGCATAAAAAAATAAACCTAACAGCCAAATTTTTAAATGATAACACGATTCTCCAAGCACTTTTTGGAACAAGGTTTCTAGCAGTTATTGGATGTTCTTATGCTTATGTTATTTCAATAGCCTATACAATAAATGACCCATCATTGCAATGAATTAGTGACTCGTTGATCGCAATTTTCGTGACAGGTAAGTTTTATATATTTATAATTAATCGTTCTTGAAACTAACTATTATCACGATGTAGGCAAGTGTACCTATCAAACAATAGTATAGTTTTAGCAAGACCGGATTGTCGAACCCAAAGGAACTAAAAGTATTAGTAATGACCGTTTTTTTATTTTCTAGCCTAAGAATAAGGGGTTTTGTTTTAACTAACTAATTATCTAAACTAAGAATTCACGGAAAATAGAATTGGAGAATTACTTTCGGAAAACGATTGATTTAAGACAATACCTAAGGACAAATCCACCTAGACTTCACTTGTTATTCTGACTTGAATCGGACGATTTATTCATTTAGCTTGTTCCGTAGAGATCTCTAAGTTATGTTATTATCCCTATTCAAGACTAATAATGTGTAATCCCTAGATTGAATAATTGAGACTTTTCTCTAATTAACACCCTAGGGTTGCATTAACTGATCTATGGATCCCCTTATTAGGTTTCACCCTAATCTGGAAAAATCTTGTCACCCTATCACTAGGCGCACAATCAACTCCGCTTAATTATAACAATTGTACTCTTAGACAGGGTCTATTCCTCCTCTGAATAAGAGCTTATCTTGAATCAGTGTCCTGGGATATCAAAACAAGAATTAAGAACACATAATTAAGAACAAGTTAAATATTTATCATACGATTCAGAAAATAATAACAAGATTCGTCTTAGGTTTCATTTCTCTTAGGTATTTTGGGGATTTAGTTCATAACTAAAAAGGAAAACATCTCAAAAGAATAATGAATACAAAACATAAAGAAAACCCAAAACTCCTAGAGGGAAATTAAGGGGAGATCTTCAGTCTATATGGTGAATCTGGCTTTTGAGATGGATCAATCGGCTTCCCTCAAGTAGTTCCCTGCCTCCTTCTCTCTGTGTGTCTTTTCTTCCTGCTCTAGGGTGTATTTATAGGCTTTAAAATGCCTAAAAGCCCTCAAAATTAGCCTTTTTGAATTGGACTCAACTTGGGCTCAGCAGGGACAAGCCCGTGTGACACGCCTGTGAGTCGTGCTTCAATTCTACCAAATTGACACGGCCGTGTGGTCTACCCGTGTGAGGAAGTCCAGGCCGTGTTGATTTTGTACTTTGGCCCATTTTCTCTATTTTTGGCCCGTTTCTCATTCCTTTTGCTCTTCTATGCTCTCCTAAGCATAAAACATGAAATTAAGGCATTAGGAGCATCAAATTCACCAATTCTAAGGAAAACTTATCCATAAAATATGTTAAGCATGGGGTAAAAACATGTATAAATTACGGTTTATCAAATACCCCCACACTTAAGCATTTGCTTGTCCTCAAGCAAAATTCTCAACTCATAATCAAAATAAATTCTTCTCAACTTATAATTTCTATAAAAAATATCTCAAAATAATCCACAGGTAATCATACATTGAGAATTCAACTGAAAAAACATCAAAGTTTCAAACATTCCAAGTTGAGCACTTTATCATGAAAATATAGGTGTCTCCTTTTTCTAAGTAATTACCTTTGATTCAAAATGTCATAGAGTTTCACATTCTCACTAAAGATTCACTCAAATCACTTGAGATGTTTAAGGACAATAAATGAAGCACTCAATAGTCAATAATGAAAAGTCATTACCATAGGCTTGCATGAAAATCACATCTCCACCACTATAAATTGACATGATACATCAATCAAAAGGTCTTTAGAGGGTTGTAATAAGGCTTGGTTAGGGGTGTGGTCACAAGCTGAAAGAAAAAGTTAGAATTGAGATTGAATTGAAAAATTACCTAACGAGAAAAAGATTTAATCATCACTTGCGTACAACAGAGCTTCTTCTCAGAATATGAAATTTAAATACTTAAGCTCAAAAACAAAAGATTACTACTAATGTGTATACATAGTTTTTTTTTTAAGAACGAGTTAAATAACATAAACTAACTATTAAGAACAAGTCATAGCTGAACAACTATTTCAATTCAAATCTCGACAAAAATAGGGATCAAATTTAATTTAGGGGATTTCAACAATCATAGGTTAAGGGTTAATATTAAGTGTAATACAAGAAATGGCTTGTTAGGCTCAAAGGGGTTCACTAGGGTTTAATCGTGGAGGTAGGCTTTTCATGGCATGAGTGGGTTAATCCTAAGTGGCTTAATCATTTTGACATATCAAATCAAATGGTGTGGTTTTGACATGCATAATCAAGCAAGTTCTAGAATAACAGTTTAATACTGACGCACTCAAAGCAATAATAAAAGTGAGCATGAAAGAATTAATAGATGCTCAAAAGGCTAAAAAATCTCACAATATTTATGGCTCTTTGATGTTTAAAACTTGTGAATTCCAATTCAAAGTAATACCTAAACTTTGGGGAAACAACCTAAAATTTTAAATTCTTAAAAATCAAATTATCATGCTTGATTCTCTAATGTCCTAAAGTTTAAACAATCAATGCATAAATGCCTATTTTTTAATTCAAGATATATCAATCAAAATCATAAATTAATCAAAATTTATCCTAAATATGATATGAGAGCTTTTCAAGAGAACAAGGCAGTCATTCAGGGATTTTTCTGATAATGAAATGAATACCGCCCACACTTAAGATGTACATTGCCCTCAATGTACAAAGATAGATATATAGAAAAGAATGTCAAAATAAGATAGGGAGAGAAGTGAACTTCCTGAGTGATGAATGAATTTCCTTGAACTGGAGTTTCAGAGAATAATCGGCGTGAGGGTGGAGGATAATACTCCAGCGGTGGTAGAGGTTCATTAGTCCATAAGTCCTACGCCAAAAGAATATTATATCAGAAATTGGCTATGGTCGTGGTCGAGCAAGACATGGCAGTCGTAGAGAACCTTTCCCGGTGGAGTTTCGAGTCACTGAGTAATAGTGAGCTTTGGAGCTTTTTATAACTGTGATAGCATTAGGAACTCTTTTAGAAAGTATATAAGGAAGAATGATTACTCAGTAGGAAATAGCCAAAATTCAAAATTGTTAAATAAAAATTATAAATCCTAATAAAAATAAGATGAAAGAAAAATAAAAAGTAGTCTCAAAATAAAATAAAAGTAAAAAACATAAAATAAGAAATAAAAGTTTTTAAACATCTTCATCGCTAGATGGTTCGTGAGGTGGGGGTGGCAATGAGATGTGGAGGTGGAGGTGCTGACAAATCTGTTGTAGAGTAGTATCAATGTTGTCAAATCATTGAAAACAATGCTGCTCGAATAGAGTGAGGAGTTCAAAAATGTCAGCATATGAAGTAGCCGCATGAACTGGACGAGGGGGTGATGGTGGCTGAGACGGTGGGTTCTCGTGCTGTGGAGGGACATCATCAGTAATGTCCTCAGGGGCCTCCTCCTCGTTAGATTGAGCGAGACAATATTGAGGAGGGTAGGTTCCTCGACGCTTTTCGATCACCCTCATGCTAAGCATGCTCGAGATGCCTTGTGGAGACATCTGGCCAATGAGGGTCAATGATGATTCTTGGGCCACGGTGCTGAGGAGGCTCGAAGTGTCGAGTCAACTAAGTAACATAAGGGCCAATGGAGATGACCCCCTTCGTATGCCGCTCCGTCTGGTGTTGAATGGTGTACAATGAAATAGGCAAGGTCAATGACGTGCCCGTGCGACACCATAGAAAATAGGCGTCGTGAGTGTTGAAGACACCAGTGCTCTCTCACCTTCCTGTAATTGTGTGAGCCAAAATGGCGTGTAGGTACCTTAGAGATGGAGGGAGAGCTGATGTCTTGGAGCAGCTAGGATTGTAGGTGGCTGAACCTAGTATTAGTGCGTCTCAGCACCGTGAATGAGAATGATGGATGTAGCAATTGAAAGCATGTAAGTCATTCTCCTCCTTGAATTCCTCCGCATATAAGCCAGTACAGTACCAAATTCTGGGACGCTTAGCTGGTAGACTGATAAACTATAATTTATACATATTTTTACCCCATGTTTAACGTATTTTATGGATGATTTTTCATTAAAATTGGTGAATTCGATGCTCTTAATGCTTTAATTTCATGTTTTATACTTAGGAGAGCATAGGAGAGTGAAAGGAACGAGAAACGGGCCAAAAATAGAGAAAATGAGCCAAAGTACAAACTTAACACGGCCTGGACTTCTTCACACGGATAGACCACATGACCGTGTCAATCTGGCAGAATCAAAGCATGACTCACACGGGTATAGCACACGCCCGTGCCATTCTAACAAGCTCAAATATGGCCTGAAGTAATCGCATACGGGCGTGTCCCTGTCGAGCCCAAGTTGAGTCCAATTCAGAAAAGGCCAATTTTGAGGGTTTTTAGGCATTCCAAAGCTTATAAATACACCCTAGAGGAGGAGGAAAAGAGGGACAAAGAATAAGGAGTAAGGAATTACTCCAAGGAAGCCGATTGATTAATCTCAGAAGCCGGATTCATCATCAAGACTGAAGATCTCTCCTCAATTCCCCTTCAGGAGTTTTGGGTTTTCTTTATGTTTTGTATTCTTTATTATTCTGAGATGTTTTCTTATTTAGTTATGAACTAAATCCCCTAAATACCTAAGGGGAATGAAACTAAGACGAATCTTGGTATTATTTTCTGAATTGTATGATAAATATTTAACTTGTTCTTAATTATGTGTTCTTAATTCTTGTTTTGATATCCCAGGATACTGATTCAAGATAAGCTCTTATTTAGAGGAGGAATAGACCCTGTCTAAGAGTACAATTGTCATAATTAAGCGGAGTTGATTGCGCGCCTAGACATAGGGTGACAAGATTTTGCCGGATTAGGGTGAAACCTAATAAGGGGATCCATAGATCGAGTTAATGCAACCCTAGAGTGTTAATTAGAGAAAAGTCTCGATTATTCAATCTAGGGATTAGATGTTATTAGTCTTGAATACGGATAATAACATAACTTAGGGATCTCTACGGAACAAGTTGAATGAATAAATCGTCCAATTTGGAGCCAGAATAACAAGTAAAGTCTAGATGGATTTTTCCTTAGGTATTTTCTTAAGTCAATCGATTTTCCCCAAAAGCAATTCCCCAATTCTTTTCTCCGTGCGTTCTTAGTTTAGATAATTAGTTAATTAAAACAAAACCCCATTATTCTTAGTCTAGATAATAAAAAGACAGTCATTACTAGTACTTTTAGTTCCTTTGGGTTCGACAATCCGGTCTTGCTAAAAATATACTACTGTTCGATAGGTACAATTGCCTACATCGCGATAATAGTTAGTTTAAGAATGAGTAATTATAAATATTTAAAACCTATCACGAAACCACGTGATCAAGTTTTTGGCGCCGTTGTCGGGGAACTAAGATATTAAGAACGCTCAATTTTTATTACTTTAGCCATTTATTTTTGTTGCAATTTAATTTAATTTTATTATTATTATTATTATTATTAATTAACCTACTCTTTCTTTCTCTTGGCAGGGTTTTATAGTTTATGACTAGAAGAAACCTGTCGGGACCCTTACTTTTTGACAAAGAAATCGATCGTACAGTTCGTAGAAACCAAAGAAAAATAAGGCGCAGCTTAAGATACATGGAGAACGAGCAAGAGAACGATACTGAACCCCCAAACAAAGAGATGGCTAGAAAACCAAGGCAATCAGCTACCTCCTGCAATTGCGGTTAATCAAAATCCTGCTCCACGCACTATATATGATTATGCTAAACCTTCTTTAACAGGAATTGAATCTAGCATAGTTAGACCTGCTATAGTTGCAAATACTATTGAATTAAAACCTAACACTATTCAGATGATACAAAAATTTGTTCAGTTTGATGGTTTACAGGATGAAGATCCCAACGCTTACTTAGCAAACTTTTTGGGATTTTACGATACATTTAAAATCAATGGCGTTTCTGATGATGCCATTCGTCTTCGGTTATTCCCTTTTTCATTAAGGAACAAAGCTAAACAGTGGTTGAACTCGTTACTACAAGGGTCAATTACTACTTGGGAACAAATGACCGAAAAATTCTTGCTGAAATATTTTTCGCCGGCTAAAACGGCTAAATTACGTAATGACATCTCTTCTTTTATGCAAATGGATTTTGAAACCCTCTACGATGCATGGGAGAGATACAAGGACTTACTGAGAAGGTGCCCTCACCATGGGTTACTGCTTTGGCTCCAAGTACAAGCATTTCACAATGGTCTGAATCCTTCGACTCAGCAAATGGTTGATGCAGCGGCAGGCGGAACCATCAACAATAAAATACCAGAAGATGCCTATGAGTTTATAGAGGAGATGTCACTGAATAACTATCAGTGACAAGTCATGAGGACAAAGCCAATGAAAACAGTTGGTGTTTATAACGTCGATTCAGTTACCATGCTGTCAAATCAGTTAGAACTCTTGAATAAAAAGATTGATGGTTTTCTTAGTTCTTCATAGGTTCACTCGTAATGCAGTGCGAAGCAAGTAGCGGTGGAACAAAACATTCAGAATACCAACCTTATGGCCACAGCATGGGTAACGAGCAATTAAACTACATGGGTAATAATCCTCGACCTCAAAACAATCCATATAGTAACACTTATAATGCAGGTTGGAGGAACCACCCCAATTTCTCATGGGGCGGTCAAGGAAATTAAAAACCACAACATCCTTTGGGCTACCAACAACCACCTTACCAACTGGAAAAGAAGCCAAACCTTGAAAAGATGCTCTCAAAGTTTATATTAGTGTCAGAAACCCATTTTCAGAACACCGAGACAACATTTAAAAATCAACAAGCATCGATCCAAAGCCTCAAAACTCAGATAGACCAGCTTTCCAAACTTATCTCCGAACAAAAACAAGGTAGTTTGCCAAGTAATACTGATCCCAACCCAAGGGAACAGCCCAACATGATTAATGTTCAAGATGAAGAAGGATTTGTAGAGCCTGAACCAGAACCGCGACAAGAAACTGTGGTAAGCAAAGGTCAAGGTGAGGTAGATCAAAATACAAACAAACCAGTGACTATCGAATATAAACCTTATGTGCCATACCCCAACGAGATAAGGAAAGACCGCTTAGATGAACAATTTGGTAAATTTCTTAAACTCTTAAAAAAATTACATATTAACTTACCGTTTATTGAAGCTCTATCACGGATGCCAAATGTAATGAAATTTTTAAAGGATCTTTTAGCAAATAAGCGGAAGTTCGACGAGGCGTCACATATGGAGCTGAACCCAGTTTGCTCAGCCATTCTCTAAAATAAACTACCTAACAAACTAAAAGACCCAGGGAGCTTTACTATTCCTTGCTTAATTGGTAGTTTAGATGTTAATCATGCATTAGCTGATCTAGGGGCTAGTATCAACGTCATGCCTTACAAAATGTTTAAGCAACTAGGTCTCGGGAAACCCAAACAAACTAGGATGAGCATTCAATTAGCAGATAAAACTATAAGATTCCCTAGAGGTATTATTGAAGATGTGCTAGTTAAAATCGATAAATTTATATTTCTCGTTGACTTTATTGTTCTAGACATAGAAGAGGATAGCAACACCTTTAAAGCTCTTAATTCTAGGAAGGATCTTGTGGAAGTGAGTCATCCCAAGTTCGGCACTTTTAAGGTAAACAACACCCGATTAAAACCTTATTTGGATGAGATTGATAGCAGGAATGAGGAGTATAAACTCCTTAAACCACCATGATCATACAACGGAGGGGTAAGTCAAGCTTAGACTATAAATAAGTGCTTCTCGGGAGGAAACCTGAGCACTAACAATATTAATTTCTTTAAATTTTGGTATTTAACTCCTAACTTACTAATGAAAATATTGAAAATAGGTGTTTCCACAGAGACACGGCCAAGCACACGGGAGTGCTTATGGCCGTGTGAAAACAAGGCAAGGATTCCCCCAACACGGGCTTCGATAAAACTCTACGGCCATGTGACATGGCCGTGGTCCAGCCTGCCAAAAAAACACGGGCATGCGAAACGCCCGTGTGGAAGAACCATGGATGAACTTGTTAAAACAGCACAATCATGTGACACACCCGTGTCTAACACCCGTGGTTGAACCTGTTAAATTGACACGGGGTGTAGGGCTTGCACACACGGGCGTGGGAGAAGTGAACAAAGCTAGACACGGTCGTGCGACACGGTCGTGTGAACCCACACGCCCGAGGAACACGGGCGTGTACTAAATGTTAGACGCGCCCAAATTTGAAATTCGCGAATCACACGGGCTGAAATTAGGGAACACGGGCGTGTGCCCTGGCCGTGCGGCCCAAAATCTATAAATACCCTACATATTCACTTTCTTCCCCATTCAAAAACCCTAACACTAGCAGCTGCAATCCACAAGGCCTCCTTGCCACGCCCGTGCACCGTCTCCAACTTTATTTTTGATGTTCAATCTCTTTCCCTTAGCATTTGTTTACTCCTTTGACTTCTATTTTACTTATTTCTAATGCTTATTATCAACATAATCTTCATATCTTTTAAACTATTTTTCATTTTTCCATCAATTAATTTTCATTCTTAGATTAGTTATCATACATTTTGTGTTAAATCAAGTTATTAGGAACACCTCATACCCACGACATTACTATGTTTATTCTAATGCTATTACCATGCCAATGTATATCATTTAATTTGCATTCCTAAGTTAGTTATCATACATTTCGTGTTAAATTGAGATTAGGAAAACCTCATACCCGTTACATTTCTATTCTCATTCTTATTGTTATTGTGGTTAAGTTTGCTTCATATTAATAGTATTGGCTGAAATAATTAGTTCCAAATTCATGCCTTTTATTTTTTCGAATTCTTTTTCCTATTATTATTCTTTATATTACAGGCTCAATTTGTCGTCTTCAAGAGGAAAGAAAACCGTTGTACCTGCTTCAAAGAAGAGGAAGGGAGCGTCCTTTTCCGCAGGTCCAACTGCAGAAATTCATCACCCTCTTCTACAGTTCTCCTGAGGGCCCCAGGAAGAACTTTTCCAGATACTTCGGGTCTGACCTTTAATTACGGGCCACTGCATCGACTAGGCTACGGTAGAACAAGTTTAGATGGTTGATGCGATTCGGGCCCTCCTAACCACCGACCCTTGGGAGCTATTCTTCGGGATTATCGAGCCAACATACCTTGAGCTCACGATGGAACTATGTTCAACGTTTCATCTTCAGACCATCATGACGAACTACGATGATCCTGGCACGGTTCAATTTTGCCTAGGTAGATTAATCCACCAGCTAAGCGTCCCAGAGATTGGTGTTGCACTAGGCTTATATACGGAGGAGTTCAAGGAGGAGAATGAACTACATTCTCTCAGTCGCCACATACATTTCTCTCCCTCGAAGTGCTGGCACACTTTGGCCCCTAGCACGACCTCCTACAATCCTAGCCACTCCAGGGCATCAGTTCTCCCACCATCTCTGAGGTACTTACACGCTATTTTAGCTCACACAATTACAGAAAGGCGAGAGAGCACTGGTGCCGTCAACACCCACGACATCTACTTCTTATGGTGCATGTCGCAAGGGCACGTCATTGACCTTACCTATTTTATCGCACTTGTGATTCAGCACCAGACGGAGTGGCATTGGAAGGGAGTCATCTCCATTAGCCCCTATGTGACTCGACTGACGCGACACTTCGAGCCCCTCAACACTACAGCCCAAGAATCATCCGTCACCCTCATCGACCAGATGTCTCCTGTAACACCCCAAACCTAGCCCAAACGTTATGGCCAGATCTGACGTGTCACATGGACTTACGACTTAGTATGCATTCGCTGGTTTAAGTGATTGGGATGGTTTTTATAAAAACAACGGTTGAATGAAAAGCCGGTTTATCAATCTTTATGCTATCCATTTGTTGTGCTTATTGAGTCTTGGAAAACGTTCATTAATTTTGAAAACCCGCGCAGCCTAACACTAGCAGTTTCGTCATAGTATAAATATAATAAGAAAATAAAACCACAGCGGAAAAAGGAAATTTAAATAGCGGCCTTATTACAACTTAAAACCCAAAATTAAATCAGAGTATAAAAATAATAAAAGTAAACAAACTTAGAAAAACCAACTTTGTAGATGATGTGGCCACTCCGAATCCCTCACAGCTCCAAGCCCACTATGGTTGGGGATTTCCTACAGAATAAAAATAAAGACTGAGTTCGGTAAACTCAGTGTGTAACATAACCCAAGCATAGCCCAGAACAGATCAAACCTCAAAGTCAGACACACCTAGGCCTTGGCCCAGTACAGAAATCAGAATGAAACCCATAGGCCCATAGCAGATACAGAACAAATATATCATGAATGTAGAAATCTCAACCCAGAGCCATCCATAACACCCCTGTACCAGTCTTACACCATGTGGGGAGACTACTCGACCCACCCAACCGCTACACACCACAGAAATTGTGGCGAGGCTGCCAGATATTGTAACGAAGTCACCAGATACAGATATATATATGTGGCGGAGCCACCAAATTGCAGCGAGGCTGCCAAATATTGTGACGAAGTCACCAGAACAGATATATGTGGTGAGGCCACCAGATTGCAGCGAGGCTATCAGAACGCTTCCTCCATCAATATAAACCCATGTCCCATGCAACAGAAATAATATATCATGGCATACGTATACAGAAACAAAACATCATGCTTTTCAGAAAAAAATAACCCTAAGGGTAAAATCGTAATTTTGCATGCATAAGGGTATTTCAGTAATTATCACCTATTGCTAAGGTTTCATGCTCATTCTAGCATTTACCAAGTAATCAGAAGTACTTACCTCGTCTTTTTACTAAAGTGGGCCCGTTGGCCCATTGGCCCGTTTTCGGCCCATTAAGCCCAAAAATACCGTTGTGCACGAAAATGCACACTCTGCACTCTAATCATCCAAATGCACCATATTCATTAACAATCGTTTCACGGAGGCCAGACGTCATGAGTTCACAAAATACCAATGTTTCAGTATTTCAGCTTTTACCGATTAAGTCTAAGGGAGGGTGTCGTTTACACACCTGGTTGATGACGATTGATGACAATATCTCCCACGCGATAATCCTACAATCAATCACTAACACATTAGACTTACGAATTAACGATAAATAACATAAATCCACGTCAACTAACCCAATCATCACACAAGTTAGTCATTTACGCACGAGGGGCAAAATAGTCATTTAACACCCTAGGGACAAAATGGTAATTTTACCCTACAAGAGTATCTCGATAATTCTACCCTACAGGGGTATTTCGGTATTTCTAGCCAACAAGGATATTTCGATAATTCTATCCTACAGGGGTATTTCGGTAATTTTACCTTACAAGGGTATTTCGGTAATTCTACAACTTATCCACTCGGGCCTACGGACCCATTGGGACCATATGGCCCATTTCAACCCATCGTGGCCCGAAATAGCTATCCTACTGCTAGAGTAATGAGAAATACGCACCTATTAGAAGACTGCAGTTAATTCGCGCTCCAAACACTCTTAGCTGACGCCCAACCCAAACGAGCACGTCACAAAGCGAAACGGATCAGCCAAGAAGGGTATGCCTACTCTCCTCATGGTTTGCTCTATTTAAAGCCAGCTCTCCATCTACTCTTATGCTAGCTTCCCGATGTGGGATCCCTCTATCACTAGAGTTTAAAACCAACACCAACTCTTGCCGTCCCAACATAGCAAAATAATCAACCTTTGCGTGCCAAGGGATTCGAACCAAAGTCCTCTCACATGCCAACTCACGCCACCACCACTAGGCTATCAACTCATTTGTGTCATAAATCCAACACATTAAACTTTAAAGCGCACCTACTTGCTTCTAGATTTATTGAAAAGAAAAACCAAAATATATTACAAGAGCCAAGACTTGAACCTTGGACCCCTTGCTTCCTCTACGGCGTCACTTCCTTGTCCCCTAAGTGGCGTCACCTTGCCACTACACCACACTCCTTTTTGTGTCATCTTTTACCCCTTTACTCTTAAAAGCCTAAACGCTAATTGCATCACCTGTTCATAAAATTAAAATTCCGAAGACTACCACGGATTTAACTTAAGTTTGGGCCTTCCAAAGGCCCACTAACCTACTAAAATATATATTAACCAACCAGAACACAGACAAATTTTTAAAAATCACAGAAACACAGAAAACCCAAAAATTGGGGCGTTACATCTCCACAAGGCATCTCGAGCATGCTTAGCATGAGGATGATCAAGAGGCACCGAGGAACCTACCCTCTCCAGTATCGTCTCGCCCAATCTACTGAGTAGGAGGCCTACGAGGGCATTCCTGATGATGTCCACCCACAGCACGAGGATCCACCGACTCAGCCACCACCACCCTCTCATCCAGTCCATGCGGCGGCTTCATATGCTGACATCTCTGAGTGCCTCACCCGATTCGAACAAGAGTGTTTTCAACGATTTGACAATATTAATGCTACTCTACAGCAGATTTGTCAGCACCTCCACATCTCATCACTAGTCCCACCTCGCGAACCATCCAGCGATGAAGATGTTTAAAAATATTTATTTAGTATTTTATGTTTTTAATTTTTATTAAAACCACTTTTTATTTTTATTTTTAGTAGATTTTATAGTTTTATTTTTAATTATCAATTTGGTTTTTCTTTATAAGTAACTATTATTCATAATATCCCTTAAAAAGTTCTGATTTTATCACAGTTCTATAGAGCTCTTAAGCTCATCATCACATATGAACTAAACCTCTACGGGAAAGGTTCTCCACGATGGCCATGTCTTGCTCGCCCACGACCATAACTACCACTAGATATAATATTCTTTGGCACAGGACTTATGGACTAATGAGCCTCTATGATCGCCGGAGTATCCTCCTCCACTCTCGAACTGATTACTCTCCAAAACTCTAGTTCGAGGAATTCATCATACAAAAAGTTTCACTCCTCTCCCTATCTTATTTTTATACTCTAATATCTATCTTTGTACATTGAGGGCAATGTACATCTTAAGTGTGGGGGGGTATTTATTTCATTATCAGAAAAATCCCTGAATGACTGCCTTGTTCTCTTGAAAACCTTTCATATCATATTTAGGATAAACTTTAATTGACTTATGATTTTGATTAATATATCTTGAATTAATACATAGGGATTTGTGCATGGATTGTTTAAACTTTAAGACATTAGAGAATCAAGCATGATGAGTTGATTTTTAAGAATTTAAAATTATAGGTTGTTTCCCCAAGTCTAGGTATTACTTTGAATTGGAATTCACAAGTCTTAACATCAAAAAGCCATAATTTTTGTGAGATTTTTTGATTCTTTTGAGTATTTATTAATTCTTTCATGCTCACTTTTATTATTACTTTGAGTGCGTCAGTATTGAATTGTTATTCTAGAACTTGCTTGATTATGCATGTTGAGACCACACCATTTGATTTGATATGTCAAAATAATTAAGGTACTTAGGATTAACCCACTCAAGTCATGAAAAGCCTACCTCCACAATTAACCCCTAGTAAACCCCTTGAGCCTAACAAGACATTTCTTGTATTACCCTTAATATTAACCTTTAATCCATTATTATTGAAATCCCCTAAATTAATCCCTATTTTTGTCGAGATTTGAGTTGAATGGATGCTTAGCTATGTTTTGTTCTTAATAGTTACTCTATATTATTTAACTTGTTCTTAAAAAAAAAATTATGTATACATATCTGTAATTTCATATTCTGAGAGAAGCTATGTTGTATGCAAATGAAGATTAACTCTTTTTCTAGTTAGGCAATCCTTCAATTCAATCTCGATTCTAACCCTTTCTTTCAGCTTGTGACCACACCCCTTAACCAAGCCGCACTACAACCCTTTAAAGACCTTTTGATTGATGTATCATGTTAAATTATAGTGGTAGAGATTTGATTTTCATGCAAGCCTATGGTAATGACTTTTCATTATTGGCTATTGAGTTCTTCATTTATTGTCCTTAAACACCTCGAGTGATTTGACTGAATCTTTAGTGAGGATGTGAAACTCTGTGATATTCTGAATCAAAGGTAATTACTTAGATGCGGGAAGACACCTATGTTTGCATGATTAAATACTCAACTTGGAATGTTTGAAACTTTTATGTCCTTTTAGTTGAATTCTCAATGTAAGATTACCTATGGATTATTTTGAGATATTATCGATAAGAATTATAAGTTGAGGAGAATTTATTTTGATTATGAGCTGAGAATTTTGCTTGAGGACAAGCAAATGTTTAAGTGTGGGGGTATTTGATAAACAGTAATTTATACATATTTTTACCCCGTGTTTAACATATTTTATGGATGATTTTCCATTAGAATTGGTGAATTCGATGCTCCTAATGCTTTAATTTCATGTTTTATACTTAGGAGAGCATAGGAGAATGAAAGGAACGAGAAACGAGCCAGAAACAGAGAAAATAAGCCAAAGTACGAACTTAACACGGCCTAGACTTCCTCACACAGGTAGACCACACGACCGTGTCAATCTGGCAGAATTGAAGCACGACTCACATAGGTATAGCACACGCCCGTGCCATTCTAACAAGCTCGAATACGGTCTGAAGTAATCGCACACGGGTGTGTCACACAGGCGTGTCCCTGCCAAGCCTAAGTTGAGTCCAATTCAAAAAGGCCAATTTTAGGGTTTTTAGGCATTCCAAAGCCTATAAATACACCCTATAAGAGGAGGAGAATGGGAAAGGAGAATAGGGAGTAAGAAATTACTCCAAGAAAGTCGATTGATTCATCTTAGAAGCCGAATTCATCATCAAGACTAAATATCTCTCCTCAATTCCCCTTTAGGAGTTTTGGGTTTTCTTTATGTTTGGTATTCTTTATTATTCTGAGATGTTTTCTTATTTAGTTATGAACTAAATCCCCTAAATACCTAAGGAGAATAAAACCTAAGACGAATCTTGTTATTATTTTCTGAATTGTATGATAAATATTTAACTTGTTCTTAATTATGTGCTCTTAATTTTTGTTTTTATATCCCAGGATACTGATTCAAGACAAGCTCTTATTCAGAGGAGGAATAGACCCTGTCTAAGAGTACAATTGTCATAATTAAGTGGAGTTGATTGCGCGCTTAGACATAGGGTGACAAGATTTTGCCGGATTAGGGTGAAACCTAATAAGGGGATCCATAGATCGAGTTAATGAAACCCTAGAGTGTTAATTAGAGGAAAGTCTCGGTATATGGATTAGACGTTATTAGTCTTAAATACGGATAATAACATAACTTAGGGATCTCTACGGAACAAGTTGAATGAATAAATCGTCCGATTCGGAGCCAAATAACAAGTAAAGTCTAAATGGATTTTTCCTTAGGTATTGTCTTAAGTCAATCGATTTTCCCCAAAAGCAATTCCCTAATTCTTTTCTCTATGCGTTCTTAGTTTAGATAATTAGCTAATTAAAGCAAAACTCCATTAGTCATAGGCTAGATAATAAAAAGACAGTCATTACTAGTACTTTTAGTTCCTTTGGGTTCAACAATCTGGTCTTCCTAAAACTATACTACTGTTCGATAGGTACACTTGCCTACATCGCGATAATAGTTAGTTCAAGAACGAGTAATTATAAATATTTAAAACCTATCGTGAAACCACGCAATCACGGACTAATCCGCCAAGGATAAACTGGATCGTGCCGGGATCATCGTAGTTCGTCATTACAGTCTGAAGATGAAATGTTGAACATAGTTCCATCGTGAGCTATAGATATGTTGGCTCGATGATCCCAAAGAAAAGCTCCCAAGGGTCGGTGGTTAGGAGGGCCCGAATCACATCAGCCAACTGAACTTGTCCTACTGCAGCCCAGTCGATGCAGCGGCCCGTAATTAAAGGTCAGGCCTGAAGTATTTGGAAAAGTTCTTCTTGGGACCCGATGGGGAATTGCAAGAAAGGGTGGTGAATTTTTGCGTTAGGACCCGAGGAAAATGACGCTCCCTTTGTTTTCTTTGAAGTAGGGAAAACGGCCTTTTTACCATGTGAAGATGACATGGTAACTACAATTGGAATCATCAATTTGTCTTGATGAGTAAACAGGGTAAAATGCGACTAAATTCAAGGAGGAAAATCCATAAATATGTTCAGCCACAACTACTAAGTTTAACTAAAACGATAAGTTTAATGGCATACTTTTTGTGGCACTAGCATGGTGATATAAGTAAAAATGGAAAAGAATGGAACGCAACATACTATATGAATGAACAGAAATGTCAACGCAAGAGGCATGAATATTTTAACTATCCAAACCATGAATATTCACTTCTAACTAATCAAATGGAGCAGAGAAATCTTGTAATGAGTAAGAATTTGAACATGAAAAGATGAAAAATTATTCTATAAATGAAATTTAACATGAAAAATACAGATTACTATGATAAATAACATTATAAATCAGTGAATAAAAGAGAAAGGAGTAAACAAATGCTAAAAGAGAGAGATTGGGTGTTGAAAATGGAGTTGGAAGCGGCTCACGGGCGTGGTGGGGAGGGCGTGTGGACTTGTAGCTTCTAGGGTTAAGGTTTTTGGGTGAAGAAGACAATGAATAGTGCAGCCTATTTATAGATTTTGGGGCACATGGCCAGGGAACACGCCCGTGTTCCCCAATTTTTTTCCCGTATGACTCTCAAATTTTGAATTTGGGCGGGTTTGCCATTTTTTCCATGCCCATGTTCCTTGGGCGTGTGAGTGCACACGGTCGTGTCTCACGACCATTTCTGACTTTGTTCATTTCTCTCACGCCCGTGTATCTCCACCCATGCCTGTGGTAATTTAACAGGTTCGACCACGGGTGCTAGACACGGGCATGTCGCACGCCCGTGTTAATTTGACAGGTTTGGCCACTGGCTCAAGGCACGAGTGTGTCGCACGCCCGTGCTGTTTTGGTAGGTTCGACTACGGCCATGTCGCACGGCCGTGACAATTTATCGTATCCCGTGTTGGGAAAATCTTGCCCTGTTTTCACATGGCCCTAAGTACGCCCGTGTGCTTGGTCGTGTCTATGTGGTAAACCTGTATTCAAGAGCTCCGTTAGTAAGTTAGGTGTTAAACACTAAAATTGAAAGAAGTTACTACAGTTAGTGCTCAGGTTGCCTCCCGAGAAACGCTTATTTATAGTCTAAGCTCGACTTACCTCTCCATTGAATGGTCATGGTGGTTTGAGGAGTTTATACTCCTCATTCCTGCTATCATTCTCATCAAAATAAGGTTTAGACAGGTGTTGTTTACCTTAAAAGTGCCGAACTTGGGATGACTTAGCTCGACTGTACCAAATAGGAAAATGCTAAGTACCGTAAGAGGGATTTCTTCATTCAGTTTGGTAGTGATAATGTGAGGATCTGCGACATCTAATAATACTTTATCTCCAACCTTAAGTTGACTTAGGAAGGTATTGAGCGCGTTCTGATGTAGGTTTGGTTTATCAAGTGTTCTCAATTTATGCGTCCGCTATTCATCTAGCTCCTCGATTTGTAGCCTTCGATCTTCATGAATAGGTTCTCTACAATTGATTGAGAATGGCTCATGTACTTCCTTTAGACTCATTTCCTGCAAAGTAGGTTACACCATATTATTAGTTTTAGTAGAATGGTTTAGACAATCACCTTCAATTTCCGATGTGTTGCTAGAATTACGAGCTTGAAGGGTGGTTGTTTCGCCTCCCACACGAAGTCTGAGCTCACCTGTGCCAATATCAATAATCATTTTAGCAGTTGCTAAAAAGGGCCGTCCTAAAATGAAAGGAGTGTTGCTATCCTCCTCCATGTCTAGAACAATGAAGTCAACGGGAAATATAAATTTATCGATTTTAACTAGCACATCTTCAATAATACCCCTAGGAAATCTTATAGTTTTATTTCTAATTGAATGGTCATCCTAGTCTATTTGGGTTTCCCAAGACCTAATTGTTTGAATATTTTGTAGGGCATGACGTTAATACTAGCCCCTAAATCAGCTAATGCATTATTAACATCTAAACTACCAATTAAGCAAAGAATCGTAAAACTCCCTGGATCTTTTAGTTTGTTGGGTAGTTTATTCTATAGAACAACTGAGCAAACTGCGTTTAGCTCTACATGCGATGCCTCATCCAACTTTCGCTTATTTGCTAAAAGCTCCTTTAAAATTTTCATTGCGTTTGGCATCTGCGATAGAGCTTCAATAAAGGGTAAGTTAATATATATAATTTTTTAAGAGTTTAAGGAATTTACCAAATTGTTCATCTGAGTGGCCTTTCCTTGTTGTGTTGGGGTATAGCACGTGAGGTTTATATTCGACATTCACTGATTTGTTTGTATTATGACCTACCTCACCTTGACCTCTGCTCACCACAGTTTCTTACCTTGGTTCTGGCTCAGGCTTAATGAATCCTTTTTCATCTGGAACATTAATCGCATTGAGTTGTTCCCTTGGGTTGGGTTTAATATTACTATACAAGCAACCATGTGGTCGTTCGGAGATTAGTTTGGAAAGCTGGCCTATATGAGTTTCGAGCCATTGGATCAATGCTTGTTGATTTTGAAGTGCTATCTCAGTGTTCTGGAAACGGGTTTCTGACACCGAGATAAATTTAGACAGTATCTCTTCGAGGTTCGGTTTCTTTTCCTGTTGATAGGGTGGTTGTTGAAAACCTGGAGGATGTTGTGGTCTTTGATTTCCTTGACCGCCCCACGAGAAATTGGGATGGTTCCTCCAACCTACATTATAAGTGTTACTATATGGGTTATTTTGGGATCTAGAGTTATTGTTACCCATATATTGGACTTGTTCCTCCTCGATGCTAGGGTTGAAGGGTTGATACTCTGTGCATGTTCCTCCTCCATTCATCTCACATCTTATAACTGGATTTACCTGAGTAGAACCAAGTAAACCATCAATCTTTTTATTTAGAAGTTCTACTTGGTTTGACAGCATAGTAACCGAATTGACGTTATAAACGCCTGCTATTTTAGTTGACTTAGTCCTCATGACTTGCCACTGATAGTTATTCAGTGACATTTCTTCAATAAATTCGTAGGCATTTTCAGGTGTTTTATTATTGACGGTTCCGCCAGTAGCTGCGTCAACCATTTGTCCCAAAACATAATGTGCAATCATATATATGCATATATGAGCATGGCCGAATTTTCAAGGTGTCCATAGCCATCCAAAACACAAATTTTAACTAACATGCAAGAAGCATGAATCATGCTCAAGAATGCATCATGGCCGAATATGACAATCATGCTCCTTTTCAACTTCAATCATGATAAAACAAAGAGAAAACTCAAAATCTTACTCATGAGTAGAAAATCCATCATTGCATGCATCATCATCAAGCTTCACACTTAGCATGCAATGGCTTTATCACCATAACAACTTTGGCCAAATACCATTTCCATGGCATAACAAAGATTTGAGCCATGGCTAACATGCACATCAAGTTAGCAACCAAGACATGCATGAAACTCCTAACACAACCTCATACATACCTTAATCTTGATGCAAACTTAGCCAAATCTCCTTCTAGATCTCTTCCAAACCAAGCATGAAGCAAAAATCCTCCCCCTTTTTCCTTAGTATTTTCGGCCAAGAAGTGAAAATGGATGAGCAAAATTTTCTTTTCTTTCCTTAGGACATTCGCCAAGAGCTATGGTGAAAGATGAACATTTTTTTCCTTTTTTTTCCATACTCTTATCTTATTATTTCTAACATGCACCACTAGCAAAACATGTTTAAGACATGTTTTCTTTTGCCCATATTCATCACCATGGCGGCCACTATAGTCAAATTTGGGGAATTTGACATGCAAGGACAACATTTCCTAGTGTGCATCAATAGGCCCTTCCACATTTGCCTATCTCAATTCTAAATTTTCTCACACAAGTCCTTTCTAGTGAAATTCACCTTTATAACACTAAATCAATCATCAAAAAAAATGTCATACATGAATACTCACATATTATAGGCATCGAAATAAATTTTAAATTATTGTTATGCCTCGGTTTTGTGGTCCCGAAACCACATTCCGGCTAGGGTCTATTTTGGGCTGTCACAGTCATTTTGTTATGTGTCATATTGATTAGCTAAATTAATTGGTTCATGATGATATTATGATTCATTTTGTATATGGCCATGAGATGTGGCTTATATTTGTTTCTCGGGTTGTAACCCTAATTATTTATGCATGCATACAATGTGTTAATGCTTTGTGATGTGGTTGGTGGTTGCTTGTTGGTAATGAATGTGATAAATGGCACATATGCTTAATGAATGAATTGGGACTAAAAGGTATGACCATGTTCATGGTATAATTGAGAAGGTTGAAGGTAGTTTACAAAGATAAATAAATATGAAATTGGTATGGAATGCAATATGAAAGCATGATGGTTTGAGCATGTGCTATATTGACATTACAAAGTCATGGAATAATCATGATTATGAGTATTTGAGTGACTAAATATGCTATGTTGCATACCATAAAAAATGTATAAGTGAGTGAGCATTTAAGGGTGGCGAATGGCTTGAAAATTAGCCTAGAATTTGTCCACGCGGATAGACACACGGGCATGTGTCTAGCCCATGTGTGACACACGGTCTGCCCCATGGGCGTGTGATCCGGCCGTGTGTCCCCTGCACTCTAATTAGGTAAAATAGTATGCCCAACAGTAAACATACAGGTAGAGTCACGACCGTGTGATAGACACGGCCTCAAGACATGGGCGTGTGCCCAGTTCATGTGAAGTCTACACTTAATTTTTGGAATTTAATTTGCCACACGGCCTAAGCACACGGGCGGGTGACTTGGCTGTGTGACCCTAATTGTGTTGATGACATCATAAACAAAGAGTTACACAGGCTGAGGACACGGGTGTCTCCCAAGCCACACGGGCGTGTGTGACCACATAACCTACCTGTACGGGCGTGTGACCCTATTTCATGGAAATTTCTCTAAGTATTCCCAAAGTTTTCTAAAGTTCTCGGATTAGTCCCGAACTACTTCTGATGTATGTTTTGGGCCTCGTAGGCCCATATAAGGGACAATTGCATTTGTATGAATGAATTTAATTTGAGCAAAATTTTATGGCCCGATTTTGTATGTTTACTTGTGTATACGTCTGATAATGCCTCATATCCTGTCCCAGTGTCAGACACGGGTAAGGGGTGTTACATTTTAGTGGTATCAAAGCTACGGTTTAGTCGGTTCTCAGACTACGTAGCATGTGTTTGAGTGTAGCTATACATGCCATACATAAATTGTGATAGTGTGGCAACTTCTAACGATTTTAAACTGTGTTGTTCATATAGTAATGGATCCCGAACGAGCTATGCCAGAGGATATGGAAAGTAATGCACTAGTCCCTGCCCAAGGAACAGTGCTAGAGGAAGTAGACCTGTAACTGTGATTCAAGGAGGAGAGGCTCGAGAGGCCTTCTTCCACACTATGAACGAATGGTTTCCTGAGTTCGTTCTTATGAACCCGGCTATTCAGCCACAACCTCCACCCCTCAAAATGCTCAAGCCGTACCCCTAGTGCCCCAAGGTATGGACCTAATGAGATTTTATAGAACCTTAGTTGATAAGATTCAGAAACAAGGGGCGGAAGAGTTCAGAGAAAATACCGAGGATGATGCTGAGAGAGCAGAATTTTGGCTTGAGAATTCGATAAGGGTATTTGATGAACTATCATGCACACCCAAAGAATGTTTGAAGTGTGCTATTTCCTTATTGAGAGACACGTCATACCACTAGTGAAGACACTAGTGACTGTGGTACCTCAAGAGAGGGTTACGTGGGAATTCTTCTAAGAAAAATTCCGAAAGAAGTACATCAGTGAACGATTCATTGACCAGAAGCGCAAGGAATTTATAAAATTGAAATAAGGCTGCATGTCACTAATCGAGTACGAAAGAGTGTTTGTTTGGCTCAGAAAATATGCTCGGGAGTATATATCCTCTGAGGCTAAAATGTGTAGAAGGTTTGAAGATGGACTTAAAGAGGATATTTGAGTGTTGTGGGTATTCTTGAGCTGAAGGAGTTTGTTGTGTTTATTGATCGGGCTTGTAAAGCTAAAAAATTGACCAAGGAAAAGAGAAAAGCCGAGGCTGAGGCTAAAGATATAAGAAAGAGGCTAATAAGCAAGTCATTCCCCTCTCAGTCTAAGAAATCTAGATATACATGTTCTTGTTCTCATGTTTCGGCTGGGCGTTAACACAGGAATAGTAGGAGGAAAAATTAGGGTTTTAAACCTTAGGCTACATTTATGGCTAGTGTGGGTAATGCTAGACCTTTTAAACCTGAGTGCCAACATTGCAGAAGACATAATCTTAGTGCGTGTAGGATAAATGACGGGTCTTGTTTCAAATGTGGTTTTTAAGACCACTATATCAAGGACTGGCCCGAGATGATTGAGAAAGAAAAATTTCATAGTACAAGGCTGAGTAGTACGGCTATAAAAGGGAGACCTTCGAGAAATGCCAGTAATGGGGCTAGTAGCAAAAGTGTGGCAAAGGATACAACGGTGAGATCTGAAGCTAGAGCTCTGGCTAGGGCCTATGCCATACGTGTGCGTGAGGAGCATCTTCTCCCGATGTGATCACTTGTACTTTTTCTCTTTATGATACTACTGTTATTGCCTTGATTGACCCTGGTTCTACTCATTTGTATGTGTGCATTAAATTGGTATCTAGCATGAATATGCCTATTGAGTCTATGGAATATATGATTAAAGTGTCAAACCTGTTAGGCAAGCATTTTTTAGTTGATAGGGTATGCAAGAAATGTCCTTTGATGATTAGAGGTCATTGTTTTCTGCCTGACTTGATGTTATTGTCGTTTGATGAATTTGATGTTATTTTGGGTATGGATTGGTTGACACTTCATGATGCTATAGTAATTTGTAGACAAAAATTTATTGAATTGAAATGTGAAAATGGTGAAATTCTCCGGGTTGAATCAAATGAGTCAGATAGGTTGCCAATCATGATTTCTTTGATGTCTGCCCAGTAACGTATGAGAAAACGATGTGAGGCTTATTTGGCTTATGTATTGAGTACAAAAGAGTCAAAATTGATAATTGAATCAGTGCATGTTGTATGTGAATATTTGGATGTATTTTCGGAAGAATTGCCAGGTTTACCTCCAATTGAAGAAGTAAAGTTTGGTATTGATGTAATGCTAGGGACGACACTTGTTTCGGTTACTCCATAAGGATAGCCCCGACTGAGTTGAAAGAACTGAAGTCACAGTTACAAGAATTGATCAACAAGGTTTTTGTGAGACCGAGCTTTTCACCATGGGGTGCTCCGGTATTATTCATGAAAAAGAAAGACGGTTTAATGAGATTGTGTATAGACTACTGACAGCTCAATAAGATAACAATCAAGAACAAGTTTCCTTTGCCAAGGATTGATGACTTGTTTGATCAATTGAAAGGAGCATCATGGTTTTCTAAAATAGACTTAAGGTCCA
Organism: Gossypium arboreum; assembly: GCF_025698485.1. NCBI lineage: Eukaryota > Viridiplantae > Streptophyta > Magnoliopsida > Malvales > Malvaceae > Gossypium > Gossypium arboreum. The sequence goes on along the minus strand of NC_069076.1, from coordinate 92,246,969 downwards.
GCTACTATCAGTTGCGAGTTATAGAGTCGAATGTGCCTAAAACTACTTTTAGAACGAGGTATGGCCACTATGAAGTTCTTTTTATGCCATTCGGATTAACGAATGCTCTTGCTGTGTTTATGGATTTAATAACCGAATATTTCGGCCATATTTGGACAAATTTATTGTTGTGTTCATTGATGATATTCGATTTATTCAAAAGATAAGGCAGAGCATGCCAAGCACTTCAGAACTATTTTACAGACATTAAGAGACAAACAATTGTATGCTAAGTTCAGTAAAAGCGAGTTTTGGCTTATAGAAGTTGGATTCTTCGGCCATATTGTTTCAGGTGATGGTATCCGAGTTGATCCTGACAAGATTTATGCTATCGTCAAATAGAAACCGCGAAGGAATGTATCCGAGGTTAGAAGCTTTTTGGGCTTAGCCAGTTACTACCGACAGTTTGTGAAAGGATTTTCTATGATTGCCACTCCCATGACAAGATTGCTTCAAAAGGATGTTAAGTTTCAATGGTCGAAAAAGTGTCAGGAAAGCTTCGAGAAATTGAAGATGTTATTGACCAAAGCACCGGTTTTGGTACAACCCAAGTCGTGTAAAGAATTTTTTATTTATAGTGATGCTTCCTTAAATGGTTTGGGATGCGTACTTATGCAAGAGGGTAAAATCGTAGTTTACGCTTCGAGGCAGTTGAAGCCTCACGAGAAGAACTATCTAACACATGACTTAGAGTTGGCCACCATAGTGTTTGCTTTGAAGATTTGGCGACATTATTTATTTGGTGAGAAATGTTATATCTATACCGATCACAAAAGTTTTAAGTACTTAATGACTCAAAAGGACTTGACCTTACGACAACGAAGATGGTTAGAACTGTTAAAGGATTATGAGCTTATGATTGGTTACCATCCGGGTAAGGTGAATGTCGTCACTGACGCTTTGAGTAGGAAGTCATTGTTTGCCTTGAGGGATATGAATACACGGCTAACTTTGTCCGATGATGGTTCGATTATAGCTGAGTTGAGAGCTAGACCAACTTTTCTTCAATAGATTTGTGATGCTCAGAAAGTTGATAAAGAGTTGCAAGCTAAGAAAGTTCAGTGTGAGTCCAGTAGTGAACTGGATTTTTAGATTGTTTGAGATTCCGTGGTAGGATTTGTATTTCGAAGGACACTGAGTTGATTTGGAATATTCTAAATGAGGCACACAGCGGTTACTTGACAGTTCTCCTGGGTAGTACAAAAATGTATAATGACTTGAAGAAAATGTATTGTTGGAATGGTATGAAAAGAGATATCTCAGAGTTTGTATCAAAATGTTTAATTTGTCAGTAGGTAAAGGCCGAACATCAAGTACCTTTGGGTTTGGTTCAGCCCATAATGGTTCCTGTGTGGAAATGGGATCGGATTACTATGGATTTTGTGATAGGGTTGCCTTTAACTTCGAGAAAGAGAGATGCCATATGGGTCATTGTTGATAGATTGACTAAGATGGCTCATTTTATACCAGTACATACTGATTACTCATTTGATAAGTTAGCTGATTTGTACATTGGTGAAATTGTCAAACTTCATGGAGTAACCATATTGATTTTTTTGGATAGAGATCCGAGGTTCACCTCATGGTTTTGGAAAAGTTACAAGAGGCTTTGGGTACAAAGTTAAGCTTTAGTACAGCTTTCCATCCACAAACCGACGGTTAGTCAGAGTGAGTAATTCAAATTCTTAAAGACATGCTCTGATGTTTGCATATTGGAATTCCAAGGTAGTTGGGAAAAGTACTTACCGTTGATAGAGTTTGCTGGAACAACGGAAATGTACAAGTGTACACGATCGCAACAAGTAATAAAGTGACAAGTAAATATCGAGTTATCGTACCCACAGGGACTGTGAAAAGGATTATTTATGAATGCAATTTAAAACACCTTGGTGAAGGAAAAGATATTGTTTAAAGAGGGTGATTAAAAACTTAAGAAAATAACTAATTAAAATAAATAAAAAATGATGTAAAAAAAAGTTCTAACGCACGATTTCAAAATAAGATTTAATCAAGATGATATAATTGTGTTGGATTAATTACACTTTTCATCTTAGAATTATTAAACTTATGTTTATATTGTTACGAATAAAATCACAGTAACCTGGTAATTTGCTAACTTATGAACATACTTACATACCAGAATCCATTCATCTCTTGACATATTCCTATGTCAATTCAATCGACTAAACAGATTCTAGCAAGCAAACATGTTATTGCACATACATACTCATTAAACTGAACTAATCTCTTGCATATCCCAATGTCAATTCAAATGATTAATTAAATCCAACAAGCATATAAAAGACCATGTGAGGTAACAAGGTATCCCTACCTTGAAACAATTTACTCACAATAATCTTGCAAGTTATGTAAGGCAATAATATCGCCAGATACATTGCTAATTTAACCTTCAGCTACCTTAGAAGAATAAACATGCACTGATTAAGTACTGTGTCAATTAATTACAATTTCAATCCCTTTAAATAATTAATTCATTAGTTACCTCACAGTCGTAACGCAAGAATAACTTAGGCATGATTCCACTTAATCAAGCATTTTACCAAGGCCTATAACAACATAAACATAATTTTAACAATTTAAGAAAATGAAATGCAATCAACCCAACACGAATTAAATTCAAGCTAAGCTGATTAAATTAACCATTCCAACAACATGAATACTCATAGATATGTTCATCATAACAACAACAAAAATTAAAGAGATAGGGAACAAGAATCAAATCCTGTGGTTTTTCGAGGCTTGACTTGGTTGCTCCGTTCTTCCTTCTTGTTGTCCTCGCCAACCAAGGCTTCGATGAACACTCAATTGCTGCTCCAAAATGGTTGAAGAACACCCCTTTTCCAAGGGAAGATGCCTATGAATTTATAGAGGATATGTCACTAAATAACTATCAGTGGCAAGTTATGAGGACAAAGCCAACGAAAACAACCGGCATTTATAACATTGATTCGGTCACCATGCTCTCTAATCAGGTAGAACTTCTCAATAAAAAGATTGACGATTTACTTGGTTCTATGAAGGTACATCCACTAATGAGGTGTGACTCAAGTGGCAGAGGTGTGCATACAGAATACCAATCCTTCAATCCTACAACCAAAGAAGAACAAGTCAACTATATGGGTAACAATAACTTCCGATCTCAAAATAACCCGTACAGTAATACTTATAATGCAGGTTGGAGGAACCACCCAAATTTCTCCTAGGGTGGTCAAGGGAATCAAAAGCCACAAAATCCTTGGGGTTTTCAACAGCCATCTTATCAACAAGAGAAGAAACCAAACCTTGAAGAGATGCTTTCTAAATTCATCTTGGTGTTAGAAACCCGTTTCCAAAATACCGAGATAGCACTTAAGAATCAACAAGCATCGATCCAAGGACTCGAAACTTAAATAGGCCAACTATCCAAACTAATCTCTGAACAACCACAAGGCAGCTTATTAAGTAATACTAAACCTAATCTGAAGGAACACCTCAATGCAATTAGTACTCAAGATAAAGAAGGAGTCATTGCACCTGAGCCAGAATTACAGCAAGACAACGCAATGAACAAAGGTCGAGAAGAGGTAAACGATGATGATCCCAAACATGTAAGTACGAATTATGAACCTCGTGTGCCATATCCTAAAGCAATGATGAAAGAGAGAACAGAAGAACAATTTGGTAAGTTTGTCAAACTCTTAAAGAAATTATATATTAACTTACCCTTTATTGAAATTCTTTTGCATATGCCCAACTCAGCAAAATTCTTAAAGGAACTTCTGACCAATAAAAGAAAATTAGACGCTACATCGCATTTGGAACTCAATGCAGTCTGCTCAGCTATTCTAAAGAATAAGCTACCTAACAAATTGAAAGATCTAGGGAGTTTTACAATTCCTTGCTTAATTGGTAGTTTATCTGTGAATAATGCTTTAGCTGATCTAGGGGAAAGTATAAATGTTATGCCGTATAAAATGTTTAAATGACTAGGTCTCGGTAAACCCAAATAGACTAGGATGAGCATATAATTGGCTGACAAAAGCAGTTAGATTTCCTAAGGGTATTATTGAAGATGTTCTCGTTAAAATTGATAAATTTATTTACCCAATAGACTTTGTCGTCTTAGATATGGATGAGGATAATGAGGTACCTTTAATTTTAGGACGACCCATTTTAGCAACTACCAAAACCAATATTAATGTAGGCACAGGAGAGCTAACACTTCGTGCAGGTGAAGACGCAGTAACACTCCAAGCATACGACTCAGTCAAAACCTCTAAAACTCAAGATAATGCTATAAACCTGTTGATGATAAAACTAATATTCAATCGTCCTTGCAGGAACCTCCTCGAACCAAGACAACGGAGACAGTGCACTATTATCATGAAGAGAACAAAGACACCCATGAGGAACAAAGGCTTCAAATAGAGGAGCTAGATGAATGGCGAGCATATAAACCGAGAACATACGATAAACCAAAATTACACCAGAATGAGTTTGATACCTCCCCAAATTTACTTAAGGTTGGAGATAAAGTCTTACTAGATGCCGCGAACCCTCACATTGTTAATATCAACCCGAATGGAGAAACCCCTCTTACGGTACTTAGTATTTTCCCATTCGGTACGGTTGAGGTAAGTCACCCCAATTTCAGCACTTTTAAGGTAAAAAATACCCAACTAAAACCTTATTTTGTCAAGGCTAATAACAGGAACGAGGAGTACGAACTCCTCGAACCACCCTGACCATCCACTAGATAGGTAGGTCGAGCTTAGACTATAAATAAGTGCTTTTCGAGAGGCAACCTGAGCACTAACATATTTTGATTTCTTATTTCTAACACTTTAAATAATTAAATTTATCTTTGAATTGCAAAGTTTTTCAGAACACACAGCCAGGCACACGGGCGTGCCTAAAGTTGTGGCAAAATAAAGGAAGAGACACGGTCGTGCGATACGACCGTATGAAAGCAGGACATGATTTTCCCAAAACACAGGATGCGATAAATCCCCATGGCCGTGCAACATGGCCGTGGATGAACTTGATAGGTGAACACGGGCATGGGAATGAAAAACACGGGCGTGCCAGGGGCAAGGCTCGATTTTGTTTCTTCGACACGGGTGTGAGACACACCTGTGCCTTGAAGCCGTGGACAATAATACATGGGCGTGGTACCCTAACACACGGGCGTGGGAGAAGCGAACAAAGCTAGGCACAGCCGTGCAACTTGGCCGTGTGCCACACACGCCCAAGACATACGGGCGTGGGATAGTAGCAGGGCACGACCTAAATCGCAAAATTCGAAAAATACGGGCTCACCCTCAAAGTACATGGGCGTAGCCCTAGGCCGTGTGACCCTCCCTATATAAGCAAACCACTGTTCATCTTCTTCCTCCTTTCAAAACCCTAGCCGAAATCTACCCTTCCCCACTCCCTAATCCTTATTCCAACCATCATTCCGTAGATTCTCACTTCCCCAACCCCCAAACCACCCTCAAATCCACTCCCCCTGCATCAATCCTCACTTTTCCCTCACTTTTCCCTCTATTTTTCCTCCACACAACTGTACACTCACGCCTCATGCTCGTGCTCGACATCAACATGCCCGTGCGCCGCCCTACAGCAATTTTGGTTCCCTTTCTCAACTTTGTTTTTCCAATTTGTGTTACTACATTAGTATTCAATATGCCTTACAAAGATATTGCTACTATTACCAATTTGTTCTAAATAAGTTAGGAATTTTCTTTAGTATTTTTCTATATTTAAATTTTTTAAGCTACTAAATAGCATATACTAGTTCTAGGATTCTTGCTTAACCGATGATGCATTGTTGATCTTAGTATATGTTTTTGAATAATCATATAAAATTTTCACCTCTCGCTTGATATCGGTAAATGTTAACACATCTTGAACCTACTATATCAATGTTTATACATTTTCAGGTCCATTATGTCATCATCGAGAGGCAAGAAGGCCGTGGTCCCATCCTCAAAGAGACGTAGGTGTAACGCCCCCACGCCCGAGACCATCGTCGGAGTCGAGCTTGAGGGGTTACCGAACAATATTTATCAAATTAAGAACTTCAAATCATTTATTTCTACATTCACAGCTTTCTAACTACCCGCGTCACAGTTACAAGAAAAATCATATCTCGAGTTACGAAACTCGAAATCTAGATCCGTAAATTTTCCCTAAATCTAGACTCATATATCTATTTACTAATTTTTTTCTAGAATTTTTGGTTGGGCCAATTAGTACAGTTTATTAGTTAAAATCTCCCTATTTCGGGTTCATTTCGCTTCGACCTCTGTGTATTACGAATCAGATATTTCTCTATACAGAAATTAAATGACTATAAGGTTTGTTTCTCTTAAAACTAGAATCAATAAAGAACCTGTACATATAAAGAAAAACTTCTAATTATTTTTGTAAAATTTATTATGAATTTTTTAAATTCAGAACAAGGGATCCAGAAATCACTCTGGCCCTGTTTCACAAAAGTTTAAATATTTCATAAAATATAATTTATATGCCTGTTTTGTTCAATCCACATGAAAATAGACTCATTAAGCTTAAATTTAATAACTTACTCATCATTTATTTCCATTTATACTATTTTAGTGATTTTTCAAATTCATGTCATTGCATGACAATATTCATTTTAAGGCAAGTTTCATCTTTCCATGAATTTTTATGAACTAGATAACCTATTAAACTTCCATAATATCAAACATGATCTAAATTAGCCATCACCATGACTTATCAATATCAAACATTTTCTTAACCAAACATGGCCATATCATAAAATTATTTACACAAAATAAGTATATTGCTATACATGCCATACTTAAGTTTTACAAGCCATTTACCCGGATGAAAGTCCTTTGGATAGTGTGATCGAACCTTCGACCCGTCCCGATTCCCGAAATGGCTTGTTCAAAACTACAGTAAATAAAGAGGAGGGAGTAAGCATAAATGCTTAGTAAGTTCATATGTAAATAACAAGTAACATAAGAATACAAATATACTAAACAACTTTAGCATGGTATCACCAAAACATATATCACATTTCTAAACATCATTCCTCATCTTACCACCTTATCGTTGTTGTATCTATTTTCAACCCGAGGGTTAAGAACATACCTGTCCAAAGTGTCCATTTCACAACACTTACCAAAACGTCGCTTGCATCTTAAGTGTTCTTCCATTTCACTAGAAATTTCACCCGCTGAACACATCGAATACAACTCGGATACGGATAATTTGCACATAAGTGCCTCATATGTAATCAAGCTACCATGTAACCCGCCCATAAGTGAACTCGGACCCAACTCAACGAGCTCGGGCTCAACTCAACGAGCTCGGGCGTTCGCATCCATAAGTGAACTCAGACTCAACTCAACGAGTTCGGATGCCTAGTTACATTTCACGAACTCGGACTCAACTCAACGAGTTCGGACATTCGCATCCATAAGTGAACTCGGACTCAACTCAACGAGTTCAATGCTCAACCATCCTAGTGACATGTCACTTGTATCCTAATCTATTCCTAAGGTTCAAACGGGATTTTTTCCTCGATCTCACATCATGCCGCCTTCCACGGAATATCGGAACCGATACTCGGTGATAGTTCATACTCATCCAGTAATTCACATAATTACATATTATTCAACAATAACCACAAAGCATAATATTTCATGATAATAATCAGCATCATATCATATAAACAACATTAAATTGCTTAAAATGACAATTATGTTACTACATTTACACATGAACTTACCTTGGTACCAAAATATAAAGATTTTGCAATTTAGTCCACAATCTTTTCTTTTCCTCGATCGCGACTTGAATCTCGTTTCTCTTGATCTATAATGCCAAATTAATCTTATTTAATACATACATTCATCAAAACAGCATTTAATACGAACTTTGGAAAAATTACACTTTTGCCCCTAAACTTTTGCATAATTACACTTTTGCCCCTAGGCTCGGGAATTAAACTTTATTCCTTATTCTTATGTTTTATAACATGCTGATCACTTTTCCCTTCTATGGCAACATCAAATTCTCTCTCTAACATATACTTGTGACTATTAGGTATTTTTGCCGATTAAGCCCTTTTACTCGTTTTCACTCAAAACCGAGTAGCACAAGTTGTCTAACATAATTTAAAACCTCATATTCTATCATAAAACATCAAAATACACAAATTTCACCTATGGGTATTTTTCCAAATATAAACCCTAGGTTGAATTATTGCTAACATAAGCTTAATCGAGCTACCGAGATTCAAAAACGAAAGAACATTAAAAACGGGCTTGGAATCACTTACTATGGAGCTTGGAAGCTTGAAACAAACCCTAGCTATAGAGAACCCTTGAAATTTCGGCCTAATGAAGAAGATGGACAAAAATTGGCTTTTAATTTTGTTTTTAATTCATTTTATTAACTAAATGACCAAAATACCCTTACTACTAAACTTTCCAAAAATTCCTTCCATGTCCTAATTTTTTCCATGAACTTAAAATTGGTCAAATTTCTATTTAATACCTCCTCATTAATATTCCAAAATAATTTCATACTAAAAACTTCTAGAATGCAAGTTTTGCAACTTATTTGATTTAGTCCCTACTTTCAATTTAAGCACTTTAGGCATAGAATTTCATCACGAAATTTTCACACAATCATGCAATCATATCATAATCATCAAAATAATTATAAAATTATTATTTCTATCTCGGATTTGTGGTCACGAAACCACTATTTTGATTAAGCCCTAATTCAGGATATTACAGTAGGGGACCGGGTTCTTCCTAGGTACATGCTACAGCCAAAGTCCGGCACCCATTCCTTGAATTTTCGCAAGCTTCATATGAGGAGCTATTTCAGATACTACGCGCGCGACCCCTCACTATAGGTCGCTGCATTGACTGGGCTGCCATAGAGCAAGTCCAGCTAGCTGATGCCATCCATGCCCTCCTGTCCATAGACCCATGGGAACGGTTCTTCGCTATTACCGAGCCCACTTATTTAGAGTTAACTTTAGAATTATGCTCTACTTTTCATTTACAGGTGGTGATGACGAATAATGACGACCTAGGCCCCATTCACGTCCGATTAGGCGGTCTAGTTCGCGTGATGAGTGTCCCAGAGTTTGGAGTCGCTCTGGGACTTTACACTGATGAGTTTATGGAGGAGGAGGACATGAATGCACTACCACGCAATATCCACATTTCTCCCTCATTGTGCTGGAAGACTTTGGCACCACTCTCTTCCGCCTACGACCCCAGCCGCTCGAAGGCCTCAACTCTCCCCTATTCCATATGATATCTCCATGCCATATTGGCACACACCTTGACCGGAAGGAGAGAGAGCACCGGCGTTGTCAACACACACGACGCCTACTATTTATGGTGCATGGCGAATGCACATGTAACTGACTTGGCATACTTCATCGCCTTCACTATTCGCCATCAAACCGAGCGGCATCAAAGGGAGTAATCTCTATCGGCCCCTACATGATGCGCCTTGCCAGACACTTTAGCCTCCTCAACACCGTGGCCCAGTCATCAGCGCTTACACTGATAGGTCAGATGTCCCCACAAGGCATCATGACTATGTTACACATGAGGATGATTGAGCGACGATGTGGGACCGATCCTCCTCAGTACCGTCTCACTCAAGCCATTGACGAGCAGGATCTTGAGAACATTCTCGATGATGTCCCCCCATAGCACGAGAAGCCTTCGACCATGCCACCTAGGGAATGACCAGTTCATGCAACTGCTTCATTGGCACACCTTTTCGATCGACTCGCTCACTTCGAGCAGTATTGCACTACACAGTTCGAGATGATTCACGAGCGAGATCGGCAACGTGATAGATGGATGGATGACATGCAGGCCATGATGCAGCAGCTATGCCAGCACTTTCACATCTCCACTCCAGCGCCACCACCTGAGGGCCCCACTAACGAGGATCATTGAATCCTCTTATCTTTTTATTTTTATTTTTCTTTTTCTTTTTATTTTCATTTCAATTTTATTATTTTCTTTTGAAAGACATATCTATATTAGTAAATTTTACTTTCTTCATTTTTCTGGTATTTCTAACAAGTAATCCCACAACGCTTTCTTCCACACCAACTCTTAATAAGCTCTTCATGATTCTACAGACTTCCAAGCAAAGCTGCTAGGAATATTTTATGGAATGAGGAAACAAATAGGGAATAATACAAAACGAATGTCATGTTCAACGACCCAATTTCTTCATCTAGCCAAGAACAATGGCAGCTACTACTTTCCCCAAACACTCCAGCCTTAGAATCAAGCTCCGCATCCATATAACAGGGAATTTCACCTCCTTTCCTCTTATGATTTTCTTTATTTTGAATAATCTATCTTTGTACATTGAGGGCAATGTACATCTTAAGTGTGGGGGGGTGTAACACCCCAAACCCGGCCTAGACGTTATGACCGGATCCAGTGCGCCACATTGATGCGTACAAAACATTCCAGACATTTAGTTTGGAAAACCTTATTGGTGATGTAAAAGATACTTTTAATATAGGTTAAAGTGAATGGGAGTCAGGCACCGGTAGGAAACCGAAAAAGAGGAGGTGAGTCTGTCGGATTGCTTAAGTACCAAGCTCCTTGGATCCAATCCTAGACATGCACACCGCCATTGCCACACTCTAACATCTCGTATAACTGTGAGAAAACCATTTGGTTAAGTCCATCTTAATAACGTGATTAAGTTTGAAAATGTTTGCTTAGCGGAAGTCTTACTTGTAATCGAGTTATTTTGAAATCACTTAATGTTTTTGGAAATGCGTCCTAAAGCTAACCCATTTTCCTTAGTTATCATAGTTTTTTCATCATAATAAAATAAAATAATAAAAGTAAAAAAACCATAAAAATAATTAAGCGGCCTTATTACACTTAAAACCCAAAACCATAAATGAAATTAAAAGGACGCCCAGTTCACTAGAAAGAAACCAGTTCAGAGAAACATGTGGCGATCAATCCTCACACTCCAAGCCCACTATGGATGAGGATTACTGCGAGGATGAAAATAAGGGTGAGTTTTGGGAAACTCGGTGTGTAATTCAACCCAACCATAACCTAAATCAGTTCAAACCACGAGACAGAATAAGTTGGCCTCACCTGCAGCAGATACGAGAATAAAGCCCATAGGCCCGTAATGCACCAAAACAGATATATCATGCTTATGCAGAAACCCAACCATATCCAACCACATACACCCCTATACCATCCTTTCGCCATGTGGGGAGACTACTCGACCCACCCACCAACAACACGCCACGAAATATGCGGCATGGTGCCAGATCTGTAAAATGTGTGAGTCACCAGATCTGATATTTTGTGGCGGTGCCACTGTATCAGATATACGTGGCAGGGCCACCAGAACAGATAATTTGTGGCATAGCCACTAGGACGCTTCCTCCATAATATAACCCATGTCCCCATGCAACAGATATACATTCATGGCATACATCATACAGATTTAATTCATCATGCTTTTCAGACAAAATTAACCCTAGGGGTATAGAGGTCATTTTGCATACATAGGGGTATAATGGTAATTTTGCATACATAGGGGTATAATGGTAATTTTTCATAAATAGGGGTATTCTAGTACATCTAAATATTTTAAGGTTTTCATGCATATCGTAGCCATTACGTTTAGCCGTAAACACTTACCGAAAGTGTTCTTATCAATTGGGGCGATTGGCCCATTAACCCGCTTTTGGCCCATTAAGCCCAAAATATCAAAACGCATCTAAATCGCTGCGTCTTGCAGCTTTTATCACTTTTGATTACCAGTAATAATTACCCATACGTCTTACGAGCATTCGTACACTCGCAAGTGCCCAAAATACCGGCTTTTCGGCATTTTAGCTTTTCGGCTTTTGCCGATCTAGCCTATGAGAGGGTGTCAATTACACACCTGTTTTTGGGATTTCCTCGACGAGATCTACACACGAACTGCCTACAATTGAATCACTTAATATTACTCCAAATATCGAAATAAGATTGAGTATATAGTCCCCTACCACATTCGGCCAAACATGCCTAACACCCTTATTGCTCTTACCTTACTGCCGAAAGATGGTTAACTCCAAAGATCCGATCGTTCCACCTATCCAAGCCCTTGATCAATCGCCTTTAAATCACGCTATTACCAAAACAAAATAGTTATTACGACCCCTCAGGGTTACAAGTCCAAATCGACAACCTCCCTAACTTTTAAGGATTTCGGCTTTTCCTAAAATATGTAAGAAGACTAAGTTTTGGAGAAGACTTACCACCGATTCCTTAGTGAATGATTCCAATGAATTTCCCACTCGATCCCGATGTAGATCTAAGCCCTCAGATGATAACAAAAGTCGAGCTTTCAGTGACTCCAGTATTCGGCCAAGTCCCTTTTAATGTGGGGTTTTCGGCTTTTTGCAACTTGTGTTTAGAAAGGTAAAACGAGAGGGTTTTGCTATGGTCTTGTCGTCAAAACTTGAGGTTTTAGAGGGCTGGTGAATCGGCCACAAATGATGAAGAGAAGAGATGTGGTTTTGGTTATAAGAAATCGGTACAAAAAGAATCAAGCTTTCGGGATTTCGGCTTTTTATGGCCACAGGCTATGAAGGTTTTGAAACGGTTGAAGGGAAAAATAGAGATGAACAAGATGGTAGGAAGGTTCGGCAATGGAGGAAAAGAGATGAAGAAAAAGGTTGATGAGGAGAAGAGAAAAGAAAAGATGAGGAGAAAAGTCAGGAAATGGCACCAACTACCCTAAGTGCCGAATTTATACTAGCTCCTTAACCTAGCCAAATTTTGCCCCCTTAAAGAATCCCTTGGCCGGCCACCTCTTGCTCTTTAAGAGTCCGACATTCAGCCAACACATCTCTCCCTAATCAGCTCCTAATTTCTCTCCCTTATCCCCTCCTTGCTCCATCTCCTGAGCAACTCAAACTCTTGTTAATGATCTTTCACTTCATTTCCATTACCTATCTTTTACATTCATAAAATTAATCCCTTATTTTGCTATCAATGTGACTTGAACACTGGTCCTCCCTAGCTTCCACACGCCACTTATAGCCTTCCTGTGGCGCCACATGCCACTTCACCACTTGTTTCCTTGTGATCTATTTTACACAATTAATTCCTCAAAGCCCAATTTACGTAACCCTTTCTCTTATGGAATTAAAATTAATTAAAACTATCGGGTTATCCTAAGCTTGGGCCTTCTAGAGGCCCACTATCACAATTAAACCTACACTTAACAAGCAGAACACAGAATTTTTAATTTTACAAGCTTTTTTTCAAAATTCCCAAAAATTTGGGGCGTTACAGGGTGAACATGAAACCTAACTTTTTGCATTATTCTCAAATCCCTGAATTTGGTCTTGTGCTTAAGTGATTTTCTCATAATCTTGATCAAATGAATTCTGATTGATCTATAATTATTGTTGATATGTTATGAATTAGACCATGGGAATTATGCATGATTATTTGATTATAGGACATTAGAAAATCGAGCATGATAAGTTGATATTTTGAGAACTAAAATTTTTAGACTATTTTCCTAAATTGAGGTATTATCTTGAAATCTTAAGTATACAGGAATGACATCAAAACCCAAATTTTTGGTGTGATTTTTGAGCCTTTTAAGCATATAGCTTTCTTTCTTGCTCGCTTCTTTTGTGGTTTGAGTGTGTCAACATTGAATTGTTATTCTAGAACTTGCTTCGATTATACATGTCGAGATCACACGTAAGATTTGATATACAGGGATGATAAAGGCACTTAGGATTTAACCCATTTACTCCATAAAAAGCCTTCCCACATAATTAAACCTTTAGTGAACCCCCTTTGAGCCTACTAACCTTTTTTATTGATTAACCTTCATCATTAACCCATTAACCTATTATTGTTGAAATCCTCTTACTTAATTTACTTTTTTTTATCGAGATTAAATTTAATACTATTACCTCACTATGTTCACCATTTTTTGTTATTGAATCATGAAGTATGATTTCTATATTGTATTGACTCGATTTGTTCTTTTTTTTAAAAAAAAAACTCAGTATTATTATTGTAATCCTCAGCAAGCTAAAGTTGTCATTAGGTCATGTAATATAGTTCTAGATATTTGTTTCTGGTTCAGTAATTAAGTTTTTGATAGTGGGGTAATATATTGAAATTATCTCGATTCTAACCTTTGCCTCTTCAGTTTGTATCCATACCTGTAACCTAAACCCCGTTACAACCATGCAAAGACCTTTTGATTAGTGTATTATTTTATTTACAAGTGGTGGAGATTTGATTTTCATGCAAGCCTACGGTAATAACTTCTCATGTTAGACAATCGAGTGCTTAATCTTGAACCTTAAACACTTTGAGTGATTTGAGTGAACCTTTAGTGCGGATGTCATCTCTTGTATATTTAGGACTAAAGTTAATTACTTAGAAGAAGGAGATTACCTATGATTTTATTATCAAAATATTCGATTTAGATTGTTTAAGGCTTTTACTACCCCTATAGTTGAATTCTCACTGTATGATTTTCTACGGAATAACTTGTAACATTATCAGTAATGATTATGTGATTGAGAGGAATGAACTCTAGTAGTAAATGAGAGTTTTTCTTGACGACAAACAAATACTTAAGTGTGGGGGGGATTTGATAAACGCCAAATTATACATAGTTTTACCCTAAATACTTAGCATATTTATGGACATTTACTACTAGATTTATGGATTTTAGTGCTCTTAATCTGATTATTTCATGTTTTGTACTCAGGAGAGCACTAAGAGTCAAAAGGAGCCAAAAATGAGATAAAAAAGGACAAAACGGACCAATTGAGAAGATCACACGGCCTAAGCCTTGCCACATGGGCTGTTCACACTCTCGTGTCCTTCGAGGGTGTCGACCAAGGCTCTCATGTTTCACATGGCCTGGCCATTGACCCACATGGCCGTGTACAATTTAACGGATCGAACACGACTTGGAAAATACGTCACACAACCGTGGCACACGGGCGTGTCCCTTTTTCAAAGAGTTGTATTTTACACAGAAAAGGGTATTTAGGGAGGAAAAAAGCCAATCCAAAGCCTATATAAACACCCTAAGTATGAATTAGAGAGGGGGCCTCTTCCAGAACTTTTCTGGAATACAAAACCACATGCCAGGAATTACTTGAAGGAAGCCAGATGATCCATCCCAAAAGCTGGAGCTACTCCAAGACTGAAGATCTCTCTCAGAATTCTTTCAGGGGTTTTAGAGTTTTCTTTATGTTTTGTTATTTTCATACCTTTGAGATGTACACTTATCTTATTATGAACTAAACCCCTTAAATACCTAAGGGGGTTGAAACCTATGATGGATCTTGTTCTTATTATCCGAACTATATGATAAATACTTGATTTGTTCTTAATTATGTGTTCTTAATGCTTGAGTTAATATTCCGGGTATTAATTCATGATTTGACGTGCTTATGCAGAGGAGAAAAAGTCCCTGTCTAAGAGTAGATTTGGCATAATTAAGCGGAGTTGATCAAACACCTAGAAATAGGGTTATAAGATTTTGCCGAATTAGGGTGAAACCTAATATGAGAGTCCATAGAGTGATTTACTGCTTCCCTATGGGTCTTAATTAAGAAAGAAATTTTGATCAATTCAACTGAGGGTTAGACGTTATTAGTCTCGAAAAGTATAATAACATAGGTTAGGAAGTGTAATATCCTGATTTTGGGCCTAGTCGGAATAGTGGTTTCGTGACCACAAAATTCGAGATAGAAATAATTATTTTATGATTATTTTGAGGTTTATGATATGATTGCATGATTGTGTGAAAATTTCGTGAAGAAATTTTATGCATAAAGTGCTTAAATTGAAATTAGGGACTAAATTGAATAATTTGCAAAACTTGCATTCTAGAAGTTTCTAGTATGAAATTGTTTTGAAATATTAATTAGGAGGTCTTAAATAGAATTTTACCAATTTCTAAGTCTATGGACAAAAATTGGACATGGATGGAATTTTTGGAAAGTTTAGTAGTAAGGGCATTTTGGTCATTTAGGGGTAAAATGAATTAAAATACAAAATTAAAAGCCAATTTTGCTCATCTTCAACCCCATGGCCGAATATAGAAAGGAGAAACCATGGCTAGGGTTTTTCAAGATTCCAAGCTCGATTGTAAGTCCATTCTAGCCCCGTTTTTCAAGTTCTTTACGTTTTTGGAGTCCCGGTAGCTCGATTAAGCTTATGCTAGCAATAATTTAACCTAGGGTTTATATTTGTAAAAATACCCATGGGTGAAATTTGTGTATTTTGGTGTTTTATGATAGAATATGAGATTTTAAATTATGTTAGACAACTTGTGCTACTCGGTTTTAAGCAAAAACTAGCAAAAGTGCTTAATCGGTAAAAATACCTAATAGTCATAAGTACATGTTGGAATGAGAATTTGATGTTGCCATAGAAGGGAAAAATGATCCGCATGTCATAAAACATAAGAAAATAGGCTGAAGTTTAATTTACGAGCTTTGGGGCAAAAGTGTAAATATGCAAAAGTTTAGGGGCAAAATTGTAATTTTGGCAAAATATGATTTTGGGTCAATTTGAATAATGTGAGTCCTAATTAGACTATATTTTAAATGATAGAGCAAGGAAAACTAAAATTCGAGCTAAAATGGGGAAAATACCAAGTTGTGGACGAAATGGTAAAAGTAGCCATTTTCGCATACGAGGTAAGTTCATGTGTAAATGTAGTAACATAATTGTCATTTTAAGCAATTTAATGTTGTTTATATGATATGATGCTAATTATTATCATGAAATATTATGCTTTGTAGTTATTGTTGAATAATATGTAATTTTGTGAATTACTTGATGAGTATAAACTATCACCGAAGTATCAAATTCGATATTCCGTGGAAGATGGCAAAGATGAGTGATCGAGGAAAACGCCCGTTTGAACCTTAGGAATAGATTAGGATACAAGTGACATGTCACTAGGATGGTTGAGCATCCGAACTCGTTGAGTTGATTCCGAGTTCACTTATGGATGCAAATGTCTGAACTCGTTGAGTTGAGTCCGAGTTCATGAGATGAAACTAGGCATCCGAACTCATTGAGTTGAGTCCGAGTTCACTCATGGATGCGAACGCCCGAGCTCGTTGAGTTGAGTCCGAGTTCGCTTATGGGCGGGTTACATAGTAGCTTGGCTACATATGTGGCACTTATGTGCAAACTTTCCATGTATCCGAATTATATTCTGATGTGTTCAACGGGATATTTTTCTGATATGATAGAAACTAGTACGCTGTACATTCTCACAATCTCAGCCACATACAACTTGGCCAATCTCTGCAATGAATAATCAGTGTGGACTGGAATAAAGTGGGCAGATTTAGTCAATCAGTCTACAATAACCCATACCGAATCCTTCTTAGTCAGCGTTAAGGGTAGCCCACTTACAAAATCCATTGTTACTCTCTCCCATTTCCAGAGTGGAATCTTTACTGGCTGCAGTAACCCAAAAGGCAGTTGATGCCCAGCCTTAATTTGCTGGCATGTCAAGCACTTACCCACGAACTCAGTAACCTCGCGCTTAAGCCCTGGCCACCAATATAGCTCACGAAGATCTCGATATAACTTATTTCCACCAGGATGCATAGCATACGGACGCATGCGCTTCTTGCAGTATAGATTGTCTTAAATCAGAATCCTTTAGTATACAAATTCTCCCACGAAAACATAGCACTCCCTCACTATTGAGCCTAAAATCTGCAGTCTCACAATTCTCAACCAATCGAAAATGAGGAACCAATGACTCATCCAACAACTATTTCTCCCTAATTTGACCCATCCAAGTCAGTCTCACTTGAAGCTCAGCCAACAAGCTACCATCATCAAGCAGGCTAAGACGAGTAAACATTGCTCTCAAATCAGATACAACCCTACGGCTCAGTGCGCCAGCTACCACGTTAGCTTTACTAGGGTGGTACTTAATTGAACAATGATAATCCTTAAGCAACTCTATCCACCTTTATTGCCTAAGGTTCAACTCCTTCTGAGTGAGGAGGTACTTGAGGCTTTTATGATCTGTGTAAATAATATTCTTCTCACCTATAAGTAATGCTTCCAAATCTTCTGTACGAAAACCACCATAGCTAACTCCAAGTCGTGAGTGTGGTAATTCGCCTCGTGAGGTTAAGTTGACGAGACGCGTAAGGAACCACCTTACCCTCTTGCATCAACACACAACCCAATCCAATGTGCGACACATCACTGTAGACAGTGAATTCTTTCCCAGACTTTGGCTATTTTAAAATAGGGGCCTCAATCAGATCTTTCTTCAGTTTCTCAAAAATCTCTTACTGCTTATCAGTCTAATTAAACGGTACCCCTTTACATAGTAACTTAATTAGAGGTGCAGCAATCAGTGAAAACCCCTCAAAAAAATGTCTGTAATACCCTGCCAGACCCAAAAAGCTTTGAATCTTAGATATTTTCTTTGGTGGTTTCCAATCCACTACGGCTTCAATTTTTGGAAGATCAACCCTAATCCCCTTAGTAGACACCACGTGACCAAGAAATGTCACTTCTCGCAGCTAGAACTCACACTTGCTGAACTTTACATAAAATTGTTTTACCATCAGAATTTGCAAAATGATTCAAAGATGTGCATCATGATCCTCTTTGGTTCTTGAATACACCAGGATGTCGTCTATAGACACAACTACGAACCGATCCAGGTAGGGATAAAATACTCGATTCATCAAATTTATGAAAGCTGCTGGTGCATTTGTCAACCCAAACGGCATCACTAAAAACTCATAGTGGCCATAACGAGTTCTAAACGCAGTCTTATATACGTCAGCCTCCTTAACCTTTACATGATGGTACCCCGATCGAAAATCTATCTTGGAGAAAATCGTAGCTCCTTGCAGCTGGTCAAACAGATCATCTATCCTCGGTAAAGGGTACTTGTTCTTGATAGTCAATTTGTTCAGTTAACGATAATCGATGCACATGCGCATGGATCAATCCTTCTTCTTTACAAACAACACTGGTGCTACTTATGGAGACACACTCGATCTAATGAATCCTCGATCCAGTAGCTCTTGAATTTGAGCCTTTAACTCCACCAACTCCTTCAGTGCCATTCTATAAGGGGTGATGGACACCAGAGCTGTCCCAGGTAATAGCTCAATACCGAATTCGACCTCACGATTTGGAGGAAACCTAGGAAGCTCTTCAAGAAATACATCCAGAAACTCCTTAACAGTTCTAACATCTCTAACAAAAGGACCTTTAGAACCAGGTTTTCGGCCCTTAACGCGAAAATCACGTTAGACAGATAATCTCTTCACTCCCCTATCGCAATCACCTCCTCATCCTCCATTGACTTCAACACTATACTCTTAGCAGCACAATCTAATTTTGCACGGTGTTTCACTAGCCAATCTATGCTCAATATAATATCAAATTCCCCAAACAGCAGTTCCATCAAATTCGCTGAAAGGACAACCCCTTGAACCTCTAGGGGCACGTCTTTAAACAACTTATTCACTCCAACTGACTGTCCTAGTTGACTCAACACAGTCATCTTACTAACAGTATTTTCAAACTGAATACCCAACGTCTCAGACATAGTGCATGCAACATACGAATGTGTAGATCCAATATCAATTAAAGTAGTGTATGGTACATTATAAATCAGGAACGTACCAATTATGACATCAGGAGCGTCACCATCCTCTTAGAGAGGAATAGCATATACTATCGCTGGCTGTCTTGCCTCAGTGTTACCATCACCTCTGCCTAGTACTCCACGACCTCGTCCCAAACCATGTCTACCCCTGGCCAGTCCACGGCCTCTCGGTGGCTGCTGACCACCTCTCCCTGGCTGAACTTGGCCTTGACCTACATCTTGCATCTGCATAGGCCTCTGAGTACAGTTTTTAACCTGATGATCCATGAATCTACACCGGAAACACGCCACAGTTCATTTCCAACTCTCACCCTGATTAACTCTTCCACAACCAACGCACGGCTGCAGTCTTGCAGCAATAATAGGAACCGCTTGTACTGACCCATCAAATCTGGCCCTCTTCATAGGCTTTCCAGATGAACCCGAGGGTCCAAAATCCTTCTTATTTCTTCCCCTATCTTTTTCACGGTTTTGGCGCTCGGAGCGCTTACATCCTCAGCAATTTTTGGTTTCTCAACAAGGGTAGCAAAATCTCGCTCCCTCTGCAGAGCTATCAGCACATGTAACTCATCTCGAAGGCCATCCTCGAATTGCACACTATGCTCATACTCAGTTGTGACTATCCTGCTAGCATACCGACTCAACTGCAGAAACTCTACCTTATACACTGCCGCAGTCTTATTCCCTTGGGTCAAGTTCAGAAATTCCTTCCTTTGAGCATCCACATAACTTACGCCTACATACTTCCCTGAAAAGAATGCTTTGAAGAAATCCCATGTCAAACAGTCGGCCTGTGTACCTTCTCTCACGGTGAGCCACTATTGGTAGGCCTCATCTCGCAGTAAAGACACTGTTGTTTTTAATTTTTGCTCCACAGAACAGTCAAGGTTGTCCATTATCCGCTCAGTAGCCTCCAAAAAATACCATGCAACATTTAGGGCTACACCAGAAACACCCCTGAAGATCTCCACTCTGTTAGACCTGAGTCACTCAGAAATTGACCCTCAGTCCACTGATCTAGTACTCGCTCCAACAACCCTTTCAAGAACACGTAGCATTGCTTGGGATAGAGCATCATCCCTAGCTGTTCAATCATTAGACCCTGTCTCAGTTACTGGTGAGGCTGGTGCCTCCCTAGCAGGCATGTGACCCGATGCTGAAGACCCAGCTCTAGCACTACCCCAGCCTCTACCACAGCCTCGTGTTCCCCTTTCGGAAGTACCTCTTGTGCTCATTTCGATAGCGAATTATCTACTTTAAAATCTTATGAATTAGTTTATAATTTCAGTAATTATTAACAATGCGTTATGAACAATAGTAATTATAGTTTGTTTCCGTAGAACAGAATCTTCCTACAGTTTTTCACTCTTCTATAGTCTCAGTTTACTCTAACTACAGAGTTTTAGTTTAGTTCTACTACCTATAGTAGTCTTTCAGTAATACATTTCAGTCTATAACAATAAGTAGTGTCAAAAAACTTACAGATTTGGTGTCGGAGACTCGATGTGCCACATTTCCAACTACAAGGCTTAAAAATAAAAGTTTCAAAATATCCATTCCACAACAGAGTTTTAGAACCTAACTCTGATACCACTAAATGCAACACCCTAAACCCGGCCTAGACGCTATGGTCGAATCTGGCGTGTCACATCAAAGTATTTTTCAAAAATTGACCTCTTCAATAAAAATTCATTTTGAGTTTAAAACCTTTTTTTATCATTATTTAATAAAAGTTCCTGTCAAAACGTTTACCTTATCAACCCCCAGTGTTATATTAAATCGATTGACAATCACGGAAGCTTTATTCACATGTTTTAGAAAATAGTAATTGTTTTAAAAACTCATCTCTACCTGGTCTAGCAGTTTAAAAATATATAATCCAAAGCCTAATTAATAATTGAAACCCACAAATGTCTTATTACAAAAGTAAAACCCCAAATATAAAATCTTTAAATAAGTAAATACATAAATAAAATGTTCGCGAATGTATGGCCACCTCTGAGTCCCTCGCAGCTCCAAATCGTCTAAGGCTAGAGATTACCTGTACAATTAAAAGGAAGAGTGAGTTTGCGAAAACTCAGTGTGTAATCCCCTATCAGTAAACAATGCATGCAGTAACAATCTAGGCCTGATCCCTATTCAGTAATCAATACAATCTGGGTCTTGGCCCTATACAGTAACAGTACAATCTGGGCCTTAGCCCTATACAGTAACAGTGTAATGCAATAATGCATCCCACCCAATCCAGCCAGCATACCACCTGTACCAACCAACATACCATAGGGATATAAATTGACCCACCCACCCAACACACCAATATCGCAGCAATGCTGCTAATAACAGCAAAAGTGGCAAAGCCACCAGAGCAGTAATTATGTGGCAAAGCCACTAACACAGTACTTCTTCCAAATCAGAAACCCAACCCTATACAGTATATCATGTCATAAACATTACGTTTATACATTATGTCATACTCAAACCAGTCATATAAATGTCACACACACGTCAATTAACCTACCCCTAGGGGTATAATGGTCATTTCATCAATTAGGGGTAAAACAGTAATTTTACCCCTCAAGGGTATTTCTATCATTTAACTAATTTTGGGGTCTCAGTACAGATAACGACCCTTCAAAAGGTCTACAATCGTTTTTAACGACTCAGATAACCCATATGTCCAAAATAGTAGAAATGGGCCAAAGTGGGCCCACACGCCTATGCGGCCCATTTAACCCAAATTTGGTCGCAGCTATGCAATCTTCTTAGTCTACTCAAATATTTATCACTTACCGTAAACTTTATCCGTGTGGGGCCCACGAGCCCATTAGGCCCACACGGCCCATCTCAGCCCAACGATGCCCATAACGGCCCAGTCCCACAAGAACGCTTGTGGCGACATCTACAGTCTGTCGTCCATGATTTGCAACCTTGATTTACGACTCGGGCATTGCACACTCGTGAGGCCTCAAATGCTGAAGTTTCAACTTTTCGACCTTTGCCGATTCACAATAACATAATGGTGTGAATACACACATTTATCCAATGTTTTGACAGTAGCAAGATTTGTTGTACGATTACACACCTGCTTAGCAAGACACACGAAGAATCCCACGTATACCAAACCTACACTTAGCCAGACCTTCAGTTAATTAACTGACGATTCGAGTTAACCACATCATAACATTTAGCCCAAAATTACACCATCTTACTTTGATTGAGTGAGGGTGGCTTAATCCTCTAAGATCGCTAACCCAAAATTGATCACACGCTTTGTTGAGAATTTGAATTATAAACAGATCTTATTAGATAGGATCGACTACTATCCCATTAACACAAAGATCACATTCGGCTTAACCCTAGACAATGAGGTAGCATTACCTTAATTGAATACTTGAGGAAAAAGGCTGTGGTTGCTTCAAAACCACTTGTACACCACTGCTCCTTGAAGAAACCCTAGAAATAAGGAAGGAATCATAAATCAATTCCCAAAGAACAAAAGGAAAAGCATTCAACTTATATGAATGCAAGGAAGCATAACCTCAACCCTTACCGATTGTCAGAGAATCTTATGAGAACCTTAATAGTGTAACAATAGAAGAACAGAAGAGTATTTAGCCAATCCCCAAATAATAGAGTAACCAAAAATGGTTAGTCACAAAGATGGAGGGTATTCTTGTAACACCCCAAACCCGGCCTGGAAGTTTGGCTCGAACTTGGCGTGTCACATTGAAGTGTTTTTCAAAACCATGTTTCCATTAAAACCCTTCTTAATAATTAAAACTTATACCCTTTTAAACCTTGTTAGAAAACCTCAATTTGAATAACATTCTTAACAACTTTGTAAAAATCTTGGTAGTTATGAAACTTACTTTAAAAACAATTGCGGTTACGTGATGTTTTGAATAACGATGAGTTGCTTTGGAAAATCGTGTTCTAATACTAGCAATTATAAGAAAAATTCCAAATTTGAAATCGAGAAAATTACAACGGCTTTACTACAACCCACATAAAATAATTTAAAGGTAATAATCAAAGCGTAACATAAGCAAGTGTGTGTGGCTTCCTCCGAGCCCCTAGCAACCCCGATCCATCTAAGGTGGAAATTACCGAAGGTTAATAAACGGGTGAGTTTACGAAAACTCGATGTGAAATCCCTACTATAAAAAGGAACGATCAATCATCTAAAAGAATTAAAAGTCTGCCCCACTTTACTTACAATTTCAGTACCAATCGGGTCTTAGCCCATTACAACAGACAAGATTACCGGATGGACCTTAGCCCATTACGAATCAAGAAACATTATCGAATTGGAACCAAAATGAGAATCGTAATCGTAATCGAATGTAATCGTAATCGTAATCAATATTAGTAATGTAATCGTAATTAGGTGACGTAATCGTAATCGTAATCGAATGTAATCGTAATCGTAATCAATATTAGTAATGTAATCGTAATCGAATTAGAATTACGTGATAGAATCGTAATCGTAATCGAATGTAATCGTAATCGTAATCAATATTAGTAATGTAATCGAATCGAATTAGAATTACGTGATGTAATCGTAATCGAATGTGAATGCAATCCCAACCCAATTCACCGTATACACCCCGTATCAACCTTACACCATGTGGGGAGACAACTCGACCCACCCATCCGCTATACATTACGTAATTTGCAGCATGGCGCGTAAGCGAATATCATGACAAAGTCACCAGATCTGAGATATTGTGGCGAGCCACGAATCGAATAATGTGGCAAACCCACCTAATGTAATACGTGGCACAAAGCCATAGATAATCGTAATAACTTCCGGCACATAGCCATCGGTGGCGGTAATATAAGCTGGCGCATGACCTTTAGTAAATATGATCGACACGTAGTCGTCAACAAATATGTTAGGCACATAGCTACTGTGTAAATACGTTTGGCACGGGTTATAGTCAAGATGGCACAAAGCCATATTTAGGTTGGCACAGAGCTATTAATAACCGGTCTATAATCGGCACGAAGCCCACAACAACGGCACACAGCCTTCGGTAGCGTGATCGGCACTTAGCCATCAATCGGTCAACAGATATTGTGACAGAGTCACCAAATACAGATATTGTCGCAGAGCCACCAGAACAGATATTTGTGGCATAGCCACCAGAACGCTTCCTCCGTACAAAATCCCAACCCATGCAACATGTCATGTATGTAGAATGTCATGCCCATATTTGAATCAAACAATCACAGTCAAGTCATTCATATCACTAACATATATTCACAATCAAACCACAAACACACAAATCCAAGTCACCACTTGCCCACAAGGGCAAAATAGTCATTTAACACCCTAGGGGCAAAATGGTAATTTTACCCCACAAGGGTATCTCGGTAATTCTACCCTACAGGGGTATTTCGGTATTTCTACCCTACAAGAGTATTTCGATAATTCTACCCTATAGGGGTATTTTGGTAATTCTATCTTATAAAGGTATTTCAGTAATTCTACCCTATAGGGGTATTTCAGTAATTTCACAATCAAGGGTAAAACGGTAATTCTGTAAATCGAGGGTAAAACGATAATTTTGTAAACTGAGGGTAAACCAATAATTCTATAAATCACGGGTAAAACGGTAATTTTACAAATCGAGGGTAAAATGGTAATTTCAGAATCGAGGTAAAACAAGAATTTCAGAACCGAGGGTAAAACGGTAATTTCAAATCGAGGGTAAAATAGTAATTACAGAACCGAGGGTAAAATGGTAATTCTGTAAATCGAGGGTAAAATAATAATTCTGTAAACTGAGGGTAAAACGGTAATTCTATAAACCAGGGGTATTTTGGTGATTTGGTAAACTAAAGTATTCTAAACAGGGATAACAACACGAATGGGCCTAAAGCCTATTCTCGGCCCAAATGGGCCCACACGCTCGTGTGGCCCTTTTAGCCCAAACCTAGCCACAGATATGTGATTCACCTAGCCTAGTCCAATATTTACTACACAATCAAACAACTTATCCAATTGGGCCCGTAGGCCCATTGGGCCCACAACAACAACAAGAGTAGTGATAAATACACACCTGATTGGAGACTGGAGTTAATCCACGATCCGAGCACTCTTAGCCGACGCCTAACCCAAACAAGCACGCCATAAAGCGAAAGGGATCAGCCAAGAAAGGTACCTTTACTCTCCTCATGGTTCTTTCTATTTAAAGCCAGTTTCCCATCCACTCTTATGTTAGCTTCCGATGTGGGATCCTCCAACATCGAGTTTAAATTCAACACCAACTCTTGCCCCTGTTAGCAAAATAAATGCTCTTTGCTTGCTATGGGATTGAACCCATGCCTCCCCTCAAATGCTCCACACGCCACTTGCCACTAAGCCATAAGGTTTTTGTGTCACAATTTCTCCAACAATATTCTTAAGGCCTACCTACTACACCTGTGGTTTGATTCACCTTAAACCAAATTTTTTGCTAGAGTCCGTGTTTAAACCGTGACTTCTCCAACACTTCTCAACATACTTAACCACTAAAACAAGCCTTCATTAACGAAATTTGCATGCAGAACAGAATATTGTAAGCTGCCTTCAACCACTCCCATGCTCAAGGCCCAAAACTTCTAGGCCCAAATTCAGGGTGTTACAATTCTGCCTAAAAAAATATGAGTATATCGAAAGAAAATAGAAAAGGGAATGGAGCAATTAGATGAAGAGAGGATTCGGCTAGAAAAGAAACCAAGAGTGTAATATCTTGATTTTGGGCCTAGCCAGAATAGTGGTTTCGTGGACACAAAATTTGAGATAGAAATAATGATTTTATGATTATTTTGAGGTCTATGATATTATTTCATGATTGTGTGAAAATTTCGTGAAGAAATTTTATGCATAAAGTGCTTAAATTGAAATTAGGGACTAAATCGAATAATTTGCAAAACTTGCATTCTAGAAGTTTCTAGTATCAAATTGTTTTGAAATATTAATTAGGAGGTCTTAAATAGAAATTTTACCAATTTATAAGTCTATGGACAAAAATTGGACATGGATGGAATTTTTGGAAAGTTTAATAGTAAGGGCATTTTGGTCATTTAGGGGTAAAATGAATTAAAATACAAAATTAAAAGCCAATTTTGCTCATCTTCAACCCCATGGCCTAATATACCAAGGGAGACTCCATGGCTAGGGTTTTCAAGCTTCCCAAGCTCAATTGTAAGTCTGTTCTAACCCCGTTTTTCAAGTTCTTTACGTTTTTGGAGTCCCGGTAACTTGATTTAGCTTATGCTAGCAATAATTCAACCTAGGGTTCATATTTGGAAAAATTCCCATAGGTAAAATTTGTGTATTCTGGTGTTTTATGATACAATATGAGGTTTTAAATTATGTTAGACAACTTGTACTACTCGGTTTTAAGCGAAAACAAGCAAAAGGGCTTAATCGGTAAAAATACCTAATAGTCATAAGTACATGTTAGAGTGAGAATTTGATGTTGCCATAGAAGGGGAAAATGATCAGTATGTCATAAAACATAAGAAAATAGGCTGAAGTTTAATTTACGAGCTTTGGGGAAAAAGTGTAAATATGCAAAAGTTTAGGGGTAAAACTGTAATTTTTCCAAAATATGATTTTGGGTCAATTTGAATAATGTGAGTCCTAATTAGACTATATTTTAAATGATAAAGCAAGGAAAACTAAAATTCGGGCTAAAATGGAAAAATACCAAGTTGTGGACGAAATGGTAAAAGTAGCCATTTTCGCATACGATGTAAGTTCATATGTAAATGTTGGTGACATAGTTATTATTTTAAATGTTTTAATGTTATTTAAATGATATGATAATTATTATGAAATATTATACTGTGATAATTGTTTGTTAATATGTCAAATTATGTGATATACTTGGAAAATATGAAATACTACCGAGTATCGGTAACGACATTCCATAGAAGATGGTTGAGACACATGATTGGGAAAAAGGTCCCGTTGAACCTTAGGAATGGATTTGGATACAAGTGACATATCACTAGGATGTTTGGGCATCCGAACTCGTTGAGTTGAGTCCGAGTTCACTTATGGATGCGAATGTCCAAACTCGTTGAGTTGAGTCCGAGTTCGAGAGATGTAACTAGGCGTCCGAGCTCGTTGAGTTGAGTCCGAGTTCACTTATGGATGCGAATTCCCGAGCTCGTTGAGTTGAGTCCGAGTTCACTTATGGGCGGGTTACATGGTAGCTTGGCTACATATGTGGCACTTATGTGCAAACTTTCCATGTATCCGAATTATATTAGATGTGTTCAACGGTAAAATTCTACTCAAATGGAGGAATAATCAAGATGAAAGGGACGTATTGGTAAGTGTTGTGAAATGAATACTTTGAACAGGTATGTACTTAACCCTCGGGTTGAAAACTCGATATAACAACAATATGGTAAGATGATAAATGAAAATGTGATATGAATGTCTCGGTGATGATTATGCAAATAATGTTTTATGTTTGCTTATATAGTTGTGTTACTTGCTATTTGCATGTGAGCTTACTAAGCATTTATGCTTACTTTCTCCTTTTCATTCCTTGTAGTGTTGACAAGCCAGCTCGGAAATTGGGAACGATCGGAGGCATGCTCACACTATCCGTATACCATCTTGGCATAATGGCTTGCATATTTTGAGTATGGCATGTATAGCATTATAATCATTTTGTATATATGGTCTTATAATATGGTTATTGAGTGGTATGGAAATGCTTGGTAATGATTAGCCATTGGAATGGCTAATTATGATCATATTTGGTGTTATGTATGCTAAATTGCTAGCTAATTCATGGAAACCATGAAATAGGAAAATTTTACCATAAAATAGATTCGCATGAGAAGAAGTGATATGAGTTTGAAAAATCATTAAAAATAGTAAAGATACAATTAGATGATGAATAAATATGGAATTGAAGAATTATGAGTCTATTTTCATATGGATGGAACAAAACAGGTATATGAGTTATATTTTATGAGATGTTTAAATTTTTGTGAAACAGGGCCAGAGCAATTTCTGGATCCCCTATTCTAACTTTGGAAATTCACCATAAATTGTTCAAATATAAGTAGAAGTCATGATTTATATGTACAGATTCCTTATTGAGTATAGTTTTATTAGAAATAAACGGTATAGTCATTGAAGCTCTGTACAGGGAGATATCTGATTAGTAATACATAGAGGTCAGATTAGTCGAACCCTAAAACAGGGGAGATTTTAAATAAAAAACTGTACTAATTGACCCAACCAAAAATTCTAGAAAAAATTAATAGATATATATATGAGTCTAGTTTCAGGAAAAATTTACGGAATTGGATTTCGAGTTTCAAAACTCAAGATATGATTTTTAAAGCGACTGTGATGCAGATTGCTAGCTTGACTGAAAATTTTAAAATGAATTGTATGAGTTGTTTAAGTAATGAATTAAGTCTGTTAACACCTCGTGTTCGACTCCGGCAATGGTCTCGGGTACGAGGCATTACAAAGAGAAAATCAAATAAAGAGGGAAGAGTGAAACTGTATTCGGTTAAGAATGAATAAAAAGTAGAAGAGGGTTGTTAAGTTCCAATAGGGATGTTAAGTTTGGCCAAGAACAAGAGGAATATCGAGAGTAGAAGAGAAGTGATTGAAGAGGGAAAGAAAGACTAATGTAGTTCGACTATGGTTGTGAGAGACGAAGAACAAAGTTAGTCCAAACAAGAAACAAACCAATTCGTCACCACCTAAAGAAAAGAGAAAACTCACCAAAGTGTCGAATACACATCCCCAAAGAGTCTCAAATTCAGCCAACACAAACCCACCCACACTCCACGGTTTTCACCCCTTTATCTCTCCACTATCCATTCCATAAATCACTCCAACCTCCCATTCAAGTTCAAATCAAATTCCTATGACCAACTCAACCACAGAGTTCCTCCAGAGGCTACATTAATCATCTGCCGAGTCGAAGGATTTAGGCCATTATGGAACGTTTGAACCTGTAGCCAAAGCGATTACCCATGGTGAGGGCACCTTCTCAAAAGGTCCTTGTATCTCTACCATGTATTGTAGAGTGTTTCTAAATCCATCTGCACAAAAGAAGAGATATCATTATGTAATTTGGCTGTTTTAGCCGGTGGAAAATATTTAAGTAAAAACTTTTCAGTCATTTGTTCCCAAGTAGTAATTGACCCTCGTGGTAACGAGTTCAACCTCTATTTAGCTTTGTTCCTTAATGAAAAGGGAAACAACCGAAGACATATGGCATCATCAGAAACGCCATTGATTTTAAATGTATCGCATAGTTCCAAAAAGTTTGCCAAGTGAGCGTTGGGATCTTCGTCCTGCAAACCATCAAACTGAACAAATTATTGTATCATTTAAATGGTGTTAGGTTTTAGTTCAAAATTATTCGCAGCAATAGAAGGCCTAACTATACTTGACTCAGTTCCTGTTAAAGTAGGTTTAGCATAATCATACATAGTATGAGGACCAGGATTCTAATTTGCTAGTTCAGCGGGTATCGTAGGAGGTAGCTGATGGTCTTGATTTTCAGCCATCTCCTTGGTCGTAGTTGAGATATCATCCTCTTGCTCTTCCTCTGTGTATCTTAGGCTTTGCCTTATTTCTCATCGGTTTCTGTGAGCTGTGTGATCGATTTCTTCGTCAAAAAGTAGTGGACATTTAATAAATGTTTCAAATGGTTTTTCATTAAGGTTATAACAGCAATTACCATAATTATAATATGTTAAATAAAACAAAATTAATTTTGATTCATCTTTCTCATGTCGGCCGAATATTGAAGAAGAAAAAGAAGCCATTTTTCTCATTTTGTGAATGACACACACATAGCTTGATTAAGGTACAGTTTTAGCTCAATTTTTAATGATTTCTACATTTTTAAGATCGTTGCTTTGTAATCTAGCTAGCTCGTACCTTAAATTTTGAAATTTTTAAAAATTTAGAGAGTTTCAATTGTTGAATACTTGAGTAATCTGATGATTGATGATAGATTATGAAGGTTAATTAATATATTAATAGTTTTTGTAAAGTGATTTTTGACAAAAATGGCAAAAAGGGGTTAAATTATGAATTATGTAAATTGAGGGGTTGAAATGTGAAATAAATGAAAGTTTTGGGCTGCAAGGGACTTATGCGTTATTCGGCTAAGCTTTGGTTTAAACAATTTATGTGAATTTTGTGTATTTGTGAAATAAGTATTAAATTGATAAAATGTTAAAGTTTAGGGGCTAATATGCAAATATGCCTAAATGTGTATTTTTGGACTAAATTTAAAGAATATGTAATTGAATAAGTCAATTTTTAATTTATATAGATCAAGAAAGAAAGAATTCAGATTTAGATCAGGAGAAAAGCAAGATTATCGAGTAGTCGACCCGATACATCAATTTCGTATACGAGGTAAGTTTGTACAATTGAATTTAAATGTGTATACATTTATTGAGTGGATGGAATTGAGATAGTATTTATTCTATTGGATAAATGTTGAGATATTACATGAAATGTATGAGTTGAGCAAGGCAAGTTGCCGAAAAAGACCATAGCCGGGCTATGGCAATTGAATAATAAGACCATACTGGGTTATGGCATGTAAATGAAAGACCATGGCAGGGCCTTGGCAATATGTGTAAGACCATAGTTGGACTATGGCATCTGAATATCAATGAAATTATATTGTGAGCATTTATAAACCGAAGAGGTTTGATAAGTGTAACGCCCCAAAAATTGGGCCTAGAAATATTGGGTTTGGAGTCCGAGTTCGGGTAGAAGACGGCCCGAATAAATGGGATGATTTAATTTTATTATTTTTATTTAGTATGTTTAGTTAGTGATTAAATAAATTACAAAGGGTTTATGGTGTGGGAAAAAGTCTGGGGCTCGGCCCATAGCTTTAGCAACATTCTTAAATTTTGCCTCTTAAGGAAATCTGGGCATAAGGCCTTAAAAATAAGTTGGGCAGATGCTGGGCAAAAAGGAACGCCTGGCCCAATGGTTAGGCACGCTAGGCAGCAGGAAGGAAGGCCGGGGTTCGATTCCCAGTGTGCGCAAACATGTTTTTAAGTCAAGGGCTGTCGCAGGCAGGCCTTAAGAGTTGTTTGGGCTAACTCATGTCACAATAAGGAACTCAGCCCAGTGGCAAGGGATGTTAGAAGGCTGAAGGGGACCCCAGTTCGAGGCACGAGGCGCACGAGACATTTATTTTTTTAAGTAAACGGGTTGCACTAAAATAGGCTTTAAAAGAATTCGCGAACGAAGTATGCCACAAGGAGCGCCTGTGGCGCAGTGGCAGCAGCGTGCTAGGCATGCCGAGAGGATGTGGGTTCAATTCCAGGGGAAGGCAAAATTTTGATTTATTTTTAAGTAGCGGTGACTGTAGCAGTTAAGCCTTAAAATTAATTGTGCGAAGATTATGTCATGAAAGGAACATCGGTGCAGTGGCAAGCAGCGTATGTGTGTGTTTAGAAGGTCACAGGTTCGAGATGTATAGCAGGTGAAATTTCCTTTTTATTTTGCAAGTACCAGAGGCTTCAGCAGGAATAGATTAAGAATAATTGTGACCCTATTATGGTATAAAGGAAAGATTGGTGCAGTGGCCAGTCGCAGGATATGGAGCACAGGGACAGGAGGAGGTTTGGAGTTCGAGCTGCTGTGTGCGCGAAGGACCAATTTTGCTGCTCGCGTAGGGAAGGAGTTGGAGTCTGATCAGGACTCTCTTAGTAGCGTGCTGAAGCAGTGCAAGGGGTGGATAAGGCTCTGCTAAACGTCATTCAAACTGTGCTAAGGGCTAAAACTAAGGAGCAAAACAAGGAATTTGAATATAGGAAGGATGGTGGTGCCGAAATAGAACTCATTCGGCTTTGGGCAATCAGATGCCGAAATAGCTCTTGAATTTTGGCTAGGATGAATTGTTTTTTTTATTTTTTTCAGCTCAAATTCTCTTATCATATTTTTATTTTATTTTATCAACTTTCATTCCTTTTGATCCATCTTTCTTTTCTTTGCTGAAGCCTAACTCTTCTATTGCTATTCTTAAAATTCTTTCCCTTTTCTTTTTCTTCTACCAATCTCTCTCAAACCATTGCTAACCGATTACCCTTCGAAAAGCCAAACCACACTATGTGATAGCCGACTTTACTCCTTAGCCAAATCCTCTATTCTTTTTCTTCGTTATTCTTGTATTTTCTCCTTAAACTGAATTAAGCATACCTCAGAATAGGTTCTAGAAACTGAATCACTAGATCTGTTCTCTTCTTGTATTTTTGGGATTTGATCTACAAAAAATTTGGAATAGGAAGGTACTTCGAAACGTTTCTGGCAAGTAGATCCTCGGTAAGTGCTCAGATCTTTCTATCCATTCGTTATTTTGGGTTTATTATGAAAAGCTGACAAGTCCTTAATCACTTAGGGAGACTGTCGTTTTCGACTAAAGGCTTTATTAGCCTCTTCTTTTGGTTTCATATGTATTTAGTGTGGATTTAAGGACAAGCAATCAGGGAGCATAGAGGGTTGACACTGTTGGAGCATCTAGATCTGGTAGTTGGAGATCGATAAAGGTAAGGGTTAAAGATATGGACTATAGCCGAATATGGTAAGGGTTTGATGTGTTAAGTTGTTATCGAGTTTTAAATATAATGTTATAGTAACCGATTGTAGGCTGCTCATGTGTGGAACTCGTCAATGTTTCGTCGTAAAGTAGGTGTGTAAACGACACCCACTTATAGAGTAGATCGGTAAAAGCCAAAAAGTCGAAATGCCGAAGAGCCGGCATTTTGTGGACTTGCGAGCGTTCGAGCGCTAGTGGGATAGTTGTTTGTTAAACTTGGTAATCTCCAGTGGTAAGATTGCAGAGTGCGCAATTTCGTGCACTTCGATATATTTGGGCTTAACGGGTCGAAATTGGGTTAATGGGCCAACGGGCCCAATTCGGTAAAAATGCTTGGTAAGTGTTTCTGTTAATACGTTAATGGCTGTAATATGCATAAAAACCCTAAAATAGTAGATTTACTAAAATACCCCTAAGTATAAAAACTACCATTATACCCCTAGGTGCAAAGTGACCATTATATCCTTAGTGTTAATTTTGACTGAAATGCATGATATTCTGATTCTGTATGTTGTATGCCATGAAATGTATACCTGTTACATGGGATATGGGTTATATTGATGGAGGAAGCGTTTTGGTGGCTATGCCACAAATATCTGTTCTGGTGGCTCTACCACAATATCTGTATCTGGTGACTAGGTCACAATATTCGCTTCAGCGACCATGCCGCAAATTCGTAACTTGTAGCGGATGGGTGGGTCGAGTTGTGTAACACCTAATCCCGGATCATATCGAAATCGAACACGAGGTGTTACCGAGCTTACTTCATTTATTTCCCTATTTTTTCTTGTTCGTGCAAGTCGGCTAAGCGTATCATAGTCGCTTTAAAAATCATATCTTGAGTTCTGAAACACGAAATCCAATTCCGTAAATTTTCCACGAAACTAGACTCATATATCTATATGGAAGAATTTCTTTTAGAATTTTTGGTTGGGCCAATTAGTATAGTTTATTTGTTAAAGTCTCCCCTGTTACAAGGTTTGACTACACTGACCTTTGTACCTTACGATTTAAATATCTATCTGTACAGGGCTTTTATCCCTATTTCGTTTGTCTCTAATGAAACTAGACTCGATATTGAATCTTTACATATAAAGCACGCCCTCTAATTATTTCGATAAGATTTACGGTGAATTTTCTAAGTCATGACAGGGGATCCAGAATTTGCCCTGGCCCTATTCTGCGAGAAATTAAATATCTCCCAACATACAGCTCATATCGATGTTTCGTTTCTTCTATATGAAAATAGACTTGTCAAGCTTCGATTACATAATTTATTCACTGCTTAATTCCCTTTCTACTGTTTTTAGTGATTTTTCGATCTCACATCACTGCTACTGTCAGCATCTGTTACTAAAATAAACTATGCCTATTTCATGATTTTTCCTTGATCTAACTAGTAATTCATCATACATATCTCAATTTATGACCATGACTAGCCATGCCAAAGGCTAATCATTACCGAGCATCTCCCTACTAGATTATTACCATATCATAAATTTAACACCGAAAATAATCAGCCATGACATATGGCATAATAATCGAGTAGGCCTCAACCAATACTCAACCAAAACCGAATTATCAAGACTTGTGTCCAAACATCATAGAACCAAATTCAACCGAACATTTATGCCATTTTCGCATGGCTAAAAGTTTACATACCAAAATTCAAACAAAACATTATAGCCTATACATGCCGAAATGTTCTTCTAGACCAAGTAAGAAGAAAGTACCAAAATGGTTGCTAGTCGGTGTGATGACTTCGATGACGGTCCCGAGCACGCAAAAAGGACGAATCCAAGAAACCTAAAATAGGTGACAAGCAAACACCGAATGAGTATATAACTCAGTAAGTCATAAGCACTGTACTACCATCCAATAATAATAAAATTGTCACAAGAGGAAACAAATGATACGAGGCTAATTTCTCCATCCATACCGAACTATGTCATAGTTCCTTGGACCTTACGGTTAAATCTCATACCAATTCACCCAATGACATTTCATATACTATTCAATAGGATAATTGAGGCATTTCCATACATCATTTCATTTTCGCTACAATCATGCAAATAAATGAACTTTCATCTATTCCACGATACCTTATTTACGTGACTGCAATTGTAATCATCACATAGGTTCAAAACTTACCAAGCTCAACCCCGAGCATGAACATAGCGCCTATTCGCCATGAACTCAAGGTACTTACTCTTTCCGCTGTCCATGATCAACTCGATAAAGTCACACCCTCCATGTAAATAATCGATCGAAGATATATATTGAGTTCGCACACATAGTGCTTAATAATCGATCACGCACACTTAGTGCCATGTGATTTAAGCTCGCACACATAGTGCCATATAATTTAAGCTCTCACACTTAGTGCCATACATTTCAAGCTTGCACACTTAGTGCCAATCTCGTCACCGTGCACACTTATTGCTCGCACACTTAGTGTCGAAACCAAACACTCTACACATTTCACTACCTTTTTACATTCAACAATGTCATCATTCCATACACATACATTTTTATATACATTTCGTTTTATTGAACGTAATCGCATAGATATCATGCTCATTTAAATCGACATCAAACATATGCTTAATGACTTACCTTGTGTTGGGTAAAATAATTCTAAGTCGGCTACTCGATGACCTTCGTTTTCCCCTTGTTGGACGCCTCTCCTTTAGGATCTTGAGCTTAAACAAATGAATTAACTCATTCAACCTCTTGTAAAATAGTTGTATCAAACTTAAAATTTTCATTTCATAGGATACACATGGCAAATTCTTATCCTTCTACCCCATGCTTTTGAACTATTTGGTTCACACCCATAGGCTATCACCCTATTGCCAACCATCCAAATCAAGGATAGTATCACAAGTGTATACACCCATATAGCCGAATGTGCAAGATTAAATTCAACACCACCTATATACTTAATTAGATGGCCGAATATACCAAAATAAACTTAACATTAAATGTCACAAGAACTCTAATCTAATTGGTAAATTGCTTGGCCAAAAACTCACAAGTGCCTTATCTATAACCTATTCGGCCTTACTACTTAAACTTAGCCTTTCATACACTTATATCGGTTGTCATAGAAATGCCGAATCCTTATGTGTTCCAACATCTAACTTACTCCATTCAACACATCAAAATAACACTTATACCAATTTTGCTAGCACACAAGCCTTTGGCCGAATGTCATTGACCTCTAGTCACCTAAATTTTTATTCTTTAAAACTCACCCAAGGCCACATTCGGCACCTCCAACCAATAATTTAGATATTCTCAAGTTCATTCACAAGTACAATTATATAACACATTAAGCATTAAACATTTTTCAACATGAATCTATAACATGACTGAATACTCATGCACATACATTCATAAAAAGAACTCAAATGACACCAAAAATCTCCTTTCCAAAGTGCATATATGCCCATACATACGGCAACTACCATTCTTACCTCCCAACAATGAATCCATGAATTTTGTTATGGGTTAACTAGACTATACACTTATCAACTTAATCTCAAATATCAATTAGTAAAAAAAATCACAATGCATGCCTTTCCATTGAAATAGCCATGGCCGAATGCCTTGGTTTCTTTTTTTCAATCTTTCCTTTCTTAATTTCAGCAATGAAGAAGAAGAAAGATGAGCATTCCTTCCCTTTGTTTTCTTTACCTTATTTTACTAATATTATTTTATCTCAAATAATGCCATTTCTTATTATAATATCCAATTAAACATATATATTGCCCATCAACAACCATCTTGGCCGGCCACTATAAAAGAATTTGTGCAATTTGACATGCAAGTCCACCCTTGTGTTAACATGCATTAATAAGCCATTTAAAATTAGCCTATCATATTTCACCATGTCTCATATTAATCCCTATTTAATAATTTCTCATGCAATTGGCAAAATTAGAGAATGAAACTTCCACATATGCATGTACACCCATAATAAGCATAGAATATAACAATTAATTATTTTTATGACTCGGTTTTGTGGTCCCGAAACCACTTTCCGGCTAGGGTCATATTAGGGCTGTCACAACTCTCCCCCACTTAAGAAATTTGAGTCCCTGAAAATCTTACCGGTAAATAGGCTCGGGTATTGCTCTTTCATAGAGTCCTCAAGTTCCCAAGTGGTTTCTTCAATTCCGTGTTTATGCCACAACACCTTCACTAATGGGATTTTCTTATTTCACAACTCTTTTACTTCACGCATCAAAATACGAACCGGTTCTTCTTCATAACTCAAATTAGGCTGAATCTCGATCTCAGGTGGAGTGATTACGTGCGACGGGTCAGACCTATATCGTCGAAGCATCGAGACATGGAAAACGTTGTGAATCTTTTCAAGCTCAGGGGGTAAAATTAATCGGTATGCGACTGGCCCAACTCGTTCGGATACTTCATACGGCCCGATGAACCTCGGACTCAATTTGCCCTTACGACCAAATCTAAGCACCTTCTTCCAGGGTGAAACTTTGAGAAATACTTTTTCCCCAACCTGATATTCAATGTCTTTTCTTTTCAAATCCGCATACGACTTCTGGCGATTCGAAGCTGCCTTTAGACTTTCACGGATCACTTTTACTTTTTGCTCCGCGTCTCTAATCAAATCAACCCCGAAGATTTTACTCTCATTAAGTTCGGTCCAAAATAATGGGGTACGGCATTTACGACCGTATAAAGCCTCGTAAGGCGCCATCTTAATGCTTGATTGAAAGCTATTGTTATAAGCAAATTCAATCAAAGGCAAATATCTTTCCCATGAACCACAAAACTCCAAGACACAACATCTCAACATATCCTCGAGTATTTGAATTATTCGTTCAGATTGACCATCAGTCTGGGGATGAAATGCAGTGCTAAAATGCATCTTAGTACCCAATGCTTCTTGTAATTTCTTCCAAAACCGCGATGTAAATCTTGGGTCTCTATCCGACACGATAGAAATAGGTACCCCATGCAATCGAACAATTTGGGAGACGTATAATTCTGCCAATTTATCGAGCAAAAAATCCGTACGAACAGGGATTAAATGAGCAGACTTGGTCAATCTATCGACAATGACCCAGACCGAGTCTTTCTTATTCTGAGTCAATGGTAACCCAGATACAAAGTCCATTGTTACTCGATCCCACTTCCATTCGGGTATCATGATTGGCTGAAGTAATCCCGATGGCACTTGATGTTCCACTTTTACTTGTTGACATATCAAACACTTTGAAACAAATTCAGAAATGTCTCGTTTCATACCGGGCCACCAAAATTGGCGTTTCAGGTCATTGTACATTTTAGTACTACCCGGGTGGACTGACATTCGACTACTGTGAGCCTCGTCCAAAATCATCGAAACAAGTTTCGAATTTCTTGGAATACATAATCGACCCTTGAACATCAAGCAATCATTGTCGTCAATCCGAAACTCTGATTCCTCATTCGAAACACATTCAGCTCGTTTAGTGACCAATTTAGCGTCGACTTTCTGAGATTCAAGTATTTGATGAATCAATAATGGTTTGGCCTCTAATTCAACTACTAGCACCTCATCGGGTGAAACGGATAGGTGAGCATCCATCGCTCTCAAAGCAAACAGTGCTTTACGACTTAAAGCATCGGCCACCACGTTGGCCTTTCCCGGGTGATAATCAATGACAAGTTCATAGTCTTTCAACAACTCAAGCCAACGTCTTTGTCGCAGATTTAGATCTCTTTGAGTCATCAAATATTTAAGACTCTTGTGGTCCGAATAAATATGACACCTTTCTCCAAACAAGTAATGTCGCCATATTTTCAAGGCGAACACTATGGCTGCTAATTCAAGGTCATGGGTCAAATAGTTTCTCTCATGTGGCTTTAATTGTCTCGACGCGTAAGCCACAACTCGACCTTCTTGCATCAATACACAACCTAGCCCAAGCAAGGATGCGTCACTGTAAATGACAAACTCTTTATCGGACTCCGGCTGTACTAGCACTGGGGCCTCGGTTAAACAGGTTTTTAGTCGATCGAAACTTTCCTGACAGTGTTCCGACCACTCGAACTTAACATCTTTTTGAAGTAGTTTTGTCAACGGTGCAGCTATCATCGAAAAACCCTTTACAAACCGTCGATAGTATCTGGCAAGCCCCAAAAAGCTCCTAACTTCAGTAACATTCCTTAGAGGTTTCCAATCGACTATGGCCAAAATTTTGTTCGGGTCCACTCTGACACCCGATGCGGACACCACGTGCCCTAAAAAGCTAACCTCTCTCAACCAAAATTCACATTTCTTGAATTTTATATAATCGCTTGTCTCGTAAAATCGTAATACTAATCTCAAATGGTCGACATGTTCAGCTTCACCTTGTGAATAAACTAAAATATCATCAATAAACACAACTACAAACCGATCCAAGTATGGCCTGAAAACTCGATTCATTAAATCCATAAATACCGCAGGGGCATTAGTGAGCCCAAATGGCATCACTAAGAATTCGTAGTGACTGTACCTCGTTCTAAAAGCAGTTTTGGGTATGTCCGAGTCTCAAACCCTCAACTGATAATAACCAGATCTCAAATCAATCTTTGAAAACACTGATGCTCCCTTTAATTGATCAAACAAATCATCAATACGTGTCAACGAATATTTATTCTTTATTGTCACTTTATTCAACTGACGATAGTCGATGCACAATCTCATGGTTCCATCCTTCTTTTTCACAAACAACACTGGTGCGCCCCATGGTGAAGAACTCGGTCGAGCGAAACCTCTATTCGTCAATTCTTGCAATTGAACCTTCAATTCCTTTAATTCCGTTAATGCCATACGATACGGGGCTATTGAGATTGGCGTGGTACAGGTACAATTTTGATGCCGAATTCCACCTCTCGAACCGGTGGCAATCCCGGTAACTCTTTAGGAAAAACATCTGAATACTCACAAACCACTGGTACTGATTCAAGTTTCCTTTCCGTCTCTTTGCTATCAAACACATACGCAAGGTATGTTTCACACCCCTTTTTCACATATCTCTGAGCGATCATTGAAGATATTATCACTGGCGCCCCCTTTAATTCAGTAGACTCAACTCGGACTACCTCATTATTTGCACTCCTCAAATCAATGGTTTTCCTTTTGCAGTTCACCACTGCATCATGTGCGGTCAACCAATCCATACCAAGTATAACATCAAATTCATCGAACGGTAAGAGCATCAAATCGGCCGGAAAATAGGATTCTCGGATTATTAGGGGACATCTCTTACACACTTTATCAACAAGTACATATTGACCCAAAGGGTTTGACACTCGAATTAGGAACTCAGTAGACTCAACAGGTAGAGTCTTATTGGATGCTAAGGTTTCACATACATATGAATGAGTAGAGCCAGGGTCAATCAATGCAATCACACTAGTATCAAAGAGAGTGAAAGTACCAGCGATAACGTCAGGGGAGGATGCCTCCTCTCGTGCGCGGATGGCATATGCTCTAGCAGGAGCACGGGTCTCGGATCGAACAACCGTATCAGAGGCCCCTCTCTGATTACCACCCCTACCTCCTGAAATTCTCGGGGGTCTACCTCTAGCCGTCGTCCCACTAGGTCTTGCACCTTGCATCTTATTCTTCTCATCTAGCTCGTGCAATCTCTAATGAAGTGGTCCTTGAACCGCATCCGTAATGAGCCTGATAGCGGACTTACCCCAACATTCACCTATGTGTCGTCTTCCACATTGGGGGCATTCAGGCTTTTCTTGACGATTATTGCCCACACTAGCAACCGAAGTAGCTCGTGAGTCCATCGATGGTCGTGCTCTAATGGAAATCCCCGCAGTCGTCTTTGACTTATTTGTGCCTCCCTGAACCTCTTTACAGCTGAAAATGGAGCTTTACCCGTCGATATTTTACGATAGTCTCTAGCTTCAAATTCAGCCTTCTTCTTCTCCTTTCGAAGTTCTTCCGCCTTGCAGGCTCGTTCAACCAGTGTTACAAATTCTTTTATCTCCAAAATACCCACCAGTAGCTTTAAATCTTCATTCAATCCTTCTTCAAATCTTTTGCACATAGCAACCTCATCAGCCACACACTCCCGAGCATACCGACTAAGTTTTACGAACTCATGTTCGTATTCAGATACTGTCATACGGCCTTACTTGAGCTCCAAGAATTCCTTACGCTTTTGATCGATGAACCGTTGACTAATGTATTTCTTTCGAAATTCCGTTTGAAAGAAATCCCAAGTAACTTGTTCCTTTGGGACTATGGAAATCAAGGTCCTCCACCAATAGTAGGCTGAGTCTCGCAACAAGGATATAGCACACTTTAGACATTCATCGGTGTGCATGAGTTCATCAAACACCGAATGGTGTTATCAAGCGTAACTTCGGCCCTTTCGGCATCATCGGTAACTATGGCCTTGAACTCCCTACCCCGCGCTTCCTAATCAAGTCTACGGTGGTTTACTCAACCTCACGGATCGATGGCGATGGCATTATGGGCTCTTGGGGTGGAGTATTTAAATTCGGGAATGGTTGGACAACTGGATTGGTTCGGGCATATTGCGCGACCCACTCATTCATCATGGTGAAGAAGGCTTGTTTTGCCCCCTCATCTTGATTATTCGCAGATGACTGAGGTTCAACAGGCGGTGTCCCTTGTGCAGGAGCAGCTGCTACACTTTCAACGTCATCCGCTAAGGGTCTCTCTACCCCGGGTTCCATTTACTAATCAAAACAAAAATTTTAACCGTCAGAAGTCATCACATTATTAAGCACTAACATTTGGCATGTATAGCTAGACTCATACGCGCTATGGTAGTCCTAGAACCGACTAAACCATAGCTCTGATACCAATCAAATGTAACACCCCGATCCCGTGACCATTACCGGAAATCGAACACGAGGTGTTACCGAGCTTACTTTATTTATTTCCCCCTATTTTTTTCTTGTTCCAGGCAAGCTGGCTAACTGTATCGTAGTCGCTTTAAAAATCATATCTTGAGTTCTGAAACTCAAAATCCAATTCCGTAAATTTTCTACGAAACTAGACTCATATATCTATATGGTAGAATTTTTTTTAGAATTTTTGGTTGGGCCAATTAGTATAGTTTATTTGTTAAAATCTCCCCTGTTACAAGGTTCGACTACACTGACCTCTGTACCTTACGATTTAAATATCTCCCTGTACAGGGATTTTATCCCTATGTTGTTTGTCTCTAATGAAACTAGACTTGATATTGAATCTGCACATATAAA
Organism: Gossypium arboreum; assembly: GCF_025698485.1. Taxonomy (NCBI): domain Eukaryota; kingdom Viridiplantae; phylum Streptophyta; class Magnoliopsida; order Malvales; family Malvaceae; genus Gossypium; species Gossypium arboreum. The sequence continues at coordinate 92,204,313 of NC_069076.1, read as the reverse complement.
GCACGCCCTCTAATTATTTCGATAAGATTTACGGTGAATTTTCTAAGTCACGACAGGGGATCCAGAATTCGCCCTGGCCATGTTCCGCGAGAAATTAAATATCTCCCAACATACAGCTCATATGGATGTTTCGTTTCTTCTATATAAAAATAGACTCGTCAAGCTTCGATTACATAATTTATTCACTATTTAATTCCCTTTCTACTGTTTTTAGTGATTTTTTGATCTCACATCACTGCTGCTGTCAGCATCTGTTACTAAAATAAACTATGCCTATTTCATGATTTTTCCTTGATCTAACTAGTAATTCATCATACATATCTCAATTTATGACCATGACTAGCCATGCCAAAGGCTAATCATTACCGAGCATCTCCCTACTAGATTATTACCATATCATAAATTTAACACCGAAAATAATCAGCCATGACATATGGTATAATAATCGAGTAGGCCTCAACCAATACTCAACCAAAACCGAATTATCAAGACTTGTGTCCAAACATCATAGAACCAAATCCAACCGAACATTTATGCCATTTTCGCATGGCTAAAAGTTTACATACCAAAATTCAGACAAAACGTTATAGCCTATACATGCCGAAATGTTCTTCTAGACCAAGTAAGAAGAAAGTACCAAAATGGTTGCTAGTCGGTGTGATGACTTCGATGACGGTCCCGAGCACGCAAAAAGGACGAATCCAAGAAACCTAAAATAGGTGACAAGCAAACACCGAATGAGTATATAACTCAGTAAGTCATAAGCACTGCACTACCATCCAATAATAATAAAATTGTCACAAGAGGAAACAAATGATACGAGGCTAATTTCTCCATCCATACCGAACTATGTCATAGTTCCTTGGACCTTACGGTTAAATCTCATACCAATTCACCCAATGACATTTCATATACTATTCAATAGGATAATTGAGGCATTTCCATACATCATTTCATTTTCGCTACAATCATGCAAATAAATGAACTTTCATCTATTCCACGATACCTTATTTACGTGACTGCAATTGTAATCATCACATAGGTTCAAAACTTACCAAGCTCAACCCCGAGCATGAACATAGCGCCTATTCGCCATGAACTCAAGGTACTTACTCTTTCCGCTGTCCATGATCAACTCGATAAAGTCACACCCTCCATGTAAATAATCGATCGAAGATATATATTGAGTTCGCACACATAGTGCTTAATAATCGATCACGCACACTTAGTGCCATGTGATTTAAGCTCGCACACATAGTGCCATATAATTTAAGCTCTCACACTTAGTGCCATACATTTCAAGCTTGCACACTTAGTGCCAATCTCGTCACCGTGCACACTTATTGCCCGCACACTTAGTGCCGAAACCAAACACTCTACACATTTCACTACCTTTTTACATTCAACAATGTCATCATTCCATACACATACATTTTTATATACATTTTGTTTTATTGAACGTAATCGCATAGATATCATGCTCATTTAAATCGACATCAAACATATGCTTAATGAATTACCTTGTGTTGGGTAAAATAATTCCAAGTTGGCTACTCGATGACCTTCATTTTCCCCTTGTTGGACGCCTCTCCTTTAGGATCTTGAGCTTAAACAAATGAATTAACTCATTCAACCTCTTGTAAAATAGTTGTATCAAACTTAAAATTTTCATTTCATAGGATACACATGGCAAATTCTTATCCTTCTACCCCATGCTTTTGAACTATTTGGTTCACACCCATAGGCTATCACCCTATTGCCAACCATCCAAATCAAGGATAGTATCACAAGTGTATACACCCATATAGCCGAATGTGCAAGATTAAATTCAACACCACCTATATACTTAATTAGATGGCCGAATACACCAAAATAAACTTAACATTAAATGTCACAAGAACTCTAATCTAATTGGTAAATTGCTTGGCCAAAAACTCACAAGTGCCTTATCTATAACCTATTCAGCCTTACTACTTAAACTTAGCCTTTCATACACTTATATCGGTTGTCATAGAAATGCCGAATCCTTATGTGTTCTAACATCTAACTTACTCCATTCAACACATCAAAATAACACTTATACCGATTTTGCTAGCACACAAGCCTTTGGCCGAATGTCATTGACCTCTAGTCACCTAAATTTTTATTCTTTAAAACTCACCCAAGGCCACATTCGGCACCTCCAACCAATAATTTAGATATTCTCAAGTTCATTCACAAGTACAATTATATAACACATTAAGCATTAAACATTTTTCAACATGAATCTATAACATGACCGAATACCCATGCACATATATTCATAAAAAGAACTCAAATGACACCAAAAATCTCCTTTCCAAAGTGCATATATACCCATACATACGGCAACTACCATTCTTACCTCCCAACAATGAATCCATGAATTTTGTTATGGGTTAACTAGACTATACACTTATCAACTTAATCTCAATATCAATTAGTAAAAAAAATCACAATGCATACCTTTCCATTGAAATAGCCATGGCCGAATGCCTTGGTTTCTTTTTTTCAATCTTTCCTTTCTCAATTTTGGCAATGAAGAAGAAGAAAGATGAGCATTCCTTCCCTTTGTTTTCTTTACCTTATTTCACTAATATTATTTTATCTCAAATAATGCCATTTCTTATTATAATATCCAATTAAACATATATATTGCCCATCAACAACCATCTTGGCCGGCCACTATAAAAGAATTTGGGCCATTTGACATGCAAGTCCACCCTTGTGTTAACATGCATTAATAAGCCATTTAAAATTAGCCTATCATATTTCACCATGTCTCATATTAATCCCTATTTAATAATTTCTCATGCAATTGGAAAAATTAGAGAATGAAACTTCCACATATGCATGTACACCCATAATAAGCATAGAATATAACAATTAATTATTTTTATGACTCGGTTTTGTGGTCCCAAAACCACTTTCTGGCTAGGGTCATATTAGGGATGTCACAAGTTGTCTCCCCACATGGTGTAAGGTTGGTACGGGGGTGTATACGGATGGATATGGGTTGGGTTTTCTGCATACATGATATATCTATTCTGTATCTGTTATGGGCCTACGGGCTTCATTCTAAATTCTGTTTAGGGCTAAGGACCAACTTAATCTATTTCTACGGTTTGATCTGATTTGGACTATGGTTGGGTTATTTTACACACTGAGTTTTCCAAACTCACCCTTTAATTTCATCCATGTAGGAAATCTCCAAACATAGTGGACTTGGAGCCGTGAGGGATTCGGAGTGGCCACATGTTCTACAGATTCAGTTTTCTTCATGTGTTTGATCAGTATTTACTTATTTTAGTTGTTTTGGGTTTTAAGTTGTAACAAGGCCGCTTTAATTATTTTTAATTATTTTTAGTATGTTTTGGTTAGCTTAGATATGATATTGTTTTCATTGTTTGAAATTGAATAGCTCTAGGGCACGTTTTAAAAAAGGTTACTTGATTTCAAAATATCATGTTAACAAAGCAAAGCTTCCGCAATGAAAACGTTTTCAAAATTAATAACCTTTTCAAATGGTTTTAAACGAATTGGTTTTCCCTGAACAATCACTCAGTTAAAGTGAGGCAATGGTTGTGTGCATGTCTAGGATTGGATCCGCGGAAAGCTGGGTACTTAAGCAATCTAATTGACTTGCCTCCTTTTTTCTGGCATCCTACTTGGTGCACAGCTTCCATTCACTTCAATCTATAACGAAGATATTCTTTAAACAATAAAAAAGACTTTAGATAAAACATGACTTTTCTAGTAACGCTTTAATGTGACACGTCGGATTCGGTCGTAACATCTGGGCCAGGTTTGAGGTGTTACATTTAGTGGTATCAGAGCCCGGTTACAATAACTCGGCTGTGGATCGGGTCCAAAAAGCTTTTCAAAAAAATTTGCTAAACTTAGGCCCAAGAAGGGTATGTTGGAAACGGTTTTGGAAAGTTCGTTTCAAAGATATTTTACAAGGTATACATGTTTTAAGGTTCAATCTTAAAATAGTTTAAGTTTTTTTGGGTTTTTGAAATTTGATAACTGATGAAGTGGCAATTGAATCCCCGACACCAAGTCTGTAAGTATTTTTATACTATACTATATTGAAATACTCTTATACTACTGTACTGAGACCCTACTATGATTCTATAGTTAGGGTAATACTGAAACTGTAGAAACTGAGATAGTAGAGAAAATTGAAAACTTTAGAAGACTGAGTCTGTAGCTAGGATACGACACTGCGAAAACAAGAACTTTGAAATACTCTTTATGCATAGGACATCTGTATAAATACTAAAATTTCTAAATTGAGATCTTGGTAGTTATTGTTATGCATACTGATAATGTAGAGTGTTGATATGGATTCTGAGGGTAAGCGAAGTCTGCCAACTTCGGGTATCGATAACTCGGAGCTTGGGACTGAGGCACTGGCCGAGTTAGTAAGGAAAGTGGTAGGAGAAGTATGGGAGACCAAGGTTAAGGAAATTAGGGAAACGCTTCAAGTAGGGTGCTTGGTGTGTAAGAAGAGGAAGGATTCTAGTTCTCAAAAGACCGAGCCTCATTCTATGAAACATGTTAAGACACGACCAAACTTATTCTATTTAAGTGTGTGTTACGAGTTGTATGCGTGCTTGATAAATGTTTCATTACTTTGGTAATTAGGTGTTTTGGGTCATACTAAAAATTATTTTTAATCAGAGTGTGCAGCGGAAGCATAATGCAATAGTCGGTATTAGAAAACCGATAGCTGGATGGAAAATTTCGAGGATGAAATTTTTTTTAAGGGGGTAGAGTTGTAATGCCCCAAAAATTGGGCCTAGAAATATTGAGTTTAGAGTCCAAGTTTGGGTAGAAGATAGCCCGAATAAATGGGATGATTTAATTTTTATTCTTTTTATTTAACATGCTTAGTTAGTAATTAAATAAATTACGAAGGGTTTATGGTGTGGGAAAAAGTCTGGGGCTCGGCCCATAGCCTTAGCAACATTCTTAAATTTTGCCTCTTAAGGAAACCTGGGCATAAGGCCTTAAAAATAAGATGGGCAGAAGCTGGCCATAAAGGAACGCTTGGCCCAGTGGTTAGGCATGCTAGGCAGTAGGAAGGAAGGCTGGGGTTCGATTCCCAGCGTGCGCAAACATGTTTTTAAGTTAAGGGCTGTCGCAGGCAGGCCTTAAGAGTTGTTGGGGCTAACTCATGTCACAATAAGGAACTCAACCCAGTGGCAAGGGACGTTAGAAGGCTGAAGGGGACTCCAGTTTGAGGCACGGAGCGCGTGAGACGTTTATTGTTTTAAGTAAACGGGTTGCACTAAAATAGGCTTTAAAAGAATTCACAAACGGAGTATGCCACAAGGAGCGCTTGTGGCGCAGTGGCAGCAGCGTGCTAGGCATGCTGAGAGCATGTGGGTTCGATTCTAGGGGAAGGCGAAATTTTGATTTATTTTTAAGTAGCCGTGACTGCAGTAGTTAAGCCTTAAAATTAATTGTGAGAAGATTATGTCATGAAAGGAACTTCAGTGCAGTGGCAAGCAGCGTATGTGTGTTTTTAGAAGGTCGCAGGTTCGAAATGTATAGCAGGCAAAATTTCCTTTTTATTTCACAAATAATCGAGGCTTCAGGAGGAATATATTAAGACTAATTGTGACCCTATTATGGTATAAAGGAAAGATTGGTGCAGTGGCCAGCAGCAGGATATGGAGCGCAGGGACAGGAGGAGGTCTGGAGTTCGAGCTACTGTGCGTGCGAAGGACCAATTTTGCTGCTCGCATGGGGAAGGAGTTGGAGTTTGATCAGGATTCTCTTACAAGCGTGCTGAAGCGGTGCAAGGGGTGGATAAGGCTGCTAAATGATAAGAAGGAGTTTGAATGAAATTCAAACTGTGCTAAGGGCTAAAATTAAGGAGCAACACAAGGAATTTGAATATGGGAAGGACGGTGGTGCCGAAATAGAACTCATTCGGCTTTAGGCAATTAGATGCCAAAATAACTCTTAAATTTTGGCTAGGATGAATTGTTTGTTTATTTTTTTTTTAGCTCAAATTCTCTTATCATACTTTTTATTTTATTTTATCAATTTTCATTCCTTTTGATCCATCTTTCTTTTCTTTGTCGAAGCCTAAATCTTCTATTGCTATTCTTAAAATTCTTTCCCTTTTCTTTTCTTCCACCGATCTCTCTCAAACCATTGCTAACCGATTACCCTTCGAAAAGCTGAACCACACTACGTGATAGCCGACTTTACTCCTTAGCTGAATCCTCTATTATTTTTCTTCGTTATTCTTCTATTTTCTTCTTAAACTAAATTAAGCATACCTCAGAATAGGTTCTAGAAGCCGAATCACTAGATCTGTTCTCTTCTTGTATTTTGGGGATTTGATCTACAACATATCTGGAATAGGAAGGTACTTCAGAACATTTCTGGCAGGTAAATCCTCGGTAAGTGCTCAGATCTTTCTGTCCATTCGTTATTTTAGGTTTATTATGAAAAGCCGACAAGTCCTTAATCACTTAGGGAGACTGTCGTTTTAGACTAAAGGCCTTAATAGCCTCTTCTTTTGGTTTCATATGTATTTAGTGTGGATTTAAGGATAAGAAATCAAGGAGCATAGAGGGTTGACACTGTTGGAGCATCTAGATCTGGTAGTTGGAGATCGATAAAGGTAAGGGTTAAAGATATGGACTATGGCCGAATATGGTAAGGGTTTGATGTGTTAAGTTGTTATCGAGTTTTAATTCTAATGTTATAGTAACCTATTGTAGGCTGCTCGTGTGTGGAACTCATCAACGTTTTTTCGTAAAGTAGGTGTGTAAACGACACCCACTTATAGACTAGATCGGCAAAAGCTAAAAAGCCGAAATGCTGAAAAGTTAGTATTTTGTGAACTTACGAGCATGCGAGCGCTTTTGGGATAGTTGTTTGTTAATCCTGGTAATCTCAAGTTGTAAGATTGTAGAGTGTGCGATTTCGTGCACTTCGGTATAGTTAGGCTTAACGGGCTGAAATCAGGTTAATGAGCCAACGGGCCCAATTCGGTAAAAACACTTGGTAAGTGTTTCTGTTAATATGTTAATGGCTGTAATATGCATAAAAACCCTAAAATAGTAGATTTACTAAAAACCCCTAAGTATAAAAATTACCATTATACCCCTAGGTGCAAGGTGACCATTATACCCCTAGGGTTAATTTTGACTGAAATGCATGATATTCTGATTCTATATGTTGTATACCATGACATGTATATCTGTTGTGTGAGATATGGGTTATATTGATGGAGGAAGCGTTCTGGTGGCTATGCCACAAATATCTGTTCTGGTGGCTCTGCCATAATATCTGTATGTGGAGACTCGGTCACAATATCTATTCTGTCAGCCATGCTGTGGCGTGTAGTGAATGGGTGGGTCGAGTTGTCTCCCCACATAGTGTAAGGTTGGTACGGGGGTGTATACGGATGGATATGGGTTGGGTTTTCTACATACATGATATATTTGTTCTGTATCTGTTATGGGCCTACGGGCTTCATTCTAAATTCTTTCTAGGGCTAAGGCCCAACTTAATCTGTTTCTGCGGTTTGATCTGATTTGAACTATGGTTGGGTTATTTTACACACTGAGTTTTCCAAACTCACCCCTTAATTTCATCCATGCAAGAAATCCCCAACCATAGTGGACTTGGAGCCGTGAGGGATTCGGAGTGGCCACATGTTCTGCAGATTCGATTTTCTTCATGTGTTTGATTAGCATTTACTTACTTTAGTTGTTTTGGGTTTTAAGTTGTAACAAGGCCGCTTTAATTATTTTTAATTGTTTTTAGTATGTTTTGGTTAGCTTAGATATGATATTGTTTTAATTGTTTGAAATTGAATAGCTCTAGGGCGGGTTTTAAAAAGGTTACTTGATTTCAAAATATCGCGTTAACAAAGCAAAGCTTCCGCAGTGAAAACGTTTTCAAAATTAATAACCTTTTCAAATAGTTTTAAACGAATTGGTTTTCCCTGAACAATCACTCAATTAAAGTGTGGCAATGGTTGTGTGCATGTCTAGGATTGGATCCATGGAAAGCTGGGTACTTAAGCAGTCTAATTGACTCACCTCCTCTCTTCTGGCATCCTACCTGGTGCACATCTTCCATTCACTTCAATCTATAATGAAGATATTCTTTAAACACTAAGAAAGACTTTAGATAAAACATGAATTTTCTAGTAACGCTTCAATGTGACATGCCGAATTCGGTCGTAACGTCTGGGCCGGGTTTGGGGTGTTACAATAAGAGTGTTATGAGAAATAAAAAAATATCAATATAGGTATGTATGAAAAGCTATTTAAGTATCGAGTTAGATGAATTTGAGAACTCATGGATGATAATATGAATAAATTTGATGTTCGCTTATGAATTGATACTTTAAATGTTAATGATATTATCTATTTTGAATTGCTAATGAATGTTATGATTATTTCATGTTGACATACGAACTTACTAAGCTTTATAGCTTACTTTGTTTAATTTTTGATGTTTTATAGTTTTGCAAAGCTAGCTTGGAGCTGGGAATCGTCAAAGACTTCATCACACTATCAATCATCTATTTGGTACTTTTGAAGCTATGTATATATGGTATATGGCATGTATAGTCTTGAGTCATTTTGGTATGTTTGATGGATATGTATTTTGGCAATTTGATTGGGCATAAGATGATGAACTTGATATGCTTATAAATGTGCAATAAGTTCTATATTTAATGTTGGTAATAGACCTATAATGAATGAATAGGATTGAAGTGGTTATGTGTATTTGGTTTGGTTTTGCTAAATGAATTATATGTGTGAATTATGCTTAGTAAAGCAAGTCAAATTGTTTGGTATTTGAATAGGTAAATGTTATGGATTTGAGTATTGAATTTAGTTGAAATGGATATGGTATGATTATGTATTGGTTGGTGAACTTTGGTTGCATATTTGTGACTTAAAATGATACCAATTTAGCTTGTGTAAGTATGTGCAAAAAGGGTGGCAACTTGGCTTTGCAAATGGCCTATTTTTGTCCACACGGGCAGAGACACGGGTGTGTGTCTCAGCCATGTATGACACACGATTAGGTTATACGGTCGTGTGTCCCCTGGTGTTGATATTGAATTAAAGTCAGTATACTCCACATGGTCTCACACATGGGAGGGTGACTGGCTGTATGGTATAAGTCAATATACAACCTCAATGGCACACGGCCTAGTACACGGTGTGTGTGACCATTTCGAAGGGCACACGGGCGTGTGATTGGCCATGTAACCCAAGTCAATATACTCTCCAATTTTCACACGGCCTGGCACACGGGCGTGTCCTCGGTCGTGTGATGCAAGTTAGTATGTATGCCCTGTTTCCACACGGCCTAAGACATAGGCGTGTCTATTAGCCGTGTGAGGCACATGGCCTGTTCACGCGGGCGTATGACCCTTGTATGATTGAAAAAAAATTCAAAGTTTTTCAAAATTTTTGTATGTTATCGGTTTAGTCCCGAACCACTTTTAAAGCATGTTTAAGGCCTTGTAGGCCCTTATAAGGGACAAGGTGATTGTATTGAATGATGTATGAGAATGAATGCTTTATAATAATAAATGTAAGCTATATGTTGTGTATTGATTGGTAATACCTTGTAGCCCTATTTTGGTAGAGGATACGGTTAGAGGTGTTACATTTTATTGGTATCAAAGCTATAGTTTAGTCTATTCTAGGACTAACATAGTGTGTGTGAGAGTCTAGCTATACATCTCATATATACTCTGCGATAGTGTGATGATTCCTGACAACTTAAATTGTGTTTTCGTATATTAATGGATCCCGAATGAGCTATAGTGGATGATGTAGAGAGTAATGGCTAGCTCCCACTCAAGGGACAGCGCCTATTAAATCTAGACCCATGTCGAGTAGTCACGGAGGTGAGGCTAAAGAAGCCTTTTTCTAGATGAAGAACGAATGGTTCACGCAGTACATTTGTACTAATCTGACTGTTCAACAACCCTTACCCCCACCTAAGCCTCAAAAAATCCTTGTTGTTCCTCAAGTTATAGATCGATACGGTTGAACAACTGCCAGTGGACAAGATTCGTAAACATAGGGCTAAAGAGTTCCGAGCTACTATGGATGATGATGCTGAGAGAGTTGAATTCTAACTTGAAAACACGATTTGAGTATTCGACGAATTGTCTTGTACTCCTGAGGAATGTATTAAATATGTTGTATCTTTACTGAGAGACACTGCATATCAATGGTGGAATACCTTAGTGTCTATAGTACCGAGGGAACGAGTGACCTGGGAATTCTTTCAGACAAAGTTCCGAAAGAAATACATAAGTTAGCGATTTTTTGATCAAAAGTGATTTTTTAGAGTTAAAACAAGGTCGCATGACTGCCACTAAGTATGAAAAAGATTTAGTACAGTTAAGCAAGTATGCTCGAGAGTATGTTTGTATTGAGGAGATTATGTGTAAATGGTTCATTGACGGGTTGAACGAAGATATAAAACTACTAGTCAAAATTCTAGAGTTAAAAGAATTTGACATTATGGTTGAAAGGGCTCGTAAAGCTGAAGATCATAGCAAAGAAAAAAGAAAGGCAGATTCAGAAGCTAGAGACTCGAGAAAAAGATTAATGAGTAAGCCGTATCACTCTTCATCAAAGAAATCGTGAGATTTGTTTAGCCTATCTAATGCGCCATGGAATACTCTAGTAAAGATCGTGGGAAGCAAATTACGAGTTTAAAAACTCCAGCCGTGTCCTTAGCAAGTGTGGGTAATGTTAGATCGAATAAACCTGAGTGTGGAAGATGTGGAAAACGACATTTTGGGGAGTATAGATTGAATGATAAAGCTTATTTTAGATGTGGCTCGCATGAACATTTCATCCAGGATTAACCTGAGTTAGATGAGAAAGATAAGTCTCAAAGTGTAAGATCGAGCAACCCTAATGTGAGAGGAAGATCATTCCATAATGATGGAAATGTGAGTGGTGGTAGAGGTGCAACTCGAGACACTATTGCGAGATCCAATGCTAGAGCACTTGCCAGAGCCGATCTATTCATGCTCGCGAAGAAACGTCATCTCCGGATGTTATCACCGGTACTTTCACTCTTTATGATACTAATGTGATTGCATTGATTGATCCAGGATCAACTCATTCTTATATATGTATGAACTTAGTATTTAGTAAGACTTTTCTGTAGAGTCCACTGAATTTGTGATTAGAGTATTGAACCCTTTAGGAAAATGTGTTTTGGTTGATAAAGTCTACAAGAATTGTCTGTTAATGAATTAGGGTTTCTATTTTCTGGATAATCTGATGTTGTTGCCATTCGATGAATTTGATGTGATTTTGGGTATGGAGTGGATAACGATGCATGATGCTATAGTGGATTGTAGACGAAAGAAAACTGAACTAAAATGTCAGAACAATGAGATTATTAAAATTGAATTTGATGATTTGAATAATTTACCAGTTGTGATCTCATCTATGTTAGCATAGAGATTTGTAAGAAAAGGGTGTGAAGCTTATCTTACCTATGTACTTGATACGAAAGTGACAGAAACAAAGATTGAATCAGTACCAGTTGTGTGTGAGTATCCAGATGTATTTCCCGTACCACACACATCATTAATATAGTCTATAAATGGACACCGAATTTACTTTATGCATAAATGTCTTGATTCTTACCTTACAAATGCATGACCTACCTTAGCACAATTAACATCTATTATACACCATGTGGCCGAAACACATAGCAACAACACAAACATTATATTTATTGGATACACTTTCAATATGGCTTAACTAAGACCAAGCATATATATATAATATAGCCAAATTCATTCACGTCACATCCGAATTCAGCAACCAACCTTATTATATGATCACATAACACAATTTATAATCATCCATAGCACACGACATAATAATCAAAATGAAATCAAACTATAAATAAAACCAAAACCGAATTCTAGCATAAAAAATAAGCCATTTTCGCATGGCTTTTATACATAACCAAAATTCATTATTTCAAAACATTCCAACCTATACATGCTATTGTTCCAAAATGCAACTTATAAAATACCGAAAGTGGTTGATAGTGTGATAGACTTTGCTAACTATCCTCGAGCTTTAACTTGAATCCAAAATCTATAAAACAGAGTAAACATGAATACACAGAGTAAGTTATCATAGCTTAGTAAGTCATAACCAAATAAACAACCCAATGATATATTCAACTCATTTAAGCTAATCCAGATTTCATTATCATTATCAAGCTTAAACTCAAACCTACAAATGAGATAAATAATACATTTTCATACACAAATTCCACCTTGGCCGAATACTCTCTTAATCAATTTGACCTAATATCTTTTAACTTTCTAAGCCAAAATGTCTTAATATAATCAAACATACACATACACATTTATATAAGCTCAAGAACCATAATAAAACATCATGTACGTATACCACTTATATGGCCAAATATACATGATCACATATATATACATATCCAAGAATCAATTCTACAATATTCATACCATTTATTTACAAGGCTGAATACACTTACCAAATTCACATATAATCTTCATTTGTATCACGCATAATTAGTAACAAATATCAAGTTACTTATTTACATTATCTTAAGTAAACAACAAGCTAACTCATACCTGATCATTTAGCTCATTTTACACATCCATTCACGATTTTATTTTGCCCGATGAACCATTCAAAATTGGATAGGACACTCGGATAATCACACATATCGTACAATGCCAACGTCTCAGACGTGGTCTTACATGTAATCACATATCGATGCCTTTGTCCCTGCATGTGGTCTTACTAAATACACATATATCGAAGTCACATATCGATGCCATGGTCTTACTCGCACACATATATTGAAATCCTATGTCATGACATATGTATCCTAACTATTCCTAAGGTTCATACAGGGCTTTCAAACGTCGTAACTTGGTCGAAACCAATTCAGAAACATAGTAATCAAGCTTATTCACATTCGGCTTTAACATAAATAAATTTATATATTTCATTTCAGTATACATATACCTTGCATTTAATTAAAACTAAGTACGTCTATTTGCTTATAAACTTACCTCGGACGATACAAAACGGAATAGGAAGCTAGTCGACAACTTTCGCATTCCCCTGATCCAAATCGATTTCTTTAGTTCTTGATCTAAACATATTCAAATTAAGCTCATTCAAACATATTTTCATTCAATTTAGTCCACAAGCACATAAATGGGTAAATTGCCATTTTACCCTTAGCATTTACACTTTTTACAATTTAGTCCCTATTGCACAAAACACAAAATATGCAAAATTTCAATATACCCATTTTGGGCGAATTTTACCCATAGTCATACAAGTCCATATATTTCATTTATTTTACATTTTATTCCCTCAAATTATTATTTTTTCAATTTAGTCCTAATTACTCAAAATCATCAAAATCTCTAATACAAAACATATTAATCTAAAACATATCTTTTATATTTCATCATCAAGCAACATAAATCACAAGCTCTCAACAATGACATAACTCAAAATATTCACCAAAATAAAAAATTTAAGCATGGGTTTTGTAGTACTCGAAGCAACGATATCAAAAACATAAAAATTATCAAAAATCAACTAAGAACGAACCTTAAATCGGGCTTGGAAGGATGGACAAACCTAGGTTTTCTCTTTTCTTTCTTTAGTTTCTTATTTTTGATGGATGAACAAACGAAATAAAACATGAATATGTTAGCTTGTTTTAATTATTATATGTTTATTAACCATATTACTAATTTAGCCTTTATAATTTAATAAAAATCATTGCTTTCCTTAGCCATTACTGTCCATCTAAATTAATAATGGCATAATTAAAACTTTAAGGCTTCAATTTAGAAAGCCACTAACAATTTAGCCCTTTTAGAAGTAACCACTAAATTTTCATTTTACGCGATTAAGTCCTTTTATTTAATTGGACACTTAAACGATAAAAATTAAATCACGAAAATTTCATAGATATAAATTCACACAAAATAAACACAGAAAATAATTTTAAAATATATTTCTGAATCAAAGTCGTGGTCGTTCCGATTAGGGTCTAAATTGGGTTTTTACAACTTTCCCCCCTTAGGAATTTTCGTCCCCGAAAATCTTACCGATGAATAGGTTTGGATAACATTCTCTTATTGCATCCTCTGGATCCCATGTTGCTTCCTCAACTCCGTGTTTATGCCACAACACTTTAACTAATAAAATCTTCTTATTTCGCAACTCTTTAATCTCGCGAGCCAAAATACGAATCAGTTCTTCCTCGTACGTCATATCGAGCTTAATCTCAATCTCAGACGGACTAATCACATGTGAAGGATCAGATCGATATCTACGAAGCATCGAAACATGGAATACATTGTGGATCTTTTCTAACTCAAGTGGCAACAACAGTCTGTAAGCAACCGGACCAATGCGTTCTATAATCTCATACGGTCCAATAAAATTTGGACTCAATTTGCCTTTACATCCAAATCTGAGTATTTTCTTCCACAATAAGACTTTCAAGAAGTGTAACACCCCATACCCCTGTCCGACGCTGGAACAGGGTACGAGGCATTACCGGACTTAAACATACACATTCATGAAAAAATCGGGCCATAAAATCTCTTTTAATTCAAAACCTTTCAAACATATGCATGACGTCCCTTATTTGGGTCTACGAAGCCCAAAACATTCATCGGAATCAATTTGGGACTAAACCGAGAACTTTGAGAAGTTTCAAGAAAGCTTAGAAAGTTTTCCCATGAAACAGGGTCACACGCCCATGTGGACAAAGGGACACGCCTGAGTCCTCAGGCCGTGTAACTCTTTGTTTATGACGTCAACATGCAGATCGAACCACATGGCCGGGTCACACGTCCGTGTCTTTGGGCCGTGTCCTCACACAATTGAGACACACGGTCGTGTCTCAGCCCATGTGGCCAACACTTAGGCTATTTTCCAAGCCTTCATGTTACCTATAATCTCTTACAACCTTATGTACATCAAAATTGTAAATCATGGCATCATTTTAGTGATTAAACACTCTTTAGTAAGACATATCCTTAACATTAACATGTCCTCTTACAAGTAATGCATCTACTCATGCAATACCAAGTCTAGATTCCTTATTTCACATTCATAAGACTTGTCATTTTGATGACCACTTTTACCATTATACTATGGTTACCAACTTATCCATCAAGCACTCAAGTTCAATCATTATCAAGTTGTGTTTATAACATGCGACTACTACATGGCTATGACCACCTCAACTGGTCATAGAGCATACATCGAACACATGTCATATTTCTAACCATGCATGGCAAACAAACATAATCACCTTATAAACATTAGACATGACATGAATAGCTAGGCTTACAAGCCATAATCAATATGAGCCACATCTCATGGCCATATACATATAACTCAATATAAGCCGACACATTTGGCTAAAGCAAAATAATACATGTCAATAAACTAGATCCCTATACATGACACTCACTTGAAATTTCTAATATATGCTTCATTATTCCGAAGGTAACGACTTGATAGTGTGATTCTGCCTCCGACGATCTCTAACCCCGAGCTAACCTAAAAACACTAAAGGAAAAGAAGGGAAAGGAGTAAGCTTTATAGCTTAGTAAGACCGTATGAAAATAATAAGCAATTTATCAACTTGCTTCTCATGGTAATATAACCCTATTTGCATTTTTACTCATGTTCCAGTCAAGCTATTTTCTTGAGTTATAGTCACTAAATTATTTATATTTGGAGCTATGGAACTCCAAATTAAGTTCCGCTAATTTTCCCTGAAACTAGACTCACATATCTTCTTATCATAAAATTTTAAGAATTTTTGGTTTAGCCAATTATTACATTTTATTCCTTAAATTTACCCTTTTTCGCTGTCTGACAGTTTTGACCCCTCTTCACTAAAAAATATACTCATTAAGAATTGTAAGAATATAAATTATAAATCATAACTATTTTTTTTACAATTTTCAATGATTTTCTCAATTCAGAATAGGGGATTTCGAAGTCATTCTGACTCTGTCTCACAACAATTAAAATATTTCATAATATGAAACTCTGTTGCTTACATCATTCATTCTATTTGAAGTTAGACTCATTATTATTTAATTTCATAGTTTATTCAGCCTCTAACTCAATTTTCACAATTTTTGGTGGATTTTTAAATTCAGATTATGGCTGCTGTCCAAAATTATTTTAGTGTAAATTAACGATACTACGTTTATCGCACCATGTTAATTCATTTTCATCAAATTGGTAAGGTTACATATTCATATATCATAAGTGTAGGCCTATAATCACAAGGTCATCACAAAATCATTCTCCTAAGCATGAATTACCTATTTACATCTTCACTAATTGTGCATCATAAACTGAAATCATTTCTCATGAGCTTGGCATACATACTTGTGTTACTCAACATGCTCATATTCATTCCTTACTAATCATATAACATGAATTGAATTCACATTTCATCAATTTCATGTAAGTACCTGTACCACTCACAATATGGTCATAACTTTTCTTATTTAGCTTAAACCGTAACTCTCACCGTTGAACCATTCAGAAAGCTATCGAATATTCACTAAACCTGAAACATAGGGTATAATGTCGATGACATGTCCCAAACATGGTCTTACACTAGCTCTCACATATCCATGCCAATGCCATGTCCCAGACATGGTCTTACACTGACACATCTCGTAGCCGATGCATGTCCCAGACATGTCTTACACTGGCTTACATCTCGAGGCCGATGCATGTCCTAGACATGTCTTACACTAGCTCTTGTCTCAATGCCGATGCCATGTCCCAGACATGGTCTTACACTGGCTCTGATAATGTGATCGATACATGTCCCAGACATGTCTCACACCGGTACACAAATAACCCGAATGTCATGGCATGAAGATCCGAATTGTTTTTTAAGGTTCAAACGGGAATTCTACTATCTTAATATTCATCATACATAATCATTTCCACAACCAACCAATTCATGTTATATCAATTTAAACACATATAATAACAATGTAGTTGTATTTGTAACATCCTAAATTTGGGGCCTAGAAGAGTTGGGTTCGAGTGCAGGATTGAATAGAAGAAAAACTGAATAATTAGGAAGTTTTAAATATTATCGTTTCAGAAAAAAATTATTTTACTAAATTACCACTAGAAAATTTTCTTGTATTTATTATTACGGATATTTTAAATTTTTATGAAATTTTAATTAGTATTATGAGATAAAATTATTATTATTAGGAAAATATTATCAGATGTATGTTTGAAAATTTTATGAAAATTTTTATTATTTCTTGTATTATTGATATTTGAAATTTTTATTATTAGATATATTTATAAAATTATTATTATTATTGGAAAGGAAAAAATATTAGTTGTAACGCATACGATTTTCGGGATTTTTGGGTTTTGTGATTTTAGTAAATCTTGAAATTTTCATGTTCTAAATATTGGAATTATGTTTAAATGTGTTAGTAGACCTTTAGAAGGCCCAAGACTAAGCTAAACACGGTAAAATATCAAGGTGGGATTTTTAAGTGAATAGGAGATTTGGTTAAGTGGGCTTTTAAGAAGAACTGCGTAAGTTATGACACAAATAAGGCCTTGGTGAAGTGGCAAGGTGACGCCACTAAGTTCCTAAAAAAGTGGCGCTGGGAAGGAATTGGAGGTCCAGGTTCAAGTTGTAAGGTAGGCATATTGTTTTTCTTTTAATTTTTAGGCATGTACTAGGCGTGTGATCACACAAGTAAATTTCGACAAGGGCCTAGAGAGATGGGCGATTGCTCAATTTAATATTAGGGTTAGGTTCTTTTCTTTTCTATCTTGGAGAATTAGGGTTAGCCACCGAAAGCTTTCTTTCATCTTTTCGAATTCTCACAAAAGCCGAAAACACAAGTCTATTTCTCATTGTGCGAATTTTCTTCTTCTCTTTTCCTCCATGTTTTCTCTTCCTTTATGCTTCTCCTTCTAGTCAAACCTTGACCATCTTATTCACCTTCTTTGTCGATCCCATCTTCCATTAAACCTTCATCACCAATCGCCATTAAAAGGCCAAAATCACGAAAACTCACTACTTGTGCCGATTTCTCCAAAGCCAAATCCTTCAGATTTTTGTTCCTTGTGATCAACATTCATCTTCTCTAAACCCTTAATATCTCTTCAAGCAACGTTACTCCAAGGTTATAGCCTCAAACCATCATCTTCTTCATCACCTAAAAAGCCAAATACCATAGATTTAGGGACTTATAGCGAAACTTCAGATCTTCTAGATTCGAGTTCTACCATCGTTTAGAGGATAAATCGCATCGGATCTACGTAGAAATCAAAGAGGAACAAGTGGTAAGTGCTCATCACTTGAGATCTAGTCTTATTTTACAACTTGAAAAGTCAAATCCCTAAAATCTAGGGAGGTCATCGATTTGGGCATATGGCCTTAAGGGATTGTAACGATGTTTTCTTTCGGTGACTAGAGTCTTCTTAAGCGTTGAATTAAAGGCGTGGTTCATTGGAGCAATCAGATTAAGAGCTTACTATCGATTTTGGCAAAAGGTAAGTTTCAAGGCTTTTAGGGATATGGTTCGATCATAGATAAGTAAGTTTTGGGGGTTTAGTGATTATGGTTTGTAAATAAGAACTATGCTAATCAATTGTAGGACATCGGAAGTGATCTCAGTAGTAGTCGTCGCGAATCAGGTGTGTACCGAACACCCTTTCTTAGTTCAATTCGGCAAAAGCCGAAATGCCGAAATTTTGGCATTTCATGGTCATGTGAGTATGCAAATGCTCTCAAGTCATAGAGTAATTGTTAGATCTGGCACCGCAAGGTAGTAAGCACGTTCGCGTGACGTTTTAGCGTATTTCGGAAAAAAGGGCTCGATGGGCCAAAACTGGGCCCAATGGGCTTACGGACCAATATGGGTAAGAGATGGGCAAATTAGCCCGTTAGGTAGATGGTGGAATCAAATTGCATAAAACTGATAAAATTACTGAATTAGCTTGTGCAAGAGCGTAGATCACTTAAATTACCCTAAAGAGCAAAATTACCAAATTACCCTAAAGAGCAAAATTCTCGATATACCCCTAGGGTTTTAAATTGGTGAACGCATGATTGATCAATGTTGTATTTTACATGATATGCTTTTATTAATATCTGTTGCATGGGGTTGGGGTATTAATGGAGGAAGTATGAAAGTGGTTCATCCACGATCGGAGGCTTTGCCTCAATCGATGAATTTGAGGCGTGCTGTCGCAACTGTGGTGTGTTGGGTGGGTGGAGGCGGTGTAGCGGTTGGTGGGTTGAGTAGTCTCCCAAATGGGCTTGCATTCATTATTTCATTGATACTCATGTTCTTGAACCGGGCCTATGGGCCACACTTTGTTATGTAAAAGGGCTAAGGCCTTGCTATCGTGATTCGAAAAGGGCTTGACCTCTGTGTCTTGTTATCTGAATAGGGCTTAGGCCCAATGGGCTCGAGCTGATTTGGGCTTTGGATGGGCTTCAGATACACCGAGTTTTCCCAAACTCACCCCTTCCTCTTCCATCCTTGCGGTGAGCCCTAGAATTGGTAGACTTGGAGTCGGGATTCAGAGTGGCCATGAAGATTGATTGCCGATTTTAAATAAGTTTAATATTTATTTTGGATTATTTTTATTATGCTTAAAGTTGTAATAAGGTCGCTCTTTTTAATTACTTATATTTTGGGGATTATTAAACTGGCTAGCACTAGGGTTCGTTTTATAAAATCTACTTGTTTTTAAAAAGATCACGATGACGCGCAAAGTTTCCATAAGGTAAATGTTTTCCCAAGAAAAATAAATATTTTAAGCAAACGATTTGCAACCTTAATTATTTTCTTAAGTCGGTCATAATCAAACGGTTTTCTCAAAATTATACGAGATCTTAGAGTGTGGCAATGGCGGTGTGCATGTCTAGGATTGGATCCAAAGAGAGCTTGGTACTTAAGCGGTCAACGGACTCACCTCCTCTTCTTCCCTGGTTTCCTACGGTGCGCAGCTTCCATTCACTTTAACCTACTTTTAAAAGTGTCTTTTACAACACCAACTCAGCTTTTCCAAACTAAATGTCTGAAATGTTTTGAACGCATCAATGTGGCGATCGATCCGGTCATAACGTCCGTGCCGGGTTTGGGGTGTTACATTTAGTGGTATCGAGCTGGTTGCAACAACTCGGTACTGTGGATCGGTCCAAAATCTTTTCAAAAACTTGGGCCTAAGAAGGGTATTTTTGGAAATAGTAAGTTTTTCAAGATGTTCAAGTTTTTCTATTTGTTAAACGGGGTTAAATCAATAGTTTTAAAATAAAAGTGTTTTCAAATGATATCTTTTATTTTCGGTAAACAAAAACATGGTTTTAATTTTTACATGGATCGATAAGGAAGTGGTACATCTGAATCCCGGCACCAAGTCTGTAAGTATTTTTGTTCCTCATATTGCCTTTGTATTAAGATATTACTTGTAGATAGAACTGAGACCATATCATGACATTATAACTAGGGCAACCCTAAAACTCTAGAATACCGAGGCGTAGCTAGGCTATGATTCGTGAAAATAGAAACTTTAAAATACTATCTCTGCATAAGACATATGAAAAAATAGTAAAATTTTGAGATCTTTGTAGTTAATTGATATGTGTACTTGGTAATGTAGAGTATTGATATGGATTCGAGGGTAAGCAAAGTCTACCAACTTGGTAGTGGTAACTCGAACTTGGTCGAGGCATCGGCGAGTTAGTAAGGAAAGTGGTAGAGGAAGTATTGGATACCAAAATTAAGGAAATTAGGGAAGCGCTTCAAGCGTGGTGCTTGGAGTGTAAGAAAAGGAAGGATTCTAGTTCTCGTAAAACCAAGCCTCGATTCGTGAAACATGTTAAGGCATGACCAAACTATCCAATCTGCAAAGATCGCAACGGACGTCATTCGGTGAATGCCATAGGAAGACAGGAGCATGTCGTAGATGTGGGTCCAAGGAGCATCGAGCTCGGGATTGCCAAGTTTGTTTTATTTAAATATATGTTACGAGTTGTATGCGTGCACGATAAATGTTTCTTTATTTGGTAATTGGATGTTCGGGTCGTATTAAAATTATTTAGATTAGAGTCTTGTAATGATATCATAGTGGCATAGTGGTTTGACTTATACAAGAATTGATAGTTGGAAATTTCGAGGACGAAATTTTTTAAGGAGGGTAGTAGTTGTAACATCCTAAATTTGGGGCCTAGAAGAGTTGGGTTTTGAGTCCAGGATTGAATAGAAGAAAACCTGAATAATTAGGAAGTTTTAAATATTATCGTTTTAGAAAAAATTATTTTATTAAATTACCACTAGAAAATTTTCTTGTATTTATTATTACGGATATTTTAAATTTTTATGAAATTTTAATTAGTATTATGAGATAAAATTATTATTATTAGAAAAATATTCTGTATGTATGTTTGAAAATTTTATGAAAATTATTATTATTTATTGTATTATTGATATTTGAAATTTTTATTATTAGATATATTTATAAAATTATTATTATTATTGGAAAGGAAAAAAAAATATTAGTTGTAGCATACGATTTTCGGGATTTTTGGGTTTTTGTGATTTTTAGTAAATCTTGAAATTTTCATGTTCTAAATATTGGAATTATGTTTAAATGTGTTAGTAGACCTTTAGAAGGCCCAAGACTAAGCTAAACACGGTAAAATATCAAGGTGGGATTTTTAAGTGAATAGGAGATTTGGTTAAGTGGGCTTTTAAGAAGAACTGCTGTAAGTTATGACACAAATAAGGCCTTGGTGAAGTGGCAAGGTGACGCCACTAAGTTCCTAAAAAAGTGGCGCTGGAAGGAATTGGAGGTCCAGGTTCAAGTTGTAAGGTAGGCATATTGTTTTTCTTTTAATTTTTAGGCATGTACTAGGCATGTGATCACACAAGTAAATTTCGACAAGGGCCTTAGAGATGGGCCGATTGCTCTAATTTAATATTAGGGTTAGGTTCTTTTCTTTTCTATCTTGGAGAATTAGGGTTAGCCACCGAAAGCTTTCTTTCATCTTTTCTCAATTCTCACAAAAGCCGAAAACACAAGTCTATTTCTCATTGTGCCGAATTTTCTTCTTCTCTTTTCCTTCATGTTTTCTCTTCCTTTATGCTTCTCCTTCTAGCCAAACCTTCGACCATCTTATTCACCTTCTTTGTCGATCCCATCTTCCATTAAACCTTCATCACCAATCGCCATTAAAAGGCGAAATCTCGAAAACTCACTACTTGTGCCGATTTCTCCAAAGCCAAATCCTTGATATTTTTGTTCCTTGTGATCAACATTCATCTTCTATAAACGCTTAATATCGCTTCAACAACGTTACTCCAAGGTTATAGCCTCAAACCATCATCTTCTTCATCACCTAAAAAGCGAAATACCATAGATTTAGGGACTTATAGCGAAACTTCAGATCTTCTAGATTCGAGTTCTACCATCGTTTAGAGGATAAATCTGCATCAGATCTGCGTAGAAATCAAAGAGGAACAAGTGGTAAGTGCTCATCACTTCAGATCTAGTCTTATTTTACAACTTCGAAAAAGCCGAAATCCCTAAAATCTAGGGAGGTCATCGATTTGGGCATATGGCCTTAAGGGATTGTAACTGATGTTTTCTTTCGGTGACTAGAGTCTTCTTAAGCGTTGAATTAAAGGCGTGGTTCATTGGAGCAATCAGATTCGGAGCTTACTATCGATTTTGGCAAAAAGGTAAGTTTCGAAAGCTTTTTAGGGATATGGTTCGATCATAGATAAGTAAGTTTTGGGGGTTTAGTGATTATGGTTTGTAAATAAGAACTATGCTAATCAATTGTAGGACATCGGAAGTGATCTCAGTAGCAGTCGTCGTGAATCAGGTGTGTACCGAACACCCTTTCTTAGTTCAATTCGGCAAAAGCCGAAATGCCGAAATTTCGGCATTTCATGGTCATGTGAGTATGCAAATGCTCTCAAGTCATAGAGTAATTGTTAGATCTGGCACCGCAAGGTAGTAAGCACGTTCACGTGACGTTTTAGCGTATTTCGGAAAAAAGGGCTCGATGGGCCAAAAGCGGGCCCAATGGGCTTACTGGACCAATATGGGTAAGAGATGGGCAAATTAGCTGTTAGGTAGATGGTGGAATCAAATTGCATAAAACCGATAAAAATTATCTGAATTAGCTTGTGCAAGAGCGTAGATCACGAAATTACCCTAAAGAGCAAAATTACCAAATTACCCTAAAGAGCAAAATTACCGATATACCCCTAGGGTTTTAAATTGGTGAACGCATGATTGATCAATGTTGTATTTTACATGATATGCTTTTATTAATATCATTGCATGGGGTTGGGGTATTAATGGAGGAAGTATGAAAGTGGTTCATCCACGTCTTGGAGGCTTTGCCTCAATCGACTGAATTTGAGGCGTTGCTGTCGCCACTGTGGTGTGTAGGGTGGGTGGGTTGAGATATTCCCCACATGGTGTGTAGGGCTGGTGCAGGCGGTGTAGCGGTTGGTGGGTTGAGTAGTCTCCCTGATGGGCTTGCATTCATTATTTCATTGATACTCATGTTCTTGAATCGGGCCTATGGGCCACTTTGTTATGTAAAAGGGCTAAGGCCTTGCTATGTGATTCGAAAAGGGCTTGACCCTCTGTGTATTGTTATCTGAATAGGGCTTAGGCCCAATGGGCTCGAGCTGATTTGGGCTTTGGATGGGCTTCACATATACACCGAGTTTTCCCAAACTCACCCCTTCCTCTTCCATCCTTGCGGTGAGCCCTAGAATTGGTGGACTTGAGTCAAGGGATTCAGAGTGGCCATGAAGATTGATTGCCGATTTTAAATAAGTTTAATATTTATTTTGGATTATTTTATTATGCTTAAAGTTGTAATAAGGTCGCTCTTTTAATTACTTATATTTTGGGGATTATTAAACTGCTAGCACTAGGGTTCGTTTTATAAAATCTACTTGTTTTTAAAAGATCACGATGACGCGCAAAGTTTCCATAAGGTAAATGTTTTCCCAAGAAAATAAATATTTTAAGCAAACGATTTGCAACCTTAATCATTTTCTTAAGTGGTCATAATCAAACGGTTTTCTCAAAATTATACGAGATGTTAGAGTGTGGCAATGGCGGTGTGCATGTCTAGGATTGGATCCAAAGAGAGCTTGGTACTTAGCGGTCCGACGGACTCACCTCCTCTTCTTCCCGGTTTCCTACCCGGTGCGCAGCTTCCATTCACTTTAACCTACTTTTAAAAGTGTCTTTACAACACCAACTCAGCTTTTCCAAACTAAGTAATCTGAAATGTTTTGAACGCATCAATGTGGCGATCGATCCGGTCATAACGTCCGGCCGGGTTTGGGGTGTTACATTTAGTGGTATCGAGTTTGGTTGCAACAACTCGGTGTGGATCGGGTCCAAAATCTTTTCAAAAACTTGGGCCTAAGAAGGGTATTTTTGGAAATAGTGAGTTTTTCAAGATGTTCAAGTTTTTCTATTTGTTAAACGGGTTAAATCAATAGTTTTAAAATAAAAGTGTTTTCAAATGATATCTTTTTATTTTGTGAAACAAAAACATGGTTTTAATTTTTACATGGATCGATAAGGAAGTGGCACACTGAATCCCGGCACCAAGTCCGTAAGTATTTACATTCCTCATATTGCCTTTGTATTAAGATATTACCGTAGATAGAACCGAGACCATATCATGACATTATAACTAGGGCAACCCTAAAAACTCTAGAATACCGAGGCGTAGCTAGGCTATGATTCGTGAAAATAGAAACTTTAAAATACTATCTCTGCATAAGACATATGAAAAAATAGTAAAATTTTGAGATCTTTGTAGTTAATTGATATGTGTCTTGGTAATGTAGAGTATTGATATGGATTTCGAGGGTAAGCAAAGTCTACCAACTTGGTAGCGGTAACTCTGAGCTTGGTCTTGAGGCTTGGCCGAGTTAGTAAGGAAAGTGGTAGAGGAAGTATTGGATACCAAAATTAAGGAAATTAGGGAAGCGCTTCAAGCGTGGTGCTTGGAGTGTAAGAAAAGGAAGGATTCTAGTTCTCGTAAAACCAAGCCTCGTTACGTGAAACATGTTAAGGCACGACCAAACTATCCAATCTGCAAAGACTGCAACGGACGTCATTCGGGTGAATGCCATAGGAAGACAGGAGCATGTCGTAGATGTGGGTCCAAGGAGCATCGAGCTCGGGATTGCCAAGTTTGTTTTATTTAAATATATGTTACGAGTTGTATGCGTGCCTGATAAATGTTTCTTTATTTCGGTAATTGGATGTTCTGGGTCGTATTAAAATTATTTAGATTAGAGTGCGCAGCGGTATCATAGTGGCATAGTGGTTTGACTTATACAGTAAATTGATAGTTGGAAATTTCGAGGACGAAATTTTTTTAAGGAGGGTAGAGTTGTAACATCCTAAATTTGGGGCCTAGAAGAGTTGGGTTTTGAGTCCGGATTGAATAGAAGAAAACCTGAATAATTAGGAAGTTTTAAATATTATCGTTTGAGAAAAAAATTATTTTATTAAATTACCACTAGAAAATTTTCTTGTATTTATTATTACGGATATTTTAAATTTTTATGAAATTTTAATTAGTATTATGAGATAAAATTATTATTATTAGAAAAATATTCTTGTATGTATGTTTGAAAATTTTATGAAAATTATTATTATTTCTTGTATTATTGATATTTGAAATTTTTATTATTAGATATATTTATAAAATTATTATTATTATTGGAAAGGAAAAAAAATATTAGTTGTAACGCCCTGATTTTCGGTTTTTTGGGTTTTTGTGATTTTTAGTAAATCTTGAAATTTTCATGTTCTAAATATTGGAATTATGTTTAAATGTGTTAGTAGACCTTTAGAAGGCCCAAGACTAAGCTAAACACGGTAAAATATCAAGGTGGGATTTTAAGTGAATAGGAGATTTGGTTAAGTGGGCTTTTAAGAAGAACTGCGTAAGTTATGACACAAATAAGGCCTTGGTGAAGTGGCAAGGTGACGCCACTAAGTTCCTAAAAAAGTGGCGCCTGGGAAGGAATTGGAGGTCCAGGGTTCAAGTTGTAAGGTAGGCATATTGTTTTTCTTTTAATTTTTAGGCATGTACTAGGCATGTGATCACACAAGTAAATTTCGACAAGGGCCTTAGAGAGATGGGCCGATTGCTCTAATTTAATATTAGGGTTAGGTTCTTTTCTTTTCTATCTTGGAGAATTAGGGTTAGCCACCGAAAGCTTTCTTTCATCTTTTTCAATTCTCACAAAAGCCGAAAACACAAGTCTATTTCTCATTGTGCCGAATTTTCTTCTTCTCTTTTCCTCCATGTTTTCTCTTCCTTTATGCTTCTCCTTCTAGCCAAACCTTCGACCATCTTATTCACCTTCTTTGTCGATCCCATCTTCCATTAAACCTTCATCACCAATCGCCATTAAAAGGTCAAACTCAAAACTCACTACTTGTGCCGATTTCTCCAAAGCCAAATCCTTCAATATTTTTGTTCCTTGTGATCAACATTCATCTTCTCTAAACCCTTAATATCTGTAAACAACGTTACTCCAAGGTTATAGCCTCAAACCATCATCTTCTTCATCACCTAAAAAGCCAAATACCATAGATTTAGGGACTTATAGCCAAACTTCAGATCTTCTAGATTCGAGTTCTACCATCCTTTAGAGGATAAATCGCATCGATCTGCGTAGAAATCAAAGAGGAACAAGTGGTAAGTGCTCATCACTTCAGATCTTGTCTTATTTTACAACTTCAAAAAGCCAAATCCCTAAAATCTAGGGAGGTCATCGATTTGGGCATATGGCCTTAAGGGATTGTAACGATGTTTTCTTTCGGTGACTAGAGTCTTCTTAAGCATTGAATTAAAGGCGTGGTTCATTGGAGCAATCAGATTCTGAGCTTACTATCGATTTTGGCAAAAAGGTAAGTTTCGAAGGCTTTTTAGGGATATGGTTCGATCATAGATAAGTAAGTTTTGGGGTTTAGTGATTATGGTTTGTAAATAAGAACTATGCTAATCAATTGTAGGACATCGGAAGTGATCTCAAGAGCGATCGTCGCGAATCGTGTGTGTCGAACACCCTTTCTTAGTTCAATTTAAAAGCGAAATGTCAAAATTCGGCATTTCATGGTCATGTGAGTATGCAAATGCTCTCAAGTCATAGAGTAATTGTTAGATCTGGCACCGCAAGGTAGTAAGCACGTTCGCGTGACGTTTTAGCGTATTTCAAAAAAAAGGGGCTCGATGGGCCAAAACTGGGCCCAATGGGCTTACGGACCAATATGGGTAAGAGATGGGCAAATTAGCACATTAGGTAGATGGTGGAATCAAATTGCATAAAGCGATAAAATTACTGAATTAGCTTGTGCAAGAGCGTAGATCACGAAATTACCCTAAAGAGCAAAATTACCAAATTACCCTAAAGAGCAAAATTACCGATATACCCCTAGGGTTTTAAATTGGTGAATGCATGATTGATCAATGTTGTATTTTACATGATATGCTTTTATTAATATCATTGCATGGGGTTGGGGTATTAATGGAGGAAGTACTGAAAGTGGTTCATCCACGTACTGGAGGCTTTGCCTCAACTGATTGAAATTTGAGCAGCGTTGCTGCAACTGTGGTGTGTAGGGCTGGGTGGGTTGAGATATTCCCCACATGGTGTGTGGCTGGTGCAGGCGGTGTAGCGGTTGGTGGGTTGAGTAGTCTCCCTGATGGGCTTGCATTCATTATTTGTTGATACTCATATTCTTGAACGGGCCTATGGGCCACACTTGTTATGTAAAAGGGCTAAGGCCTTGCTCTTGTGATTCAAAAGGGCTTGACCTCTTGTATCTTGTTATCTGAATAGGGCTTAGGCCCAATGGGCTTGAGCTGATTTGGGCTTTGGATGGGTTTCTGTATGCACTGAGTTTTCCCAAACTCACCCCCTTCCTCTTCCATCCTTGTAGGTGAGCCCTAGAATTGGTGGACTTGGAGCTGGGCGGGATTCAGAGTGGCCATGAAGATTGATTGCCGATTTTAAATAAGTTTAATATTTATTTTGGATTATTTTATTATGCTTAAAGTTGTAATAAGGTCGCTCTTTTTAATTACTTATATTTTGGGGATTATTAAACTGGCTAGCACTAGGGTTCATTTTATAAAATCTACTTGTTTTTAAAAAGATCACGATGACGCGCAAAGTTTCCATAAGGTAAATGTTTTCCCAAGAAAATAAATATTTTAAGCAAACGATTTGCAACCTTAATCATTTTCTTAAGCTGGTCATAATCAAACGGTTTTCTCAAAATTATACGAGATGTTAGAGTGTGGCAATGGCGGTGTGCATGTCTAGGATTGGATCCGAAGAGAGAGCTTGGTACTTAAGCGTCCGACGGACTCACCTCCTCTTCTTCCGGTTTCCTACCAGTGCGCAGCTTCCATTCATTTTAACCTACTTTTAAAAGTGTCTTTTACAACACCAACTCAGCTTTTCCAAACTAAGTAATACGGAATGTTTTGAACGCATCAATGTGGCGCATCAGATCCGGTCATAACGTCCAGGCCGGGTTTGGGGTGTTACAGTATTATTTACATACAACCTACTCGTTTCGACGGAATATCATATTCCATCAAATCTCCAAGCATTCAATCAACACATAAATGTTGTTTACATTGACATCTGATAAACCGTAATTTATACATATTTTTACCCCATGTTTAACTCATTTTATGGATGATTTTCCATTAGAATTGGTAAATTTGATGCTCCTAATGCTTTAATTTCATGTTTTACACTTAGGAGAGCATAACAGAGTGAAAGGAATGAGAAATGGGCCAAAAACAGAGAAAATGGGCCAAAGTACGAACTTAACACGGCCTGGACTTCCTCACATGGGCAGACCACACAGCCGTGTCAATCTGGCAGAATTGAAGCACGACTCACACGGATATTGCACACACCCGTTCCATTCTAACAGGCTCGAACACGGCCTGAAGTAATTGCACACAGGCGTGTCACAGCCGAGCGCAAGTTATGTCCAATTCGAAAAAGGCCACTTTTGAGGGCTTCTAGGCATTCCAAAGCCTATAAATACACCCTAGAAGAGGAGAAAAGGGGATACACGGAATAGGGAGTAAGGAATTACTCCAAGGCTGATTGATTCATCTCAGAAGCCGGATTCATCATCAAGACTGAAGATCTCTCCTCAATTCCCCTTCAGGAGTTTTTGGTTTTCTTTATGTTTTGTATTCTTTATTATTCTGAGATGTTTTCTTATTTAGTTATGAACTAAATCCCCTAAATACGTAAGGGGAATGAAACCTAAGACAAATCTTGTTATTATTTTCTGAATTATATGATAAATATTTAACTTGTTCTTAATTATGTGTTCTTAATTCTTGTTTTGATATCCCAGGATACTGATTCAAGACAAGCTCTTATTCAGAGGAGGAATAGACCCTGTCTAAAAGTACAATTGTCATAATTAAGCGGAGTTGATTGCGCACCTAGACATAGGGTGAAAAGATTTTATCGAATTAGGGTGAAACCTAATAAGGGGATCCATAGATCGAGTTAATGCAACCCTAGAGTGTTAATTAGAGAAAAGCCTTGGTTATTCAATCTAGGGATTAGACATTATTAGTCTTGAATAGGGATAATAACATAACTTAAGGATCTCTACGGAACAAGTTGAATGAATAAATTGTCCGATTCGGAGCCAGAATAACAAGTAAAGTCTAGGTGGATTTTTCCTTAGGTATTGTCTTAAGTCAATTGATTTTTCCAAAAGCAATTCCCCAATTCTTTTCTCTGTGCGTTCTTAGTTTAGATAATTAGTTAATTAAAACAACACCCCATTATTCTTAGGCTAGATAATAAAAAGACAGTCATTACTAGTACTTTTAGTTCCTTTGGGTTCGACAATCCGGTCTTGCTAAAACTATGCTACTGTTCGATAGGTACACTTGCCTACATCACGATAATAGTTAGTTTCAAGAACGATTAATTATAACTATTTAAAACCTATCATGAAAGAACACGATCAAGTTTTTGGCGCCATTGCCGGGGAACTAAGATATTAGGAACGCTTAATTTTTATTACTTTAGCGATTTATTTTTCTTGCAATTTAATTTAATTTAATTATTATTTATTAACTTACTTTTTCCTTCTCTTGGCAGGTTTTCATGGTTTATGACTAGAAGAAACCCGTCGGGACCATTACTTTTTGATGAAGAAATCGATCGTACAGTACGTAGAAACCAAAGAGAAATAAGGGGAAGCTTAAGATACACAGAGAATGAGCAAGAAGACGATACTCAAGCCCCAACCGAAGAGATGGCTAAAAAACAAGGCAATCAGCTACCTCCTGCAATTGCGGTTAATCAAAATCCTGCTCCACGTACTATGTATGATTATGCTAAACACTCTTTAACAGGAACTGAATCGAGCATAGTTAGAATTGCTGTAGTTGCAAATACTTTTGAATTAAAACCTAACACTGTTCAAATGATACAGCAATTTGTTCAGTTTGATGGTTTGTAGGATGAGGATCCCAACGCTTATTTAGCCAACTTTTTAAAACTATGCGATACATTTAAAATCAATGGCATTTTTGATGATGTCATTCATCTTCGGTTGTAAGACCCCAAACCCGTGACCGCCACCGGATTTGGCCACGTGGTGTTACCGGGCTTACTTCCCTTATTTCTCTCTTGGAAATATTTAGTTTTTGTTCCAGGCAGGCTAGCTAACTGCGTCACTGTTACCTTAAAAATCATATCTCGAGTTCCAGAACTCAAAATCCAAATCCGTAAATTTTCCCTAAATTTAGACTCATATATCCATCCATGGATTTATTTCTAGAATTTTTGGTTGGGCCAATTAGTACAGTTTATTAGTTAAAGTCACCCATGTTACAGGGGTCGACTGCTCTGACCTTCGTGCGTTACAACTTGAATATCTCTCTGTACAGGGCTTTAATACTGGTGTAGTTTGTTTCTAATGAAACTAGACTCAAAATGGAATCTGAACATATAAGGCATGACTTCTAATTCTTTCTGGATAATTTATAGTGAATTTTCAAAGTCGCGACAGGGGACCCAGAAACCGTTCTGGCCCTGTCTCACGAGAACTTTAATATCTCTCAGTATACTGCTCATATGGTCGTTTCGTTTCGTCCATATAAAAATAGATTCATCAAGGTTAAATTTCCTAATTTATTCACTATTTAATTCTACTTCTACTATTTTTAGTGATTTTTCAATCTCATCTCACTGCTGCTGTCCGCAACAGTTACTGCAGTAGACTATGCCAATTTCATGAATCTTTCCTTGGCCTTAATCATCCATCATACATGACACAAATTATGGCCACCTTATCAAAATTAAAGTTTCTAAGACTCGTGGCTATAGGTTCTAGCATCCCACTCGATGACCACATAGGCCATTTTCACATGGCTTAAAGTTTACAACCCACAGTTCAACAAAACATAATAGCCTATACATGCCAAATGTTCTTCAACAACGAAGACAATACCAAAAGATTTCTAGCCGGTGTGATGACTTCAACAACGGTTCCGATCACGCAAACAATACGAGTCCCAAAGACCTAAAATGGGTGACAAGAAAACACCGAGTGAGTTTATAACTCAGTAAGTCATAAGCATTCATCAATCCATTGATAAAGTTACTACAACATGAAACAATAAACGAGGCTAGGTACTCATCCATATCGAATCTATACCATAATTCCTCGGACCTTTCGGTTCAATCTCATACCAAGTCATACATCCACATTTCATATTCTACACAACAAGATATTTGAGGCATTTTCACACACTAACTCATTTCCACCACAATCATACAATTTCAATCATCACATAGATTTAAAGCTTACCAAGCTCAACCCCGAGCATGAACATATTGCCTATTCGTCACGAGCTCAAGGTACTTACCCGATCCGCTGTCCAGGATTAGCTCGATAATGTCGCACACTCAGTGCCAATTGTAATGCAAGAGCATATAGTGAATCCGCACACTTAGTGCTATATGTATTCAACTCGCACACTTAGTGCTATATAATCAAACTCGCACACTTAGTGCTGTACAATTTTAAACCGCACACTTAGTGCCAATCTTGTCACCGTGTCCATTTATACCCCACACTTAGTGCCGAGGCCAATACCTTATGTATTTTGCTGCCTTTATACATTCAACAATGGCATCATTCCATACACATACATTTCCATTTACACATCAACTCATTTAAACACATTTGCATATATATTAGGATCATTTAAATTAACACCAAATATACGCTTAATGACTTACTTTGTGTTGGGTAAAACAGTCCAAGTCGGCTACTCGATCACCTTCGTCTTTCCCTTGCTTGATTCTCCTTCTTTAACTCCTTGAGCTTAATCAATAAATTAACTAGTTTAACCTTCTTGCTAAACATTCATAATTCAATTACACATGCATATGTATGTTTGTATATTCGGCAACCATCCTCACTTATTACCCATTTAGTCAATTATCTAAGCCAAGATAAGGCTTCAATACGGTTGCCTCTAACCGAAAACATGCACACCAAACTACTTCATTTGGCCGAATATGCATGTCTATGTTGAGGCCAATTTTACACTTAATACCACACAAAAAAACGGCATGCATTTACTAACTAACGCATTACATATTGTAGCTCAATGCACATCTCTCATTTACTACATAACCGAAAACATCATCACACGCAAATATACACCTTGAAATAGTATATATGTCATACCAATTCATCATGTGCAAACACATATTCATGTAGGTGCAAGGGCCGAATCTTGAGTTGTTTATATCCAAATATAAACACATATCCAAAGCTCAAATCTTACCTACCATGCAACATGCATGAATCATACTTGTGGATATACCATGACCGAATACATCACAACACCCTCATTTTGGTCATGATTAAGCAAAGAACTTAATGTCTTACTCAAAAATACTAAAAAAGAAAGTCCAAGAGCCATCAATCCCCCATCACATATACCATTAACAAGCTTCATATTTAACATGCAATGGCATTAACACAAAATCCACCTTGGCCAAACACCATTTCCATGGCATAACAAGGATTTGAACCATGGCTAACATGAACATCAAGTTAGCAACTAAAACATGCATGAATCTCATGACACAACCTCATACATACCTTAATCTTGATGCAAGTTTAGCCAAATCTCCTTCTAGATCTCTTCTAAACAAAGAAAATGAAGCAAAAATCTCTTCTTCCTCTTAGAAATTTCGGCCAAGGGAAGGAGGGAAAAAGATGAACAAATTTTTTTGTTTTCCTTTCTTACCTACACGGCAATGGGGGGGGGAAATGCTACACTCACACACATTTTTTTTTTGTTTCTCTTCCCACACCTAATTATTTTATCATTTAATACATCATGCATTAACAAAACATGTCATAACATGTTTTCTTTGCCCATAATTCCTTGCCATGGCCAGCCACCATCTATAAAAAGGGGAATTTGACATGCAAGTCCATTGTTTTGCATGCATGCTTTAATTAGTCATCACACATTTCCCTATCGTACTTTAAAAGTTCACTACTAAGTCCTTTCTAGTGAAATTCACCTTTATAACACTAAACCAATCATCAAAAATGTCACACACCAATTTAACACATATCATAGGCATCAAAATAAATTTTAAATTATTTTTATGCCTCGGTTTTGTAGTCCCGAAACCACATCCCGACTAGGGTCAATTTTGGGATGTCACATCGGTTGTTTCCCTTTTCATTGAGGAATAAAGCTAAACAGTGGTTGAACTCGTTACCACGAGGGTCAATTACTACTTGGGAACAAATGACCAAAAATTTTTACTAAAATATTTTTCGCTGACTAAAACGGCTAAATTACATAATGATATCTCTTCTTTTGTGCAGATGGATTTAGAAACACTCTATGATGCATGGGAGAGATACAAGGACCTTTTGAGAAGGTGCACTCACCATCGGTTGTCGCTTTGGCTCCAAGTACAAACATTTCACAATGGTTTGAATCCTTCGACTCGGCAAATGGTTGACACAGTGGCAGGCAGAACCATCAATAATAAAACACCGGAGGATGCCTATGAGTGTATAGAAGAGATGTCACTGAATAACTATCAGTGGCAAGTCATGAGGACAAAGCCAACGAAAACAACCGGCGTTTATAACATCGATTCGGTCACCATGCTCTCTAATCAAGTAGAACTTTTAAATAAAAAGATTGATGGTTTTCTTAATTCTTCACAGGTTCACCCAGTAATGCAGTGTGAAGCAAGTAGCAGTGGAATAAACCATTTGGAATATCAACCTTATGGCCACAACATGGATAACGAGCAATTAAATTACATGGGTAATAATCCTCGACCTCAAAACATCTATACAGTAACACTTATAATGCAAGTTGGAGGAACCACCCCAATTTCTCATGGGACGGTCAAGGAAATCAAAGAACACAACATCCTCTAGGCTACCAACAACCACCCTACCAATAGGAAAAGAAGTCAAACCTTGAAGAGATGCTCTCAAAGTTTATTTTGGTGTCGAAAACTCATTTTTAGAACACTGAGACAGCACTTAAAAATCAACAAGCGTCGATCCAAGGGCTTGAAACTCAGATAGGGCAGCTGTCCAAACTAATCTCCGAACGACCACAAGGTAGCTTGCCAAGTAATACTGAACCCAACCCAAGGGAACAGCTAAACGCAATTAATATTCAAGATAACGAAAGAGCCGTTGAGCCTGGACCAGAACCGAGGTAAAAAACTGTGGTAAGCAAAGGTCAAGGTGAGGTAGATTATAATAAAAACAAACCAGTGACTGTCGAATATAAACCTCGTGTGCCATACCCCAACGCGACAAGGAAAGACCGCTCAGATGAATAATTTGGTAAATTCCTTAAACTCTTAAAAAAATTACATATTAACTTACCGTTTATTGAAGCTCTATCGCAGATGCCAAACGCAATGAAATTTTTAAAGGAGCTTTTAGCAAATAAGTGAAAGTTGGACGAGGCGTCGCATGTGGAGCTGAACGCAGTTTGCTCGGCCATTCTCCAAAATAAACTACCCAACAAACTAAAAGATCCAGGGAGTTTTACGATTCCTTGCTTAATTGGTAATTTAGACGTTAATTATGCATGGGCTGATCTAGGGCCTAGTATCAACGTCATGCATTACAAAATGTTTAAGCAACTAGGTCTCGGGAAACCCAAACAGACTAAGATGAGCATTCAATTAGCAGATAAAACTATAAGATTCCTTAGAGGTATTATTGAAGATGTGCTAGTTAAAATCAATAAATTTATATTTCCCGTTGACTTTATTGTTCTAGGCATAGAAGAGGATAGCAAAACTCCCTTAACCCTAGGAATGATGGTTTTAGCAACTGCTAAAACCATCATTGATGTTGGCATAGGTGAACTCACACTCCGGGTAGGAGACGAAACAATCACCCTTCAAGCTTGCAATTCTGGCAACACATCAGGGATTGAAGGTAATTATTTAAACCATCCTACTAAAACTAACAATATGGTGCAACCTACTTTGTAGAAAATAAGTTTGAAGGAAGCACACGAGTCATTCTCAAGCAATAGTAGAGGACCTGTTCATGAAGATCGAAGACTACAAATCGAGGAACACGGTGAATGGTGAACACACTAACCAAGAACACCCGACAAATTGAAACTATGCCAAAACGAGCCCGATACCTCTCCAAATCAACTTAAGGTTGGTGATAAGGTCTTATTAGATGCCGCGGATCCCCACATGGTCACTACCACACTGAATGAGGAAATCCTTTTTATGGTACTCAGTATTTTTCCATTCGGTACGGTGAAGGTGAGTCATCCAAAGTTTGGCACTTTTAAGGTAAACAACACCTTATTAAAACCCTATTTTGATGAGATTGATAGCAAGAATGAGGAGTATAAACTCTTCAAACCACCATGACCATTCACTAGAGAGGTAAGTCGAGATCAAATTATAAATAAGGCTTCTCGGGAGGCAACCCGAGCACTAACAATATTAATTTCTTTAAATTTTGTTATTTAACTCCTAACTTACTAATAGAAATCTTGAATACAGGTGTTTTCACAAAGACACGGCCAAGCACACGGGCGTGCTTAAGGCTGTACAGAAACAGGATAGAAGAATTCCCCAAACACGAGCTGTGATAAAATGTCACGACCGTGCGACATGGCCTTGGTCGAATCTGCTAAATAAACACGGGAGTGCAGCACGCCCATGTCTATTCCCTGTGGACAACACTATCGAAATACCATGGACATGTGTGGAGCTACACAACCGTGGGAGAAGTGATCCATATCACACACGGCTAAAGCACACGGGCATGCCAAAAGACCGTATGAGGACATCTTAATTCGCGACAAACACGGCCGAGCCACGGTGCACACGGGCATGTGCACCGGCCGTGCCATTTGAATAATTAGAATAATCCTTTTATTTTCCTTCCATTAAGGCTTTTTAGATTCATTTCTTTCCTTTTAAACACGGCTTATCTTTGTGACTACTATCAGATTATTCCCTTCACTCTCCTTTTATCATTCAGAATCATGTGTCACATCTAGATTCATTTCCAATTCTCGACCTCACCAAACCAAGAATAATATCCATTTTTAATACAGGAAGTTCCACTTCTCCCCCTCTCTTATTCTTATACTTTAATATATATCTTTGTACATTGAGAGCAATGTACATCTTAAATGTGGGGGTATTTATTTCATTATCAGAAAAATCCCTGAATGATTACCTTGTTCTCTTGAAAAACTCTCATATCATATTTAGGAAAAATTTTAATTGAATTATGATTTTGATTGATATATCTTGAATTAAAATATAGGCATTTATGCATTGATTGCTTAAACTTTAAAACATTAGAGAATCAAGCATGATAAGTTGATTTTTAAGAATTTAAAATTATAGGTTGTTTCCCCATGTCTAGGTATTACTTTGAATTGGAATTCACAAGTATAAACATCAAAAAGCCATAATTTTGTGAGATTTTTGAGCCTTTTAAGCATCTATTAATCCTTTCATGCTCACTTTTATTATTGCTTTTAGTGTGTCAGTGTTGAACTGTTATTCTAGAACTTGCTTGATTATGCATGTCGAGACCACACCATTTGATTTGATATGTCAAAATGATTAAGGCACTTAGGATTAACCCACTTATGCCATGAAAAGCCTACCTCCACGATTAACCCCTACTAAACCCCCTTGAGCCTAACAAGCCATTTCTTGTATTACCCTTAATATTAACCTTTAACCTATTATTGTTGAAATCCCCTAAATTAATGCCTATTTTTGTCGAGATTTGAGTTGAATGGATTGCTTAGCTATGTTTTGTTCTTAATAGTTAGTCTGTATTATTTAACTTGTTCTTAAAAAAAAAACTATGTATACATATCTGTAATTTCATATTCTGAGAGAAGCTCTATTGTATGCAAATAAAGATTAACTCTTTTTCTAGTTAGGCAATCCTTCAATTCAATCTCCATTCTAACCCTTTCTTACAGCTTGTGACTACACCCCCTAACCAAGCCGCACTACAACCTTTTAAAGACCTTTTGATTGATGTATCATCTTAAATTATAGTAGTGGATATTTGATTTTCATGCAAGCCTATGGTAATGACTTTTCATTATTGGCTATTGAGTGCTTCATTTATTATCCTTAAACACCTTGAGTGATTTGAGTGAATCTTTAGTGAGGATGTGAAACTCTGTGATATTCTGAATCAAAGGTAATTACTTAGATGCAGAGAGACACCTATGTTTGCATGATTAAATACTCAACTTGGAATGTTTGAAACTTTTATGTCCTTTTAGTTGAATTCTCAATGTATGATTACCTATGGATTATTTTGAGATATTATCGATAAGAATTATAAGTTGAGGAGAATTTATTTTGATTATGAGTTGAGAATTTTGCTTGAGGACAAGCAAATGCTTAAGTGTGGGGGTATTTGATAAACCGTAATTTATACATACTTTTACCCCATGTTTAATGCATTTTATGGATGATTTTCCATTATAAGTGGTGAATTCGATGCTCCTAATGATTTAATTTCATGTTTTATACTTAGGAGAGCATAGGAGAGCGAAATGAACGAGAAACAGGCCAAAAACAGAGAAAATGGGCCAAAATACGAACTTAACACAGGCTGGACTTCCTCATACGGGCAGACCACACGGTCGTGTCAGTTTGGAAGAATCGAAGCACGGCTCACACGGGTATAGCACACGCCCGTGCCATTCTAACAAGCTTGAACACGGCCTGAAGTAATCGTACACGGGCGTGTCCCTGCAAAGCCCAAGTTAAGTCTAATTCAGAAAAGGCCACTTTTGAGGGCTTCTAGGTATTCCAAAGCCTATAAATACACCCTAGAAGAGGAGAAAAGGGGGGGGACAGGGAATAAGGTGTAAGGAATTACTCCAAGGAAGCCGATTATTCATCTCAGAAGCCGAATTCATCATCAAGACTGAAGATCTATTAATTATAAATATTTAAAACCTATCACGAAATAACGTGATCAACATCACTTTCTCATATACAATATCATCAACATAAACTTTAACACAATCATGGCAAGATCACCTTGACCGAAAGGAGAGAGAGCATTGGCGTCATCAACACCCACGACGCCTACTATTTATGGTGCATGGCGAATGCACATGTAACTGACTTGGCATATTTCATCGCTTTCACCATTCGCCATCAGACTGAGCGGCATCAGAAGAGAGTAATCTCTATCAGCCCCTACGTGACGCGCCTTGCTAGTCACTTCGGCCTTCTCAACACCGTGGCCCAGTCATCAGTGCTTACACTTATAGGTCAGATGTCCCCACAGGGCATCACGATATGTTACACATGAGGATGATCGAGCGCCGACGTGGGACAGATCCTCCTCAGTACTGTCTCATTCATGCCATTGACAAGGAGGATCTTGAGGACATTCCTGATGATGTCCCCCCACAGCACGAGGAGCCTTCTACCACGTCACCTAGGGAACGACCAGTTCATGCGGTTGCTTCATTGGCTCACCTTTCCGATCGACTCACTCACTTCGAGTAGTATTGCACTACACAGTTTGAGATGATTCACGAGCGAGATTGGTGACGTGATAGACAGTTGGATGGCATGCAGGCATGATGCAGCAGTTGTGCCAGCACTTCTACATCGCCACTCCAGCCCTACCACCTGAGGGCCCCACTGACGAGGATCATTGAATCCTCCTATCTTTTTATTTTTGTTTTTATTTCACTTTTATTATTTTCTTTTGAAAGACATATCTATATTAGTAAATTTTAATTTCTTCATTTTTCTGGTATTTCTAACAAGTAATCCCACTACGCTCTCTTCTACACCAACTCTTAATAAGCTCTTCATGATTCTACAGACTTCCAACCAAAACTGCTAGGAATATTTTACGGAATGAGGAAACAAATAGGGAAAACAACCCAACGAGTGCCATGTTCAACGACCCATCTAGCCAAGAACAGTGGCAGCTACTACTTTCCCCAAACACTCCAGCATCAGAATCAAGCTCCGCATCCATATAACAAGGAGCTTCACCTCCTTCCCTCTTATGATTTTCTTTATTTTGAATAGTCTATCTTTGTACATTGAGGTCAATGTACATCTTAAGTCTGGGAGGGTGAACATGAACATGCTGCCTAACTTTTTGCATTATTCTCAAATCCCTGAATTTGGTCTTGTGCTTAAGTGATTTTCTCATAATATTGATCGAATGAATTTTAAGTAATCTATAATTATTGTTGATATGCCATGAATTAGACCATGGGAATTATGCATGATTATTTGATTATAGGACATTAGAGAATCGAGCATGATAAGTTGATATTTTGATAACTAAAATTTTTAGATTATTTTCCTAAATTGAGGTATTATCTTGAAATCTTAAGTATACAGGAATGACATCAAAAACCCAAATTTTTGTTGAGATTTTTGAGCCTTTTTGAGCATATAACTTTCTTTCTTGCTCACTTCTTATGTGGTTTGAGTGTGTCAACATTGAACTGTTATTCTAGAACTTGCTTCAATTATACATGTCGAGATCACACGTATGATTTAATAAACTGAAATGATAAAGGAACTTAGGATTTAACCCACTTACTTCATAAAAAGCTTTCCCACATAATTAAACCCTCAGTGAACCCCCTTTGAGCCTACTAACCTTTTTTATTGATTAACCCTCATCATTATCCCATTAACCCATTATTGTTGAAATCCTATTACTTAATTTACCCTTTTTTGTCTAGATTAAATTTAATATTGTTACCTCACTATGTTCACCATTTTTTTGTTACTGAATCATGAAGTATGATTTCTATATTGTATTGACTTGATTTGTTCTTTAAAAAAAAACACTCAGTATTATTATTGTAATCCTCAGCAAGCTAAAGTTGTCATGAACTCATGTAATATAGTTCTAGATATTTGTTTGTGATTCAATAATTAAGTTTTTAATAGTGGGGTAATATATTGAAATTATCTCGATTCTAACCTTTGTCTCTTCAGCTTGTATCCATATCCATAACCTAAACCCCGTTACAACTATGCAAAGACCTTTTGATTTGTGTATCATATCATTTACAAGTGGTGGAGATTTGATTTTCATGCAAGCCTATAGTAATAACTTCTCATATTAGACAATCGAGTGCTTAATCTTGAACCTTAAACACTTTGAGTGATTTGAGTGAATCCTTAGTGAGGATGTCATCTCTTGTATATTTAGGACTAAAGTTAATTACTTAGAGGAAGGAGATTACCTATAATTTTATTATCAAAATATTCGACTTAGATTGTTTGAGGCTTTTAATGCCCCTATAGTTGAATTCTCACTGTATGATTTTCCGTGGAATAGTTTGTAACATTACCAGTAATGATTATTTGATTGAAAAGGAATGAATTCTAGCAGTAAATGAGAGTTTTGCTTGAGGACAAGCAAATGCTTAAGTGTGGGGGTATTAGATAAATGCCAAAGTATACATATTTTTATCCTAAATACTTAGCATATTTATGGATGTTTATTAGTAGATTTGTGGATTTTTGTGCTCTTAATCCAGTTATTTCATGTTTTTTACTCAGGAGAGCACCAAGAGTCAAAAGGAGCCAAAAACGAGCCAAAAAATGACAAAATAGACCAAATCGAGAAGATGACATGGCCTAAGCCTTGCCACACGGGCTTCTCACATGCCCATGTCTTTCGAGGGTGTCGACCAAGGCTTTCACGATTCACATGGCCTGGCCATTGACCCACACGGCCGTGTGCAATTTAACGGATCGAACACGGCCTGGAAAACACGTCACACAGCTGTGGCATACGGGCGTGTCCCTTTTTCAAATTGATGTATTTTTACACGGAAAAGGATACTTAGGTAAGAAGAAAGCCAATCCAAAGCCTATATAAACACCCTAAGTATGACTTAGAAATGGGCCTCTCCTCCAGAATTTTTCTAGAGTACAGAACCACACGTCAGGAATTAATTGAAGGAAGCTAGACGATCCATCTGATCGCGTGATTTGTAACAAGTAATAAACATTTATAATGAAGATCAAACCTAGACTAACTATTATCACGACAAAAAGGCAAGCGCACCTATCGAACAATAGTATAGTAATGGCAAGACCGGGATATCGTACCCAAGGGAACCAAAAATACTAGTAATAACTATCTTTTTATTATCTAGACTAAGAATAAAAGGGTTTGTTTTAATTAACTAATTATTTAAACTAAGAACGGACAGAGAAAAGAATTGGGGAATTGCTTTTGGGAAAATCGATTGACTTGAAACCATACCTAAGGAAAAATCCACCTAGACTGTACTTGTTATTCTGGCTCCGAATCGGACAATTTATTCATTCAACTTGTTACATAGAGATCCCTAAGTTATGTTATTATCCCTATTCAAGACTAATAACGTCTAATCCCTAGATTGAATAACCGAGACTTTTTTGTAATTAACACTCTAGGGTTGCATTAACTCGATCTATGGATCCCCTTATTAGGTTTCACCCTAATCCGGAAAAATCTTGTCACCCTATTTCTAGGCGCCCAATCAACTCTGCTTAATTATGGAAAATGTACTCTTAGGCAGGGTCTGTTCCTCCTCTGAATAAGAGCGTGTCTTGAATTAGTATACTGGGATATCAAAGCAAGAATTAAGAACACATAATTAAGAACAAGTTAAATATTTATCATACGATTCAGAAAATAATAACAAAATTCGTCTTAGGTTTCATTCCCCTTAGGTATTTAGGGGATTTAGTTCATAACTAAATAAGAGAACATCTCAAAAGAATAAAGAATACAAAACATAAAGAAAACCCAAAACTCCTGATTGGGAATTGAGGAGAGATCTTCAGTCTTGATGATGAATTCTGCTTCTGAGATGGATCAATCGGCATCCTTAGGGTAATTCCTTACCCTTATTCTCTGTCTCCCTTTTCTCCTCCTCTAGTGTGTATTTATAGGCTTTTGAATGCCTAGAAACCCTCCAAAGTGGCCTTTTCCTAATTGGACTTAACTTGGGCTTAGCAGGGACACGCCCGTGTGACACGGCCGTGTGACGTGATTGGCAAGCCGTGTTCGATCCGTTAAATTTCACACGACCATATGGGTCAATGGCCAGGCCGTTTGAATCGTGAAAGCCTTGGTCAATACCCTCGAAAGACACGGGTGTGTGAGCTGCCTGTGAGGCAAGGCTTAGGCTGTGTCATCTTCTTGATTTGGTCCATTTTGTCCCTTTTTGGCTCATTTTTTGCTCCTTTTGACTCTTGGTGCTCTTCTGAGTACAAAACATGAAATTAAAGCATTAGGAGCATCGAATTCACCAATTCTAATGAGAAATCATCTATAAAATGCATTAAACATGGGGTAAAAATATGTATAATTTATGGTTTATCAAATACCCCCACACTTAAGCATTTGCTTGTCCTCAAGCAAAATTCTCAACTCATAATCAGAATAAATCCTTCTCAACTTATAATTTCTATCAACAATATCTCAAATTAATCCATAGGTAATCATACATTGAGAATTTAACTAAAAGAACATAAAAGTTTCAATCATTCCAAGTTGAGCATTTTATCCCAAAAATATAGATGTCTTCCCTCATCTAAGTAATCACCTTTAATTCAGAATATCACAGAGTTTTACATCCTCACTAAAGATTCAGTCAAATCACTCGAGGTGTTTTAAGGACAATAAAGGAAGCACTCAATAGT
Source organism: Gossypium arboreum (assembly GCF_025698485.1). Taxonomy (NCBI): domain Eukaryota; kingdom Viridiplantae; phylum Streptophyta; class Magnoliopsida; order Malvales; family Malvaceae; genus Gossypium; species Gossypium arboreum. The sequence continues at coordinate 92,160,833 of NC_069076.1, read as the reverse complement.
CAATAATGGAAAGTCATTACCATAGGCTTGCATGAAAATCAAATCTCCACCACTTTAATTTTAAGATGATACATCAATCAAAAGGTCTTTAGAGGGTTGTAATGAGGCTTGGTTAGGGGGTGTGGTCACAAGCTGAAAGAAAGAGTTAGAATCGAGATTGACTTGAAAAGTTGCCTAACTAGAAAAAGAGTTAATCTTCACTTGCGTACAACAGAGCTTCTCTCAGAATATGAAATTACAGATATGCATACATAGTTGTGTTTTTTTGTGTTTGTTTTTTTTTTAAGAACAAGTTAAATAATATAGACTAAATATCAAGAACAAAACATAGCTAGACAATCCATTCAACTCAAATCTCGAAAAAAATAGAGATTAATTTAGGGGATTTCAACAATAATGGGTTAAAGGTTAATATTAAGGGTAATACAAGAATTGGTTTGTTGGGCTCAAGGGGGTACTAGGGGTTAATCGTGGAGGTAGGCTTTTCATGGCATGAGTGGGTTAATCCTAGGTGCCTTAATCATTTTGATATATCAAATCAAATGGTGTGGTCTCGACATGCATAATCAAGCAAGTTCTAGAATAACAGTTCAATACTGACGCACTCAAAGCAATAATAAAAGTGAGCACGAAAGGATGAATAGATGCTTGAAAGGCTCAAAAATCTTACAAAAATTATGGCTTTTTAATGTTTAGACTCGTGAATTCTAATTCAAAGTAATACCTAGACTTGGGGAAACAACCTATAATTTAATTTCTTAAAAAAAATTAACTTATCATGCTTGATTCTCTAATGTTTTAAAGTTTAAATAATCAATGCATAAATCCCTATGTTTTAATTCAAGATATATCAATCAAAATTTATCCTAAATATGATATACAAGTTGTTCATGAGAACAAGGTGATTATTTAGGGATCTTTTTCTGATAGTGAAATAAATACCCCCTACACATAAGATCTACATTGCCCTCAATGTACAATGATAGATGTTAGAGAATAAAAATAAGATAGGGAGAGAAGTGAAACTTCCTGTATGATGTATTCCTCAAACTTAGAGTTTTAGAGAGTGATCAGTTTGAGAGTGGAGGAGGATACTCCGGTAGTCGTAGAGGTTTATTAGGCCATAAGTCCTGCACCAAAAGAATATTATATCTAGTGGTAACTATGCTCGTGGTCGAGCAAGACATGGCAGTCATGGAGAACCTTCCCTGGTGGAGTTGTAGTTCCTATGTGATGATGAGCTTAGGAGTTTTATATAACTGTGATAAAATCAGGAACTTTTTAGGAGATATTAGGAAGTTTAAGGATTCGAAAAGAAATAATTGAAATAAAGAATAAAAATAAAATTCTAAAATCTAATAAAAATAATAGAAATAGTTTCAATAATAAGTAAAAATAGAAAGTAATAAATAAATATTTCTAAATATCTTCATCGCTGGATGGTTCGCGAGGCGGGACTGGCGATGAGATGGAAAGATGCTGACAACTCTGCCGTAGAGTAGCATCAATGTTGTCAAATTATTGAAAACACTGAAGCTCGAATCGGGTGAGGTACTCAGAGATGTTAGCATATGAAGCTGCTACATGAACTGGACAATAGGGTAGTGGTGGCTGAAAATAGGGATCAGGGAGTGGAGAATGGGAGATTTCGGCTAGGGCTTTGGAAATGAAGAAGAAAATGAACAGTGATTTGCTTATATATGGGGGCCACACGGCCTAGGGCCACGCCCGTGTGATTCAAATTTTACAATTTTAGGTCGTGATTGGTTATTCTCCCACACCCATGTGTCTTGGACATGTGTGGTACACGGCCATATCTCACGACCATGCCTAGCTTTGTTCGCTTCTCCCACACTCGTGTGTTATGGTAGCACGCCTGTGGATTGTTGTACACGACTAAAGGGCACAGGCGTGTCGCCCGCCCGTGTCGAAGAAATAGAATCGAGCCTTGTCCCTGGCACACCCGTAGGTTTCCATCCCCACGCCCGTGTTTTTCCTATCGAGTGCACCCACGGCCATGTCGCACGACCGTGGGGATTTATCGCACCCCGTGTTTTGGGGAAATCATTTACCCTATTTTCGCACGGACTTGTTTTACTACGTGTTACGCAGACAGCCTTAAGCACGGCCATGTTACCGGCCATGTGATGCTGGGAACTTGTGCTTCAAATACTCTGTTAGTGACCTAAATGTTTAAAACTTGAATTTAAAATAATTTAAAATGGTTAGTACTCGGGTTGCCTCCCGAGAAGCGTTTATTTATAGTCTAAGCTCGTCTTACCTCTCCGTTGAATGATCATGGTGGTTCGAGGAGTTCATACTCCTTATTCCTACTGTCAATTTTAAAATAAGGTTTTAAACGGGTGTTGTTTACCTTAAAAGTGCTGAACTTGGGATGACTCACCTCCACTGTACCGAATGGAAAAATACTAAGTACCATAAGAGGAATTTCCTCATTTGGTGTGGTAGGGACAATGTGAGGATCAACGGCATCTAGTAAGACTGTATCACCGACCTTAAGTTGATTAAGAAAGGTATCGGGCTTTTTTTGCGTAGTTTCGATTTATCATGTGTTCTCGATTTGTGTTCTCGCCATTCGTCTAGCTCCTCTATCCATAGTCTTTGTTCTTCATGGACATCTTTGTTCTCTTCATGAAAGTAGCGCACTGTCTCTATTGTCTTTGTTCGAGGAAGTTCCTGCAAGGACGATTGAATATTAGTTTTATCATCAATAGTTTTTATAGCATTATCTTGAGCCTTAGAGGTTTTGACTGAGTCGCGTGCTTGGAGTGTTACTGCGTCGTCACCTGCACAAAGTGTTAGCTCTCCTGTTCCTACATTAATAATGGTTCTGGCAGTTGCTAAAAATGGTCGTCCTAAAATTAGAGGTACCTCGTTATCCTCATTCATATTTAAGACAACAAAGTCTACTGAGTAAATAAATTTATCAATTTTAACGAGAACATCTTCAATAATACCCTTAGGAAATCTAACTGTTCTGTCAGCCAATTGTATGCTCATCCTAGTCTGTTTGGGTTTATCGAGACCTAGTCGTTTAAAACTTTTATATGGCATAACATTTATACTTGTCCCTAGATCAGCTAAAGCATTATTCATAGATAGACTACCAATTAAGCAAGGAATTGTAAAACTCCCTGGATCTTTCAATTTGTTAGGTAGCTCATTCTTTAGAATAACTGAACAGACTGCATTGAGTTCCACATGTGATGTAGCTTCTAATTTCCTTTTGTTGCTCAGAAGTTCTTTTAAGAATTTTGCTGAGTTGAGCATCTGCGAAAGAACTTCAATAAAGGGTAAGTTAATATGTAATTTCTTTAAGAGTTTGACAAACTTACCGAATTGTTCTTCTGTTCTGTCTTTCGTCATCACTTTAGGATATGGCACACTTCATGATTTCTACTTACCTGTTTGGGATCATTATTGTTTACCTCTTCTCGTCCTTTGTTCATCGCGTTGTCTTACTGTATTTCTGGCTCAGGTGTAATGAATCTTTCCGTATCTTGAGTGCTAATTGCACTGAGGTGTTCCCTCAGATTAGGTTCAGTATTACTTGGTAGGATACCTTGTGGTCATTCGGAGATTAGTTTGGACAACTAGCCTATCTGAGTTTCGAGTCCTTGGATCGATGCTTGTTGATTCTTAAGTGTTGTCTCGGTATTTTGGAAACGGGTTTCTGACACCGAGATGAATTTAGAAAGCATCTCTTCAAGGTTTGGTTTTTTCTCCTGTTGATAAGATGGCTGTTGAAAACCTTGAGGATTTTGTGGCTTTGGATTTCCTTGAACTCCCCAGGAAAAATTTGGATAGTTCCTCCAACCTGCATTATAAGTATTACTATATGGGTTATTTTGAGATCTAAAGTTATTATTACCCATATAGTTAACTTGTTCCTCTTCAGCTGTAGGATTGAAGGATTGGTATTCTGTATGTACATCTCCTCCGCTTGAGTCACACCTCATTACTGGATGTACCTACGTAGAACCAAGAAAACTATCAATCTTTTTATTGAGAAGTTCTACCTGATTAGAGAGCATGGTGACTGAATCGATGTTATAGATGCCGGCTGTTTTCGTTGGCTTTGTCCTCATAACTTGGCACTGATAGTTGTTCAATGACATCTCCTCTATGAATTCATAAGCATCTTTCAGTGTTTTATTGTTTATGGTTCCGCTAGCAGCTACGTCAATCATTTGTCTTGTCGAGGGATTCTCACCATTGTAGAACGTTTGAACTTGCAGCCAAAGCGATAACCCATGGTAGGGGCACCTTCTCAGTAAGTCCTTGTATCTCTCCCATGCATCGTAAAGTGTTTCTAAATCCTTCTGCACAAAAGAAGAGATATCATTACGCAATTTAGCCGTTTTAGCCGGAAAAAAATATTTTAGTAAAAATTTCTCTGTCATTTGTTCCCAAGTAGTGATAGACCCTCACTGGTAACGAGTTCAACCCCTGTTTAGCTTTGTTTCTCAGTGAAAAGGGAAATAAATGAAGATGAATGGCATCATCAGAAACGCCATTGATTTTGAATGTATCGCAAAATTCAAGAAAATTTTCCAAGTGCGTGTTGGGATCCTCATCCTGCAAACCATCAAACTGAACAAACTGCTGTATCATTTGAATTAGTTCGAAATTATTCACAGCAATAGCAGGTCTGACTATACTAGACTCAGTTCCTGTTAAAGAAGGTTTAGCATAATCATACATAGTACTGGAGCAGGATTTTGATTAGCTGCAATTGCAAGAGGCAGCTGATCTCCTGAACATTCAGCCATCTCGTCGGTTGGGGTTTGAGTACCGTCTTCTCGCTCGTTCTCCATGTAACGTAAACTACGCCTTATTTCTCTTTGATTTTTGTGAATTGTACGATCGATTTCATCGTAAAAGACTAATAGTCCTGATGGGTTTCTTCTAGTCATAAACTATAAAAACCTGCCTAAAGAGAGAAAAAAAAAGTAAATTAATAAATAATAAAATAAAATAAAATTGCAAGAAAAATAAATGGCTAAAGTAATAAAAATTTAGTGTTCCGAATATTTCAGTTCCCCGGCAGCGGCGCCAAAAAGTTGATCGCGTGATTTGTAATAAGTAATAAATACTAGACTAACTATTATCACGACGAAAAGGCAAGCACACCTATTAAACAATAGTATAGTAATGGCAAGACTGGGATATCGTACCCAAGGAAACCAAAAGTACTAGTAATAACTATCTTTTTCTTATCTAGCCTAAGAATAAAAGGGTTTGTTTTAATTAACTAATTATTTAAACTAAGAACGCACAGAGAAAAGAATTGGGGAATTGCTTTTGGAAAAATCGATTGACTTGAGACCATACCTAAGGAAAAATCCCCCTAGACTGTACTTATTATTCTGGCTCTGAATCGGATGATTTATTCATTCAACTTGTTCCGTAGAGATCTGTAAGTTATGTTATTATCCCTATACAAGACTAATAATGTCTAATCCCTAGATTGAATAACCGAGACTTTTTTGTAATTAACACTCTAGGGTTGCATTAACTCGATCTATGGATCCCCTTATTAGGTTTCACCCTAATCCGAAAAAATCTTGTCACCCTATTTCTAGGCGCCCAATCAACTCCGCTTAATTATGGAAAATGTACTCTTAGGCAGGTCTATTCCTCCTCGAATAAGGCGTGTCTTGAATCAAGTATCTGGGATATCAAAGCAAGAATTAAGAACACATAATTAAGAACAAGTTAAATATTTATCATACGATTAGAAAATAATAACAAGATTAGTCTTAGGTTTCATTCCCTTAGGTATTTAGGGATTTAGTTCATAACTAAATAAGAAAACATCTCGAGAAGAATAAAGAATACAAAACATAAAGAAAACCCAAAACTCCTGAAGGGGAATTGAGGAGAGATCTTCAGTCTTGATGATGAATCCTGCTTCTGAGATGGATCAATCGGCTTCCTTGGGGTAATTTCTTACCTTTATTATCTGTCTCTCTTTTCTCCTCCTCTAGTGTGTATTTATAGGCTTTTGAATGCCTGGAAACCCTCTAAAGTGGCCTTTTCCGAATTGGACTTAACTTGGGCTTAGCAGGGACACGCCCGTGTGACACGACCGTGTGACGTCATTGCCAGGTCGTGTGAATCGTTAAAGCCTTGGTCGAAACCCTTAAAAGACACGGAGTTGTGAACTGCCCGTGTGGCAAGGCTTAGGCCATGTCATCTTCTCGATTTGGTCCATTTTGTCCCTTTTTGGCTCATTTTTGGCTTCTTTTAACTCTTGGTTCTCTCCTGAGTACAAAACATGAAATGAAAGCATTAAGAGTATCGAATTCACCAATTCTAATGATAAATCATCTATAAAATGCATTAAACATGGGGTAAAAATATGTATAATTTACGGTTTATCACCATCCCAAAAGCCGAAGCTACTTCAAGACTGAAGATCTCTCTCAGAATTCCTTCAAGGGTTTTAGAGTTTTCTCTATGTTTTGTTATTTTCATATTTTTGAGATGTACTCTTATTTTATTATGAACTAAATCCCTTAGATACCTAAAGGGGTTGAAACCTATGATGGATCTTGTTATTATTATCTGAACTGTATGATAAATACTTTATTTGTTCTTAATTATGTGTTATTAATGCTTGAGTTAATATTCTGGGTATTAATTCATGATTTGATATGCTTATGCAGAGGAGAAAAAGTCCCTGTCTAAGAGTAGATTTGGCATAATTAAGCGGAGTTGATCAAACGCCTAGAAATAGGGTTACGAGATTTTGCCGAACTAGGGTGAAACCTAATATAGGAGTCCATAGATCGATTTACTGCTTCCCTAGGGGTTTTAATTAAGAAAGAAATTTCGATTAATTCAACTGAGGGTTAGGTGTTATTAGTCTTGAAAAAGATAATAATATAGGTTAAGGAGTCTCACGGATCAAGTCAAGTGAATAAATCGTCTGGTTCAGAGTCAGATAACAAGTGAAATCTAGGTGGATTCCTCCTTGGGTGTCATCTTTATCAATTACTTTTCTTCAAGTCTTTTTCCAAATTTTCTCTTTGCTTTAGTTTATTTAGTTAATTAGTTTAGTTAATTAGTTTAATAAACAACCCCTATTTATTTCTAGGTTAAATAATAAAAAGATAGTTATTACTAGTACTTTTGGTTCCCTTGGGTACGATATCCTGGTCTTGCCATTACTATACTATTGTTCAATAGGTCCGCTTGCCTTTTCGTCGTGATAATAGTTAGTCTAGGTTTGATCTTCATTATAAATATTTATTACTTGTTACGAATCACGTGATCAGGGATCCATAGATTGAGTTAATGCAACCCTAGAGTGTTAATTAGAGAAAGGTCTCAATTACTCAATCTAGGGATTAGACGTTATTAGTCTTGAATAGGGATAATAATATAACTTAGGGATCTCTACGAAACAAGTTAAATGAATAAATTGTCTGATTCGGAGCTAGAATAACAAGTACAGTCTAGGTGGATTTTTCCTAAGGTATTGTCTCAATTCAATCGATTTTCCCAAAAGCAATTCCTCAATTCCATTCTCTGTAGATTCTTAGTTTAGTTAATTAGTTAGTTAAAAACAAAACCTCTTTATTTTTAGGCTAGATAATAAAAGGACAGTCATTACTAGTACTTTTTGTTCTTTTGGGTTCGACAATCCAGTCTTGCTAAAACTATACTACTGTTCGATAGGTACACTTTCCTACATCGCGATAATAGTTAGTTTCAAGAACGATTAATTATAAATATTTAAAACTTATCACGAAATCACGCGATCAAGTTTTTGGCGCCGTTGCCGGGGAACTAAGATATTAGGAACGCTCAATTTTTATTACTTTAGCCATTTATTTTTCTTACAATTTAATTTAATTTTATTATTATTATTACTTATTAATTTACTTTTTCCTTCTCTTGACAGGTTTTTATAGTTTATGACTAGAAAAAACCTGTTAGGACCACTACTTTTTGACGAAGAAATCGACCGCACAGTTTGCAGAAACCAATGAGAAATAAGGCAAACCTTAAGATACATAGAGAACGAAGAAGAGGACGATACTCAACCCCCAACCGAAGAGATGGCTGAAAACCAAGACAATCAGCTGCCTCATGCAATTGCGGTTAATCAAAATCCTGTTCCACGCAATATGTATGATTATGCTAAACCTTCTTTAACAGGAACTGAATCAAGCATAGTTAGACCTGCTGTAGCTGCAAATACTTTTTGAACTGAAACCTAACACTATTCAAATGATACAACAATTTGTTCAGTTTGACAGTTTGCAGGATGAGGATCCCAATGCTCACTTAGCAAACTTCTTGGAATTTTGCAATACATTTAAAATCAATAGCGTCTCTGATGATGCTATACGTCTTCGGTTGTTTCCCTTTTCATTAAGAAACAAGGCTTAACTGTGGTTGAACTCGTTACCAGGAGGTTCAATTACTACTTGGGAACAAATGACGAAAAAATTTTTACTAAAATATTTTTCGCCAGCTAAAATGGCTAAATTACGTAATGATATCTCTTCTTTTGTGCAGATGGACTTAGAAACACTCTAAGATGCATGGGAGAGATACAATGACCTTTTGAGAAAGTGCCCTCACCATGGGTTACCACTTTGGCTCCAGGTTCAAACGTTCCATAATGGCCTAAATCCTTCAACTCGACAAATGGTTGACGTAACTGTTGACGGAACCATCAATAACAAAACACCTGAAGATGCGTATGAGTTCATAGAGGAGATGTCATTGAATAACTATCCATGGCAAGTCATGAGGACAAAGCCAACGAAAATAGCCAGTGTTTATAACGTCGATTCAGTCACCATGCTCTCTAATCAGGTAGAACTCTTGAATAAGAAAATTGATGGTTTTCTTAGTTCTTCACAGGTACACCCAGTAATGTAGTGCGAAGCAAGTAGAGGTGGAACAAGCCATTCGGAATACCAACCCTATGGCCACAACATGGATAACGAGCAATTAAATTACATGGGTAATAATCCTCAACCTCAAAACAATCCATATAGTAACACTTAGAATGTAGGTTGCAGGAACCACCACAATTTCTCGTGGGGCGGTCAAGGAAATCAAAGACCACAACCACGTCCAGGCTACCAACAACCACCCAACCAACAGAAAAAGAAGTCGAACCTTGAAGAGATGCTATCAAAGTTTATATCGGTGTTAGAAACTCGTTTTTAGAACATCTAGACAGCACTTAAAAATGAAAAAGCATCGATCCAAGGGCTCAAAACTCAGATAGGCTAGCTTTCCAAACTAATCTCTGAATGACCATAAGGTAGTTTACCGAGTAATACCGAACCTAACCCAAGGGAATAGCTCAACACGATTAATGCTCAAGATGAGGACAGAGTCGTTGAGCCTGAACCAGAACCGAGGCAAGAAACTGTGGTAAGCAAAGGTCAAGGTGAGATAGATCACAATAAAAACAAAATGGTGAATGTCGAATATAAACCTCGTGTGCCATGCCCCAACGCGACAAGGAAAGACCGCACAGATGAACAATTTGGTAAATTCCTTAAACTCTTGAAAAAATTACACATTAACTTACTGTTTATTGAAGCCCTATTGCAGATGCCAAATGCAATGAAATTTTTAAAGGAGCTTTTAGCAAATAAGCGGAAGTTGGATGAGACGCCACATATGGAGCTGAACGATGTTTGTTTAGCTATTCTCTAAAATAAACTATCCAACACACTAAAAGATCCAGGGAGTTTTACAATCCCTTGCTTAATTGGTAGTTTAGATGTTAATAATGCATTAGCTGATTTAGGGGCTAGTATTAACGTCACGCCCTACAAAATGTTTAAGCAATTAGGTCTCGAGAAACCCAAACAGACTAGGATGAGCATTCAATTAGTAGATAAAACTATAAGATTCCCTAGAGGTATTATTGAAAATGTACTAGTTAAAATCGATAAATTTATATTTCCCGTTGACTTTATTGTTCTAGATATAGAGGAGGATAGAAACACTCCTTTAATTATGGGAAGACCCTTTTTAGCAACTGCTAAAACAATTATTGATGTTGGCACAGATGAACTCACACTCCGTGTGGGAGACGAAACAATCACTCTTCAAGCTCGTAATTCTGGCAACACATCAAAAATTGAAGGTGATTGTTTAACCCATTCCTCTAAAACTGACAATATGGTACAACCTACTTTGCAGAAAATAAGTCTGAAGGTAGCACATGAGTCATTCGCAAGCAATAGAAGAGGACCCATTCATGAAGATTGAAGACTACAAATTGATGAGCTAGATGAATGGCGCACGCATAAACTGAGAACACCTGACAAACTGAATCTTCGACAGAACAAGCTCAACCCCTTTCCAAATCAACTTAAGGTTGGAGATAGAGTCTTATTAGATGCCATAGATCCCCAGATTGTCGCTACCACATCAAATGAAGAAATCCCTCTTACGGTACTCAGCATTTTCTCATTCAGTACAGTCGAGGTGAGTTATCCCAAGTTCGGCACTTTTAAGGTAAACAACACCCGTTTAAAACCTTATTTTGATGAGATTAATAACAGGAATGAGGAGTATAAACTCCTCGAACCATCATGACCATTCAATGGAGAGGTAAGTCGAGCTTAGACTATAAATAAGTGTTTCTCGAGAGGCAACCCAAGCACTAACATTATTAATTTCTTTAAATTTTAGTATTTAACACCTAACTAACTAATAGAGATCTTGAATATAGGCTTTTCCACAAAGACACGGCCAAGCACACGGGCGTGCTTAGGGCCGTGCGAAAACAGGGCAAAAGATTTCCCCAACACGGGCTACGATAAAATGCCACGGCCTTGCGACATGGCTGTGGTTAAACCCGCCAAAACAACACAGGCGTACAACATGCCCATGTGGAAGACTCGTGGTTAAAACTGATAAACTAGCACGGGCATTCGACACGCCCGTGTCTAGTACTCGTGGTTAAACTTGTTACATTAACACGGGTGTGGATCTTGCATACACGGGCGTGGGAGAAGCGAACAAAGCTAGACACGGTCGTTCGAAACGGCCGTGTGCAACCACACGCCTAAGGAACACGGGAGTGTACATAATGTCAGACGCGCCCAAATTCGAAATTCGCGAATCACACGGGCTGAAATTGTGGAACACGGGCGTGTTACCTGGCTGTGTACCCCAAAATCTATAAATACCCTACACCATTCACTTTCTTCCCCATTCAAAAACCCAAACCCTAGCCACTGCAAGTCCACACGCCCTCCCTACCATGCTCGTGCGTCGCTTCCCACTCCATTTTTGACACTCAATCTCTCTTCCCTAACATTTGTTTACTCCTCACTTCTATTTTACTTATTTCTAGTGCTTATTATCAACATAATCTTTATATCTTTTGAACTATTTTTCATTTTGCCCATTATTCTATCATTTAATTTGCATTCATAGGTTAGTTATCATGCATTTCGAGTTAAATCAAGTTATTAGGGAAACCTCATACCCATGACTTTACTATGTTTATTATCATGATATTTCCATTCTAATGTCTATCATTTAATTTGCATTCTTAGGTTAGTTGTCATACATTCCATGTTAAATCAAGATTGGGAAAACCTCATACCCATTACATTACTATTCTCATTCTCATGGTTATTTTGGTTGAGTTTGCTTCGTATTAGTAGTTCTGGCTGAAATAGTTAGATCAAATTCATTACTTTTTACTTTTCCATTACCTATTATTATTCTTTATATTACAGGCTAATAATGTCATCTTCACGAGGAAAGAAAACCGTCGTACCTGTCTCGAAGAAGAGGAAGGGAGCGTCATCTCCCGCAGGTCCAACCACGGAAATTCGTCACCCTCTCCTGCAGTTTTCCCGAGGGCCTCAAGAAGAGTTTTTCTAAATACTTCAAGCCTGACCTTTAATTGCGGGACGCTGTATCGACTCGGCTGCCATAGAACAAGTTCAGATAGCTGATGCGATTCGGGCCCTCCTAACCATCGACCCTTGGGAGCTGTTCTTTGGGATCATCGAACCAACATCCCTCAAGCTTACGATGGAACTATACTCAACGTTCCATCTCCAGACCGTAACGATGAATTACGATTATCCCGGCACGGTCCAGTTTCGCCTAGGTAGGTTGGTCCGCCAGCTAAGCATCCCAGAGTTTGGTGCTGCACTTGGTTTATATACGGAGAAATTCAAGGAAGAGAATGACTTAACCGCCACATCCATCGTTCTCCTTTACGGTGCTGGGATGCACTAGCAGCAGGTGGGGCCACCTACAATCCTAGCCACTCCAAGGCATCAGCTTTCCCTCCATCTCTAAGGTACCTACATGCCATTTTGGCTCACACAATTACAGGATGGCGAGAGAGCACTGGCGTTGTCAACACTCACGACGCCTACTTCTTATAGTGCATGTAGCACGGGTACGTCATCGACCTTGCCTATTTCATCGCACTCACGATTTAGCACCAGACGGAGCGACATAAGAAGGGGGTCATCTCCATTGGCTCTTATGTTACTCGATTGGCTCGACACTTCAGGCTTTTAAGCACCGCAGCCCAAGAATCATCCTTAACCCTCATTGGCTAGATGTCTCCACAAGGCATCTCGAGCATGCTTAGCATAAGGATGATCGAAAAGCACTTAAGAACCTACCCTCCTCAATATCATCTCGCCCAATCTACCAAGGAGGAGGCCTACGAGGACATTCCTGATGATGTCCCTCTACACCACGAGGACCTACCGTCTCAGCCACCACCACCCTCTCGTCCAATTCATGCGGCGGCTTTATATGCTGACATCTTGGAGCGCCTCACTCGGTTCGAGCAGCAGTGTTTTCAACAATTTGACAACATTGATGCCACTCTACAGTAGATTTGTCAGCACTTCCACATCTCATCGCCAGTCTTACCTCGTGAACCATCGAGCGATGAATATGTTTAAAAATATTTATTTATTATTTTATGTTTTTAATTTTAATTAAAACTACTCTTTATTTTTATTAGATTTTAAAATTTTATTTTTAATTATCAATTTCGGTTATTTCTTTATGAGTAATTATTCTTCCTAATATCCCCTAAAAAGTTCCTGATTTTATCACAGTTATATAGAGCTCTTTAGCTCATCATCGCATAGTAACTAAAAACTCCACCGGGAAAGGTTCTCCACGACTTCCATGTCCTAATCGACCACGACCATAGCTACCACTAGATATAATATTCTTTTGGTGCAGGACTTATGGATTAATGAACCTCTACGACCGCCGGAGTATCCTCCTCCACTCTCAAACCGATTACTCTCCAAAACTCCAGTTCGATGAATTCATCATACAGGAAGTTTCACTTCTCCCCCTATCTTATTTTTATACTCTAATATCTATCTTTGTACATTGAGGGCAATGTACATCTTAAGTGTGGGGGTTATTGATTTCATTTTCAGAAAAATCCCTGAAATACTACCTTGTTCTCTTGAAAAGCTCTCATATCATGTTTAGGATAAATTTTGATTGATTTTTTATTGTTGTTGATATATCTTGAATTAAAACATAGGCATTTATGCATTAATTTTTTTAACCTTAAGACATTAGAGAATCAAGCATGATAAGTTAATTTTTAAGAATTTAAAATATCAGGTTGTTTCCCCAAAGTTAGGTATTACTTTGAGTTAGACTTCACAAGTTCTAAACATCAAAAAGCCATAATTTTTATGAGATTTTTTAGCCTTTTGAGCATCTATTAATTCTTTCATGCTCACTTTTATTATTGCTTTGAGTGTGTCAATATCGAACTGTTATTCTAGAACTTGCTTGATTATGCATGTCAAGACCATACCATTTGATTTGATATGTCAAAATGATTAAGGCACTTAGTATTAACCCACTCATGCCATGAAAAGCCTACCTCCACGATTAACCCCTAGTAAACACCCTTGAGCCTAACAAGACATTTCTTGTATTACCCTTAATATTAACCCTTAACCCATTACTATTGAAATCCCCTAAATTAATCCTTATTTTTGTCGAGATTTGAGTTGAAGAAATTGCTTAGCTATGTCTTGTTCTTAATAGTTAGTCTATGTTATTTAACATGTTCTTAAAAAAAACAAAACAAACAAACAAACATGTATACTTTTTAAGCTTCAGTATTTACATTCCATATTCTGAGAAAAGCTCTGTTGTACGCAAGTGATGATTAACTCTTTTTCTAGTTAGGCAATTTTTCAATTCAATCTCGATTCTAACCCTTTCTTTCAACTTGTGACCACACCCCTTAACCAAGCCTCACTACAACCCTCTAAAAACCTTTTGATTGATGTATTATCTTAAATTATAGTGGTGGAGATTTGATTTTCATGCAAGCCTATGGTAATGACTTTTCATTATTGACTATTGAGTGCTTCATTTATTGTCCTTAAACACCTCGAGTGATTTGAGTGAATCTTTAGTGAGGATGTGAAACTCTGTGATATTCTGAATCAAAGGTAATTACTTAGATGAGGGGAGACACCTATGTTTGCATGATTAAATACTCAACTTGGAATGTTTGAAACTTTTATGTTCTTTTAGTTGAATTCTCAATGTATGATTACCTATGGATTATTTTGAAATATTATTATAGAAATTATAAATTGAGAAGAATTTATTTTGATTGTGAGTTGAGAATTTTGCTTGAGGACAAGCAAATGCTTAAGTGTGGGGGTATTTGATAAACCATAATTTATACATATTTTTACCCAATTTTTAACGCATTTTATGGATGATTTTCCATTAGAATTGGTGAATTTGATGCTTCTAATGCTTTAATTTCATGTTTTATACTTAGGAGAGCATAGGAGAGTGAAAGGAACGAGAAACAGGCCAAAAACGGAGAAAATGGGCCAAAGTACGAAATCAACACGGCCTAGACCTCCTCACATGGGCAGACCACACGACTGTGTCAATTTGCCAGGCTCGAGCACGGCCTGAAGTAATCACAAACGGGCGTGTCCCTACTGAGCTCAAGTTGAGTCCAATTCGAAAAAGGCTAATTTTGAGGGCTCTTAGGCATTCCAAAGCTTAATAAGGGGAATAAACCCTTATTATTTTCTAAATTGTATGATAAATATTTTACTTGTTCTTAATTATGTGTTCTTAATTCTTGTTTTGTTATCCCAGGATACTGATTCAAGATAAGCTCTTATGCAAAGGAGGAATAGACCTTGTCTAAGAGTACATTTATCATAATTAAGCGGAGTTGATTGCGCGCCTAGACATAGGGTGACAAGATTTTGTCAGATTAGGGTGAAACCTAATAAAGGGATCCATAGATCGAGTTAATGCAACCCTAGATTGTTAATTAGAGAAAGGTCCAATTATTCAATCTAGGGATTAGACGTTATTAGTCTTGAATAGGGATAATAACATAACTTAGGGATCTCTACGGAACAAGTTAAATGAATAAATCGTCCGATTCGGAGCCAGAATAACAAGTACAGTCTAGGTGGATTTTTCCTTAGGTATTGTCTCAATTCAATCAATTTTCCCAAACGCAATTCTCCAATTCCATTCTCTGTGGATTCTTAGTTTAGATAATTAGTTAATTAAAAACAAAACCTCTTTATTCTTAGGCTAGATAATAAAAAGACAGTCATTACTAGTACTTTTAGTTCCTTTGGGTTCGACAATCCAGTCTTGCTAAAACTATACTACTGTTCGATAGGTACACTTGCCTACATCGCTATAATAGTTAGTTTCAAGAATGATTAATTATAAATATTTAAAACCTATCACGAAATCACACGATCATTGTGTTATCGATTTTTAAGGCAGTTGGAAGGGTTACTTTTTGTTAGCAGAGTTAGCCTACAATAACAGTTTCCATTCGAGTATTCAAATGGCACCTTACGAGGCTCTGTATGGTCATAAGTGTCGTACTCCTTTGTGTTGGACTCAGTTGGGTGAACGTCGAGTTTTGGGTCCTAAGCTGGTTTCTTAGACTGTGGATAAGGTTCGACTGATTCAGGATCGTTTAAAGGCTACTTCTGATAAACAGAAGTCTTATGTTGATCTAAAGAGATGTGAGATTGAGTATTTTGTGGGTGACTTCGTGTTTCTTAAGGTCTTGCCATGGAAGAAGGTTCTAAGGTTCTATCGCAAGGGCAAGTTGAGTCCTAGGTTTATTGGGCCTTACCAAATTCTGACGCGAGTGAGACCAATCGCTTATTAGTTGGAGTTACCTCCAGAGCTAAACCGTATTCATGACATATTCTATGTCTCGATGTTAAGGCGTTACCGCTCTGATCCTACTCATATTATCCTGTTGAGGAGATTGAGGTTAGGCCAAATTTGACCTTCAAAGAGGAGCCGGTTCAGATTCTGGATTGCGATGTTAAGGTTCTGAGGAGGAAGTCTATTCCTTTAATGAAAGTGCTGTAGCGGAATCATAGCATTGAGGAGGCCACGTGGGAGCCTGAGGATGCTATGTGTCAGCAGTATCCTCATCTATTTTGATTAGGTAAATTTCGAGGCTGAAATTTTCTTTTAGGCAAGTAGAGTTGTAACACCCCAAAATTCTTATTTTTGTTTTTGTTAAAATGTCATATAACTATGTATCTGCTTCAGTGGTTAAGTGTTCTAGGTGTGTGTGTGAGGTCCCAAGTTCAAGCCTTATCTCTAGAAAATTTTGGTATTTTTCTGACTTAAGCCTTATACTTGCTTAGAGGGCTTATATTAAATTATTTACAAAACCATATCAGAATGGGACAACTGGTCTGGTGGTTAAGTTGAGTGTTAGTAAGTTGGAAGTCTTGGGTTTGAACCCCTGCGTAAGCATGGGTAATTATTTTTCGTATGATTCTGGGAGGGAGTTCTAATGGAATTAAAATTTTGACAATTGGTGGTTATGTTAGTGGGTGTAGTAGGATTTGGGTAAAACTCAGCTTTCCCAAAAATCTCTCCCTCTTGAACCTAACGTTTTTGTTTCCTCTCCCTGCGTTATTATTCTATTTTTGTTTTTTGGCTTGGATTTCCAGCGGTTAGAATTCAGTCGAAATTCTGCCTTTAATTCTAATTTTGGATCCCTCGTTGCTGTCATGCGTTTGGCAAGTGTTGGGGTGAGTTCCGTATGAACTGGAGTAGGCATTCTTATGTTGCTCAAATCGTTTTCTTTATGACTTCCTTCCTATAGTGATTTCATGTTGTTGACAACAAAGAATCTTGAGAAACAGAGCTCACGTGTTACAGAATCTTAGTTGATATCGATTGATGAGTTGGGGTAAGTGTTAATCGTGTGAATTGAATTGTTGCCAATCATGTAGGCACGAATTGATTGTGTTATAAGTCTGAATTCGGGTGTTGTTTTGTTGATGATAGACTTTGAAAGGCTCGCGAGAGGTTTCACAGTGAATCGATACCAGGTGTGTACCCAAAAACGCAGTAAATAGGATTAGGAGAAAGTCGAAATTGCAAACTGTCGATGCCATACGAGCGTGTGGTCACCTTTGTGGTAGGCCATGTGTGAGTGACACGGCTTTGTGGTCAATGAAGGCCAGGCCATACGCGAGACACAACCGTGTGGTGGCTGAGTAGGTCGTGTATAACACACGGGCTCGAACGAATTGGGTTTTGTGTGCCACACGGGCGTGTGGAATTTTGGGCCAGGCCCTGTATCCACATGGGCCAAGGCCAATCGGGGCTTGTGTGCCACACGAGAAAACCATATGGACGTGTGGGCCTATTTAGCTAAAATATTTCCTACGGTCGCACGGGTCGCCCAAGTTGACTGTGAACCTACTGTAGGGTCGGTAAGCACTACTTAGACCCTAAATCGTGTGATCTAAATATACAATATATGTATTGAGCATGTTAAACTTATGCATGTTTACTAATCTGTATGTGTGACTGATAACTAAATTTTAGCATGTAAGCATGTATTTCGATATGTCTGCATTGAGCATGTTTAGTTGCATCTGCATTAGGGTAGGATGATTGGTTATTGGAGAAGTGTACTGAAAGGCTTTCATGTCTATTATCTGGCAACTCAGCTACAATATTATTGATATGTGCCACATTCGGTATGACTTGGAGTGTTGGGCTGGGTGGGTGTTTTAAACCCCACATGGTGTGTAGGGATGGTTGGAGATGGTATGTATAGACTGGTGGGTAGGATACTTATTTCTGTTACTGTATGGATATTGTATCTAAGATGGGCTAATGCCCTAATTTATATCTAAAACCGTATCTGAATAGGCTAATGCCTAAGCTATATCTGAATCTGTAATGGGCTTAAGCCCAGATTGCATTTGACTGATAACTGTTGTTTGACTGTATGCATGTCTTCTGTGGGGATTACACACTGAGTTTACGTAAACTCACCCCTTCTTGTTTTATCTGTATAGGTAATCCCCAGACTTAGACGGATCAGTGCGGCGAAAGGGCTCAATGGTGACCCCATGATTATTGAATTATTTTAATTTCAGTTATGGTATTTATTTCCTATTTGTTTTTTGCGGTATTTTTGATGTAATTTGCAACTGTTGGTCTGTTTGCCTTTGTTTTGGATTTTAACTGTTTTCATGAACTTTAGAACTGCAACGAAAACTCAATTTTATTAAATGCAGCGTTTTTCCTAAACGCGAATGGTTTTCTTTAAATATCACAGTTTTAAAAGCTTACATAATGTGTTTTTAAACAAATAAAATTAGTGAGAAAATAGTTTTAAAATTGACAAAAGATAAATAAAAGCTAATAAACGGAACAGTTTTAACTTGATAAATTCGATTTCAAATTCCATTCCATATGACATAGCCAGATTCGACGATAATGTCTAGGCCGGGTTCGAGGTGTTACAGAATAGCTTGCAAAGCATTAAGCTCGCATGTACAGAACATTAAGCATAAGACAACAGCAAATGAGACTTAGGTTTTGCACATCACATATATATACATTTATATATAATAGATAGAACAAAACTTTTTAATGCAAAGGTATGTTTATATATTTTTTATATTAAAACCCACGCATGCATACATATAATACAAAAACCTTTTAATGTAAAGATATGTTCATATATTATTTATAATAACCTTTACACATGCATTCATTGTATATAACAATTCCTTTTACATCATGTATATATAAAACATAAATTAAAAGCCACAAATTTGTCTATAATATATAACAGTACACACAAATTATACTATATAACAAGCCCTAGACGCCTATATATATTGTAACACCCCAAAATTTAAATTCTTTGTTTTTAAGAATGTGCGACATAAATATCTGTTTGCTTCAGTGGTTATGTGCTCTAGGTGTGTGTGGGAGGTCCCAAATTCAAGCCATGACTTAGGCAAATTTTGGTATTTTTATGAATAAAGCCTTATCTTTGGTCAATAGGCTTTTATTTAATTGTTGATAAGCATATAAGAGAATGGACCTGCTGGTCTGGTGGTTAAGTGGAGTGTTAATATGCTAAAGTTCTTGTGCTCGAATCCCTATGTGTGTCTGAGCGTATATTTTTACTCTGGGAACTGAAGGAGTTTTGGTTTAGCCAAAATTCTGTAACAGTTGTGAGTAATGGGAATGTGGGGAGAAAAATAAGAGATTGAGGAGTTATCGAGTTATCCTGTTGTTGTTGCTTGTTGCATTCGGTTTTCTCTCCTCATTCTCCCAAGTTTTCTGATAAATTTTTCCCTCTTCCTTCTCCCTTTCTTTTTGCCATTTCTTTTCCCCACTTGCTGCTAGCTTCCTTTTGATTTTCCCCTTTTCTTATTTTATTCTCTTGTTCAATCCTTTTTTGACGTACTGCGGTCGTCTTCCCTTGTTCGGTAAGTGGTATTTTCTTGAGTTTTGTCGTTGATTTGGTTAAGCAAGTAATAGAAAGTTTGTTTTACTCACGTTTAGGTGCTGCACGAAAGTTGTAAATGGGTTTCCCAGTGTGTGGTGATTGCTAGTTATCGTATCCATCTCGGTAAGACTTCAAATTGTCGTTTAACATAGTTTTTTAGTTATTCATTTGGGGTATTGGTAAGAATGACTTTAATAATTAGAATTAATCAAGTTTTGGGTGTTGATATGTCGTTTGGTTGGTTCTGGAAGGCTCAGGGTTTGTCTTAGCTGCAATCAAAACCAGGTGTGTGCCCGTAAATACAAAAAATAGGGTTTTAACAAAAGCCAAAAACCCTACTGTCGACGCCACACAGGTATGTGGTCGCCCGTATGGTAGGCCATGTGCCCTTACACAGGTGTCTGATCGACAAGGCCAGGCCGTGCGCACCAAACACGGCCATGTGCTATACATGGGGTAAATCGATTTGGGCCATGTAGACCACAAGGGCTTATGGGACCACACGGGTAAACCACACAAGCGTGTGGAATTTTGGGCATGGGCAAGGTAAATTTGGACCATGTGGGCCACATGGGCAAGCCACATCGGCATGTGAGCCCATTTATCTAAAATAATTCCTAGGATTGCACGGGTCGCCCAAGCTGACTGTGAACCTTCTGTAGGATCGGTAAGCGTTACCAGACCCCTATATGTATGATCTGAGTGTATGCGATGCGTGTAACACCCTGATTTTTGGGATTTTCCGGGTTTCTGTGATTTTTGGTAAATTTTGAAATTTTGATGTTCTGAATATTGGAATTGTGTTTAAGTGTGTTAGTGGGCCTTTAGAAGGCCCAAGCCTAAGTTAAACACGGTAAAATATCAAGGTTGGATTTTAAGTGAATAGGAGACTTGGTTAAGTGGGCTTTTAAGAAGAACTTCGTAAATTATGACGTAAATAAGGCCTTGGTAAAGTGGCAAGGTGGTGCCACTAAGTTCCTAAAAAAATGGCGTCTGGGAAGGAATTAAAGGTCCAGGGTTCAAGTTGCAAGGTAGGCATATGGTTACTTTTTAATTTTAGGCATGTGCTGGGCATGTAATCACTTAAGTGAATTTCGACAAGGGCATTAGAGAGGTTGGGCCGATTGTTTTAGTTGATATTAGGGTTAGGTTCTTTTCTTTTTCTGTCTTGGAGAATTAGGGTTAGCCACCTGAAAGCTTTCACTGCCATTCATCCTTTCTGAGTTCTCACAAAAGCCGAAAAGGCAAATTCCTTCTCCTTGGTGCCGATTTCTTCTTCCTCTCTTTTTCCTCCATTTTCTTTCTTTCTTTTTGTTTTTTCTTCTAGCCGAAACCTTCTGACCACCTTACTCACCTCCTCTGTCAATCCTATCCTCCACAAAACCTCCATAGCCGATTGCCATAAAAGTCAAAATCCCGAAAACTCACTTCTTGTGCCGATTTCTCCAAGCCAAAATCCTTCAGTTATTTTTGTTTTTTTTTTATCAACTTTCATCTTCTCTAAACCCTTAGTTCTGTCGGAAACATTACTTCAAAGTTATAGCCTCAAATCGTCATCTTCTTCATCACTTAAAAAGCCAAAATACCATAGATTTAGGGACTTATAGCCGAAACTTCAGATCTCCTGAATTCGAGTTCTACTATCGTTTAGAAGATAGATCTGCATCAAATCTACGCAGAAATCAAAGAGGAATAAGTGGTAAGTGCTCATCACCTCAGATCTAGTCTTATTTTACAATTTAGAAAAGTCGAAGTCCCTAAAATCTAGGGAGGCTGTCGATTTGGGCATAGGGCTTTAAGGGTCTTTAATCGACAATTTCTTTTGGTGATTAGTGTCTTCTAGAGGTTTGATCGAAGGCTTGGATCTTTGGAGCTGTAACGCCCCGCACCTGAGACCGTTGCCATAGTCGAACACGAGGTGTTAACGAACTTAATTCATTTATTTACACAGTTCATTTTAAAATTTCGGACAAAGTGGCTAAGCTGCGTCACTATCACCCTAAAAATCATATCTCGAGTTCCAGAACTCGAAAACTGATTCCATAAATTTTCCCTGAAACTAGACTCATATATCCATCTATATATTTTTTCGTAGAATTTTTTGTCGGGCCAATTAGTACAGTTTATTAGTTAAAGTCTCCCTGTACAGGGCTTCAATACATATGCTGTTTATTTCTAATGAAACTAGACTCAAAAATTAATTTGTACATATAAAGAATGACTTCTAATTATTTCGGTTAATTTATGGTAAATTTCCAAAGTCGAGCAGGGGATCCGAGAACTGTTCGCCCTATTTCACGAAAACTTAAACATCTCATAAAATACGGCTCATATGGTCGTTTCGCTTCTTCCATATGAAAATAGACTCATCAAGATTAGATTAAATAATTTATTCATTATTTAATTACATTCCTACTATTTTTAGTGAATTTTCAAACTCACATCACTCTGCTTTGTCAAGATATCTATTTTAAGGTAAATTTCACCTATTTCATAGTTTCCATGATTCAACTAGCCATTGGACATACATAGCACCAAATATAATCGTGATTAACCATTTCAATGGCTAATCATTGCCAAGCATTTCCACACCTCTCAATAACCATATATATACAAAATGATTTTAATACTATGCTTAAAATATTTAAGCCATTTTCGCATGGCTATCCGAATATATACACATTACCAAAGGTACTTGATTAACAACAAAGGTTAGTCCTATACATGCCATTATCAACGTTTAACTAAAAGAGTACCAAAAGGGCTTAGATAGTGTGGACGACTTCGACTTTGACACTCCCGAGTCCTATAGCTGACGAACAAAATCTATAAAACAGAGAATTAAGGAAACAAAATAAACATTTAATGCTTAGTAAGTTTTGAGTAATGAAATTATTTACGACTAAAGTATAGCGTTCATATGACTATATGAATAATTGCATATAAGCATGTTCTCAAAATCACACTTACTTCACGCTTCAACCATTATATTCATACACAGGAAATCAAACCTAACTAGAGGCCGGAAGTTCGTTAATCAATTGTACGAATACTATTTAAAAGGAATCAACCTTTCCGCTGCATATACGAAACATACCTTATCGTTTGGATTTTATGAGCGTATTAATTGAAATTATTACGAAAGATCGCTCACTTCCAAACCCAAGTACCTTGAGATTTAGCGGATATAGCCTTCGCACAAATGCCTTGGTCTTAACCCGGATATAGTCACTAGCACAAATGCCTTCGGGACTTGGCCCGGGTATAGCAACTACTCGCACAAATGCCTTCGGGACTTCGCCCGGATATAGTCACTAGCACAAATGCCTTCGGGACTTAGCTCGGATATAGGAACTAGCACAAATGCCTTCGGGACTTAGCTCGGATATCGTCCAAATAATCAAGCACATATATCAATAAATCATGACACATCTATATTTCATTTTCATAACTAGAATTCAAACACAAGACACTTATCAACCATTACCATTTTAGGCTCAATAGCCACATACAAAGAGCATGATTTTGATTTGCTTTATAACATAATCTCTATACGCATTAATTTGCCCGTCATAAGTATGAACTAATTACCTCAATATATATAACTCAAATAGAATCATTATATCACCGTTTATTTGTTATGCTTATATGTCATGACTTAAACAAATCATAAACTAAGTCTCATTACTCGAAAACTTACCACGGATGTTGTCGAAGCGATTTCAACGGCTATTCGACCACTTTTTCCTTTCCTTATCCAACTTTGATCCTCTAAGCTCTTGAGCTAAATCAAACAATTTACTTCCCAATCAAACACAATCATACGGCATCCATATACAATTTAGAACCATTCTTAACATACTTACTACTCATTTACAAAACAAAATACTCATATCACATTTATAAAACTACAAGTCGAATATACCTATACTTACCTTACTTAAACATCAACCTCAATTTCTTTGACATAGCACATTCCCGAAAATGATAAGGCAATATAATGCCTTTAATCCAACTTATAATTCATACATATCACATTCCAAGCATTCGCTCTATTCTATCACTTAACATACAAACATTACTCAATAACTTTCTAGTTCAAATTCGGCAATTACACCAATTCACTAGATGATTTATTATTATTATTGTTCATTTATTCAACTACTTACAAATACCTTAAACTATCTCAATTAACAACCATTTTCTACCCGTCACGTTTACTCTACTTGAACCGAATGCACATAAAGTCCTTGGCCGAAACTCACTAAACACAAATCAGCCATAATCTTGTATTTAACTTGAGCATAACCTTATTTACCTTCCAAAAATCATAAAAATATCAAACTCTTAATATTTATGTGCAAAGCCGAATCTTAATATGATCCAACCTCCAACTCATTCATTTCAATCACTCACACGGCATTTGTTCAATTCATTAGACAAATCTATGTTTGGCCATTGTACTCATGAACATTAGAATTTATCATTTGACTAACTAAAACCCTTCTCTTCAACAATTCTTCATAAAACATAAAAACCATAACCCAATCTCATCCTTTAATAACTAAAACCGAATGCTCAAACCATCACCAAGATTTTCATAATTTTGACATGGGTTATGTAAGAAACTAGCTAATTAACTAGAAACAAGCTTAAAGTTTAAAGAAAATCTAACACAAATGACTAACCTCCCTTAAGCTCCAAGTGACCGAACCTCCTCTTCTTTCTTCCTTCAATTCAAGGCAATGGGGGAGCATGGATGAAACAACTTTGTTTTCATCACCCCTCCCTTTTCATTACTTTAATACCAACCTTTTATTTTATTATTTTTAACATAACACATTATCACAAAATGTTTATAATATGTTTAACCCATTTCATGGTCGGCCACTACCTAAAGTTTTGGGTAATTTGACATGCAATGACAAGCATTTTCTAACATGCATCAATAGGCCACTTTAACATTTGCCTAGCACATTTCTAAATTTTCTCACACAAGTCCTATTTAATAAAATTCACTTACAATTAACAAAATTCAAACATGAAATTTTCACACATGCATATATATATAATAAGCATCAAATATGACGGTTAATTATTTTTATGACTCGGTTTTGTGGTCCCGAAACCACTTTCCAACTAGGGTCACATTAGGGCTGTCACAACTCTCCCCCACTTTAAGAAATTTTCGTCCCCGAAAATCTTACCGGTAAATAGGTTTGGGTAACGTTCTTTCATAGAGTTCTCGGTTTCCCAAGTAGCTTCTTCGATCCCGTGTTTGAGCCATAACACCTTTACTAACGGAACCCTTTTGTTTCGCAACTCTTTCACTTCACGAGCTAGGATACGTATCGGTTCTTCTTCATAACTCATATCGGATTGAATTTCAACCTAGGAGGGATTAATTATGTGCGAAGGATCAGATCTGTAACGTCGAAGCATCGAAACATGAAAAACGTTGTGAATCCGTTCGAGATCAGGGGGTAAAATCAATCTATATGCCACTGGACCAACTCGTTCGAATATTTCATACGGCCCTATGAACCTCGGACTCAGTTTGCCCTTACGGCCAAATCTGAGTATCTTTTTCCAAAGTGAAACTTTAAGGAACACTTTATCTCCCACCTGATACTAAATGTCTTTTCGTTTCAAATCCGCGTACGACTTCTGACGATCTGAGGCTGCCTTCAGACTTTCACGGATTACTTTTACTTTCTATTCAGCATCTTTAATCAAATCAACTTCGAAAATTTTACTTTCACCGAGCTCGGTCCAAAACAATGGTGTACAGCATTTACGACCGTACAAAGTCTCGTAAGGCGCCATCTTAGTACTTGATTGAAAACTATTGTTGTAATCGAATTCAATCAAAGGTAAATGTGACAGCCCAAAATTGACCCTAGTCGGAATGTGGTTTCGGAACCACAAAACCGAGGCGTAAAAATAATTTAAAATTTATTTTGATGCCTATAATATGTGTGTATTCATGTGTGACATTTTTGATGGTTCGATTTAGTGTTATAAAGGTGAATTTCACTAGAAAGGACCTAGTAGTAAACTTTGAAAGTATGATGGGGAAATGTGTGATGACTAGTTGAAAATGCATGCAAAATTAAGGGATTTGCATGTCAAATTCCCCAAAGATGGCATAGTGGCTGGCCATGACATGGTTTATGGGCAAAGAAAACATGTTGAAACATGTTTGTTAATGCATGATGTATTAAATGATAAAAAAATTAATGATGTTGGATGAGAAATAAAAAAAATGTGTGTGAGTGTGGCATTTCCCCCCCCCCATTGCCGTGCAAGTGAAAGAAGAACAAGAAAAAAATTGTTCATCCTTGTTCTTTCCTTTTTGGCCGAAAATACTAAGGGAGGAGATAGGAGTTTTGCTTCATGCTTGGTTTGGAAGAGAACAAGAAGGAGATTTGGCTATACTTGTATCAAGATTAAGGTATGTTTGAGGTTGTGTCATGAAGTTCATGCTTGTTTTGGTTGCTAACTTGATGTGCATGTTAGCCATGGTTCAAATCCTTGTTATGCCATGAAAATGGTATTTGGCCAAGGTTGATATTGTGCTAAAGCCATTGCATGCTAAATGTGAAGCTTGTTGATGATGCATGTAATGATGGATTGACTACTCTTGAAATTTCTTTTAGTATTCTTGAGTAGGGCATTGAAATCTTTGTTTAACCATGACCGAAGTTGAAAGGGTATGGTTGTGATGTATTCGCCATGGTGCATTCATGAGCATGATTTATGCTTGTTACTTGAATGGTAAAAAATTTGTGTTTTAGATGGTTATGAACACCTTGAGATTGACCATGCACCTATATGTGTATATGTTTGCACATGATGTTTTGGTTATGAAGTAGCGATAAATATGTTTGCTTAAAGAAGAAAATGTTGAAGAATGGTTGTGAAATTGCAAGTACATTCGCCTAGTACACATATGATGTGAAAATCTTGGAATTTATTGTTGATTTGGTGCAAGTATGACTAAGTATAATCGGCCATATGAGTGCTTGATGCTATATTATAAGTATTGAGCTACAATATGTAAAGCATTAGCTAGTAAAATGTGTGCCATTCATGTGTGGTGTTAAACATGTAATTGGCCTCAACATCGACATGCATAATCGGCCATGAATGAGTGCCTAAGAGGTTGAGTTGTTCGGCCATGAGTAAGCATGTTGAAGGCTTTGTGTGTTAAGTCGATTCATGAATTCCGTACTTATGTGACTTTAATGTCTAGTGAGTATATGTGGGCTAAGTGCCTTGAGTTCTTTTCGATACTCAAATGATTGAATCAAATTATTTGTTAAATTAAGCTCAAGAGCAAAGGGGGACCAAATCCGATAAAGGGAAGGAAAAAGTAGTCGAATAGCCATCGGAATCGTTCGACAACATCCGAGGTAAGTTTTCGAGTATCGAAACTTAGATTTTGATTCGATTGAATGAAGTAATAAGCAATCGAAATTTCGCCCTTGTATATGGCCATTGAGTAAAATGATATTTTTGTTAAGTGAATTGTGCATAAAAGTTTTGTTGTGAAAATGAAACAAAGATGTGCATGAATGTTCGAGTGATATCCGGGCTAAGCCCAAGGCAATTGTGCGATTGTGATATCCGGGCTAAGCCCAAGGCAATTGTGCGAGTTGTGATATCCGGGTTAAGTCCGAAGGCATTTGTAAAGGGTTACCATAACGGGCTATGTCCCGAAGGTGTTTTGAACAGTAGCTATATCCGGATAAACTCCGAAGGTATGTGATTCGAAATTTATAAGCTGCTGGAAAATTTTCAGTTAATGCACTTGTGAAATTCCCAACAAGGTATGTTTTGTGTGCTTTGCACACTATGAGTAAGTGCGTTGAATATTCGCTCCAATGATAAACGAGCTATCGGCCTTAACTAAGCCGTTGTTTGTGTATGAAAATAAGAGTTGGGATTGTGAAGTAAGCATGTCTTTGAGAAATTGTGCATATGAATTATTGTTTAGCTACTTGAATGCTATGCTTTAGTTGTGTGTATATTATGGCTCGAAACTTACTAAGCATAAATTGCTTACTCCGTTTCTTTGTTTCTCTGTTATAGATTTTGCTCGTTAGCGATCTGATTCGGGATCATAGAAGTTGAAGTCAACCACACTATCAAAGCCCTTTTTGGTACTCCTTTAGTTGAGTTCGGATATGGCATTTATAGGACCACCCTCGGTTGTTTTTAAGTACTTGTGATGTATATGTGTACGGCCATGCGAAAATGGTTCGTAAAAGTGGAGTATGAAATTTGACCATATGTGGTTTGTAATTATATTTGGTTTCATGATGTGATTATGGTTTGGAATGAGAGAGTTGGTCACATGATCAGCCATTGGAATGGCTAAATATGATCACATGTGGACCTAAGTATGACTAGACTATAGTTGGTCCATGGGAACTACAATATAGGTAAAGCCTACCTTAAAAACAGAGGCTGCCAGCTGCAGTGACGTGGATGTGAAAAATCACCAAAATTTGTAGGAATGGTGTTAAATAGTGAATAAATTATGTGATCGAACCTTGACGAGTCTATTTTCATATGAAAGTAACGAAACGATCATATGATCAGTATACCGAGAGATATTAAAGTTCTCGTGAGACAGGGCCGGAACGGTTTGTGGGTTCCCTGTCGCGGCTTGGGAAATTTGCCATAAATTATCCAGAATGAATTAGAAGTCATGCCTTATATTTTCAGATTCCTTTTTGAGTCTAGTTTCATTGGAAACAAACGGTATCAGTATTGAAACCCTGTACAGAGAGATATTCAAGTTGTAACGCGCGAAGGGCAGTGTAGTCGACCCCTGTAACATGGGCGACTTTAAATAATAAACTGTACCAATTGGCCCGACCAAAAATTCTAGAAATAAATCCATGGATGGATATATGAGTCTAAATTCAGGTAAAATTTTCAGAATCAGTTTCCAAGTTGTGAAACTCGAGATATTCTTTTTAAGGCGACAGCGATGCAGTTTTCCAGCTTGCCTGGGAATGTCAAATTGGTCGATGCCATAAGTGGTTTTATTTGTTAACCTCGTGTCCGACACCGGCAACGGTCTCGGGTTCGGGGTGTTACAATTTTATTGGTATCAGAGCTACGATTTAGTCGATTCTAGGACTACCGTGATATGTTTGGGGTCTAGCTATACATGCCATTAAGTGATGAATTGATAGTGTGGTGATTTCTGACCATTTGACTTTGTGTTTGTGTATAGCAATGGATCCCGATCCCAACCGAGCAATAGCTGATGATGTGGAGAGTGTGGCGCCTGCTCCCGCGCAAGGGACAGCGCCGGCGGACTCTCAACCTATTGCCAGCAATCCGAATGATGAGGCTAAGCAAGCCTTTTATAGTGTGATGAATGATTGGTTTAACCAATACATTCGAACTAACACTACTGCTCCACAACCTCCATTCCCGACTAATGTAACCTCAAGACCTACAATACCTCCGATGAATCGACCAAGTAAGGTCAAATAAGCCCCTATCTCTGAGGATTCAAAACATGGGGCCACTTGAATTTAAAGCTACGGATGATGACGATGCCGAGCAAGCTGGATTTTGGATGGACAACACTATCCGGGTGCTCGATGAGCTATCTTGCACACCCGATGAATGCTTAAAATGTACTATCTCCTTGCTACGCGATTCCGCCTACTATTGGTGGAGTACTCTGACTTCTATTGTGCCTAGAGAGCAAGTAACTTGGGAGTTCTTTCTAACCGAGTTCCGAAAAAAGTATATCAGTCAGAGATTTATGGACCAAAAAACGAAAGGAATTCCTTGATCTTAAGCAAGGTTCCATGTCGGTTACCGACTACGAACAAAAATTTGCGAGGCTTAGCCAGATGCTGCTGAGTAAATTTCTTGAAGTCGTGATGTGTAAACGCTCAAGATGGGTGAACGATGATATAAAGCTGTATGTTGGCATTTTGGAAATCCGAGAGTTTGTGGCTCTTGTCGAGCGAGCGTGCAAAGCCGAGGAGCTTAGTATGGAGAAAAGAAAAGTTGAAGTGGGAGCAAGGGAGTTTCGTAAGAGGTCTTCGAGGAAGCCCTTCCCACAGTCATCAAAGAAATTTAGAGATGGCTTAGGCCGGTCTAAAGACATTTCGGGCTTTTCTAGACGAGACCGCGATCGACCCCCTATGGGCACGCTGAGTCACTTCGATCGCCGGTGTTGGCAATGATCGTCGAGATGTAAGCGGAGTGCCAATATTGTGGCAAATGGCATTCGGGAGTTGTAGATTCCGTGACCGCTCTTGTTACAAGTGCGGATCATCGATCATTTCATTAAGGATTGCCCGAGCTTATCCGGACAAAACGTAAATCAAAGTGGGAACCCGAAAGTGCTACCACAACTCGAGGTAGGCCATCTAGAAACACGGCAATGCTAGTGGCGGTTAGAGAGGATCTAGAGATGCCACCATCGATCTCGAGGCTCGTGCTCTGCTAGGACTTATGCCATACGGCGACGCGAGGATCTTTGCCTCACCGAGATGTTATTACCCAGATCCTCACTCTTTTCGATACTAATGTGATTGCTTTGATTGACCCCGGTTCTACTCATTCTTATATATGCGAAACCTTAGCATCCAAAGAAGACTTTGCCCATTGAGTCTCATCGAGTTTGTAATCTGGTGTCAAACCCCTTGGGTCATTACGTGCTCATCAACAAAGTGTGTAAGAAAAGTCCCTAGTATTTTGAGGTTCTTGTTTTCCACGGACTTGATGCTTTTGCCATTCGATGAATTGACGTTATTCTTGGTTTGGATTGGTTGACCATGCACGATGCGATTGTAAATTGCAAAAGCAAGACTATTGATTCGAGGTGCACGAATTACGAGTTAATTCGGGTTGAGTCTACTGGACTTAAAGGGATTGCCGGTGTAATATCGCAATGTTGGCTCGTAAATACGTAAGAAAGGGGTGTGAAGCATACCTTGCGTATGTTCTAGATGACAAGGAGTTAGAAAAGAAACCCGAATCATGCGTTGGTTTGTGAATACCCGGATGTTTTCCACGAAGAATTGCGGGTTTACCACTGTTCGGAAATAGAGTTTGGCATCGAATTGGTACCGTACCATTCCAATTTCGATAGCTCCGTATCGTATGGCACCAACGGAATTAAAGGAGTTGAAAGCTCAGTTGCAAGAATTGGTGGATAGAGGTGTTGCTCACCGAGTTTTTCACCTTGGGTGCGCCGGTGTTGTTTGTGAAAAGAAGGATGGAACCATGAAGTGCATCGACTATCGTCGACTTAATAAAGCGACGATAAAGAACAAATACCCGTTATCACATCGATGACTTGTTCGATCAACTGAAGGAGCCTCGGTGTTCTCGAAAATAGATTTGAGATCGGGCTATTATCAATTGCTAATTCGAGATTCGGATGTACCCAAGACGCGCTTTCGAATGAGATATGGTCACTACGAGTTCCTAGTGATGCCATTCGGGCTTACTAATGCCCCTACAGTATTTATGGATTTAATGAATCGGATCTTTGGACCATACTTGGATCGGTTTGTAGTCGTGTTCATTGATGACATCTTGGTCTATTCAAGAAATGAGACCGAACATGCTGAACACCGAGGTTAGTCTTTGCAAATTCTACGGGATAAGCAATTATATGCTAAGTTAAGCAAGTGTGAGTTTCGTTAAGAGAGGTTAGCTTCTTGGGGCATGTGATATCTCAGACGGTATTCGAGTCTAATTCGAACAAAATTTCAGCCATACTTAATTGGAAGCCTCAGAAATATTCCGAGGTTCGGAGTTTTTGGGGCCTCTTAGGTTATTACCGACGATTTGTATAAGGTTTCTCAACGATAGCCACGCCGATGACGGTTACTCCAAAAGGATGTTAAGTTCGAATGGACGGAGAAATGTTAGAAAAGTTTCGATCAGCGAAGACTTATTTGACTAAAGCCCCAATTCTAGTGCAACCCGAATCTGGCAAAGAGTTTGTCATCTATAGTGATGCCTCCCTACTTGGGTTAGGTTGCGTATTGATACAAGAAGGTCGAGTTGTGACCTATGCGTCGAGGCAATTAAAGCCACATGAGAAAAATTATCCGACCCATGGTCTCGAATTGGCTGCCATCGTATTCGCCTTAAAGATATGGTGGCATTACTTATTTGGTGAGAAGTGCCATGTGTATTCGGATCATAAAAGTCTCAAATATTTGATGACTCAAAGAGACTTAAATCTGCGACAAAGACGTTGGCTCGAGCTGTTAAAGCATTATGAGCTGGTCATTGACTATCACTTGGGAGAGGCGAATATGGTTGAGGATGCCTTAAGTCGTAAATCATTATTCGCTTTACGAGCGATGAATGTGCACTTGTCCGTTCGATCCGACAATGTGTCAGTAGCTGAATTGAAAGCCAAACCATTATTGATACATCAAATTCGTGAAGCTCAGAAAGTCGACGACGAGTTGGCTGCAAAACGGGTTGAGTGTGTTCCGAACAAGGACTCGGAGTTTCAAATCGATGATGACGATTGTTTGAGGTTCAGGAGTCGTTTGTGTGTTCCAAAGAATTCGGAACTTATTTCGATAATACTGAACGAAGCCCATTGTAGCCGAATGGCGAACCACCCGGGGAGTACAAAGATGTACAACGATTTGAAACGTCGGTTTTGGTGGCATGGTATGAAACGAGACATCTCCGACTTTGTTTCGAGATGTTTAATATGTCAACAAGTGAAAGCGGAACATCAAGTGCCTTCAGG
Organism: Gossypium arboreum; assembly: GCF_025698485.1. Taxonomy (NCBI): domain Eukaryota; kingdom Viridiplantae; phylum Streptophyta; class Magnoliopsida; order Malvales; family Malvaceae; genus Gossypium; species Gossypium arboreum. Next base: position 92,128,230 of record NC_069076.1, on the reverse strand, counting down.
ATTACTTCAGCCGATCACGATACCCGAGTGGAAGTGGGATACAAAGTCTATTGTGACTGCCATTGTCAGCAAGTAAGAAGGATGCGATTTGGGTCGTTGTAGATAGATTGACTAAGTCGGCTCACTTTGTCCCCGTACGTACGGGTTTTTCAATGGACAAACTAGCCGAACTATACGTTTCTCAGATTGTGAGATTACACGGGGTGCCTACTTCCATCGTGTCGAATAGAGATCCGAGGTTTACCTCGCGATTTTGGAAGAAGTTGCAAGAAGCTTTGGGTACCAAGTTGCATTTCAGCACCGCCTTTCACCCCCAAACCGATGGTCAATCCGAGCGGATAATTCAGATACTTGAGGATATGTTAAGATATTGCATCCTCGAGTTCAGTGGTTCATGGGAACAGTGTTTGCCTTTGATTGAATTCGCTTACAACAATAGTTTTCAATCAAGTATTAAGATGGCACCCTACGAGGCTTTGTACGGTCGTAAATGCCGTACACTATTGTTTTGGACTGAGCTCGGTGAAAGCAAAATTTTCGTGGTGGATTTGATTAGAGATGCTGAACAGAAAGTGAAAGTAATCCGTGAAAGTCTGAAGATAGCCTCCGATCGTCAGAAGTCGTACGCGGGTCTGAAGCGTAAAGACATTGAGCATCAGGGGGGAGATAAAGTATTTCTCAAGGTTTCGCCTTGGAAAAAGATACTCAGATTCGGTCGTAAGGGCAAGTTGAGCCCGAGGATCATTGGGCCATATGAGATATCCGAGCGAGTCGGTTCAGTTGCGTCTCATTTGATATTGCCCCCTGAACTCGAAAAGATTTACGATGTCTTTCATGTTTCGATGCTTCGACGCTATAGATCTGATCCATCGCACGTGGTTAGTCCATCGGAGGTTGAAATTCAAGCCAATATGAGTTATGAGAAAGAACCGGTTCGTATCCTATCACGTAAAGTGAAAGAGTTGCGAAACAAGCGGGTTCCGCTAGTGAAAGTGTTATGGCTCAAACACGGGATAGAAGAAGCTACTTGGGAAACCGAGAACTCTATGAAAGAGCGATACCCAACCCTATTTACGGTAAGATTTTCGGGACGAAAATTTCTTAAGTGGGGAGAGTTGTGACACCCAAAATTGACCCTAGTCGAATGTGGTTTCGGGACCACAAAACCGAGGCGTAAAAATAATTTAAAATTTATTTTGATGCCTATAATATGTGTGTATTCATGTGTGACATTTTGATGGTTCGATTTAGTGTTATAAAGGTGAATTTCACTAGAAAGGACCTAGTAGTAAACTTTGAAAGTATGATGGGGAAATGTGTGATGACTAGTTGAAAATGCATGCAAAATTAAGGGATTTGCATGTCAAATTCCCCAAAGATGGCATAGTGGCCGGCCATGACATGGTTTATGGGCAAAGAAAACATGTTGAAACATGTTTTGTTAATGCATGATGTATTAAATGATAAAAAATTAATGATGTTGGATGAGAAATAAAAAATGTGTGTGAGTGTGGCATTTCCCCCATTGCCTTGCAAGTGAAAGAAGAACAAGAAAAAATTGTTCATCCTTGTTCTTTCCTTTTGGCCGAAAATACTAAGGGAGGAGATAGGAGTTTTGCTTCATGCTTGGTTTGGAAGAGAACAAGAAGGAGATTTGGCTATACTTGTATCAAGATTAAGGTATGTTTGAGGTTGTGTCATGAAGTTCATGCTTGTTTTGGTTGCTAACTTGATGTGCATGTTAGCCATGGTTCAAATCCTTGTTATGCCATGAAAATGGTATTTGGCCAAGGTTGATATTGTGTTAAAGCCATTGCATGCTAAATGTGAAGCTTGTTGATGATGCATGTAATGATGGATTGACTACTCTTGAAATTTCTTTTAGTATTCTTGAGTAGGGCATTGAAATCTTTGTTTAACCATGACCGAAGTTGAAAGGGTATGGTTGTGATGTATTCGCCATGGTGCATTCATGAGCATGATTTATGCTTGTTACTTGAATGGTAAAAAATTTGTGTTTTAGATGGTTATGAACACCTTGAGATTCGCCATGCACCTATATGTGTATATGTTTGCACATGATGTTTTGGTTATGAAGTAAGTGATAAATATGTTTGCTTAAAGAAGAAAATGTTGAAGAATGGTTGTGAAATTGCAAGTACATTCGCCTAGTACACATATGATGTGAAAATCTTGGAATTTATTGTTGATTTGGTGCAAGTATGACTAAGTATAATCGGCCATATGAGTGCTTGATGCTATATTATAAGTATTGAGCTACAATATGTAAAGCATTAGCTAGTAAAATGTGTGCCATTCATGTGTGGTGTTAAACATGTAATTGGCCTCAACATCGACATGCATAATCGGCCATGAATGAGTGCCTAAGAGGTTGAGTTGTTCGCCATGAGTAAGCATGTTGAAGGCTTTGTGTGTTAAGTCGATTCATGAATTCGTACTTATGTGACTTTAATGTCTAGTGAGTATATGTGGGCTAAGTGCCTTGAGTTCTTTTCGATACTCAAATGTTTGAATCAAATTATTTGTTAAATTAAGCTCAAGAGCAAAGGGGGACCAAATCCGATAAAGGGAAGGAAAAAGTAGTCGAATAGCCATCGGAATCGTTCGACAACATCCGAGGTAAGTTTTCGAGTATCGAAACTTAGATTTTGATTCGATTGAATGAAGTAATAAGCAATCGAAATTTCGCCTTGTATATGGCCATTGAGCGAAATGATATTTTGTTAAGTGAATTGTGCATAAAAGTTTTGTTGTGAAAATGAAACAAAGATGTGCATGAATGTTCGAGTGATATCCGGGCTAAGCCCGAAGGCAATTGTGCGAATTGTGATATCCGGGCTAAGCCCGAAGGCAATTGTGCGAGTTGTGATATCCGGGTTAAGTCCCGAAGGCATTTGTGCGGGTTACCATAACCGGGCTATGTCCCGAAGGTGTTTTGAACGAGTAGCTATATCCGGATAAACTCGAAGGTATGTGATTCAAATTTATAAGCTGCTGGAAAATTTTCAGTTAATGCACTTGTGAAATTCCCAACAAGGTATGTTTTGTGTGTGCTTTGCACACTATGAGTAAGTGCGTTGAATATTCGCTCCAATGATAAACGAGCTATCGGCCTTAACTAAGCCGTTGTTTGTGTATGAAAATAAGAGTTGGGATTGTGAAGTAAGCATGTCTTTGAGAAATTGTGCATATGAATTATTGTTTAGCTACTTGAATGCTATGCTTTGGTTGTGTGTATATTATGGCTCGAAACTTACTAAGCATAAATTGCTTACTCCGTTTCTTTGTTTCTCTGTTATAGATTTTGCTCGTTAGCGATCGGATTCAGGATCATAGAAGTTGAAGTCAACCACACTATCAAAGCCCTTTTTGGTACTCCTTTAGTTGAGTTCGGATATGGCATGTATAGGACCACCCTCGGTTGTTTTAAGTACTTGTGATGTATATGTGTACGGCCATGCGAAAATGGTTCGTAAAAGTGGAGTATGGAATTTGACCATATGTGGTTTGTAATTATATTTGGTTTCATGATGTGATTATGGTTTGGAATGAGAGAGTTGGTCACATGATCAGCCATTGGAATGGCTAAATATGATCACATGTGGACCTAAGTATGACTAGACTATAGTTGGTCCATGGGAACTACAATATAGGTAAAGCCTACCTTAAAAACAGAGGCTGCCAGCTGCAGTGACGTGGATGTGAAAAATCACCAAAATTTGTAGGAATGGTGTTAAATAGTGAATAAATTATGTGATCGAACCTTGACGAGTCTATTTTCATATGAAAGTAACGAAACGATCATATGATCAGTATACCGAGAGATATCAAAGTTCTCGTGAGACAGGGCCGGAACGGTTTGTGGGTCCCCTGTCGCAGCTTTGAAAATTTGCCATAAATTATCCAGAATGAATTAGAAGTCATGCCTTATATGTACAGATTCATTTTTGAGTCTAGTTTCATTGGAAACAAACGGTATCAGTATTGAAACCCTGTACAGAGAGATATTCAAGTTGTAACACGCGAAGGTCAGTGTAGTCGACCCCTGTAACATGGGCGACTTTAATTAATAAACTGTACCAATTGGCCCGACCAAAAATTCTAGAAATAAATCCATGGATGGATATATGAGTCTAAATTCAGATAAAATTTATGGAATCAGTTTCTGAGTTGTGAAACTCGAGATATGCTTTTTAAGGCGACAGCAACGCAGTTTTCCAGCTTGCCTGGGAATGTCAAATTGGTCGGTGCCATAAGTGGTTTTGGCTTGTTAACCCCTCGTGTCCGACACCGGCAACGGTCTCGGGTTCGGGGTGTTACAGTAAATACCGCTCCCATGAACCACTAAACTCAAGGATGCAACATCTCAACATATCCTCAAGTATCTGAATTATCCGCTCGGATTGACCATCAGTTTGTGGATGAAAAGCGGTGCTAAAATGCAACTTGGTACCCAAAGCTTCTTGCAATTTCTTCCAAAATCGCGAGGTGAACCTCGGATCTCTATCCGACACAATAGAAATAGGTACCCCCTGTAATCTTACAATCTGAGAAACATACAATTCCGCTAGTTTATCCAATGAAAAATCCGTACGTACGAGGATAAAGTGAGCCGACTTAGTCAGTCTATCAACAACAACCCAAATCGCATCTTTCTTACTTGCCGACAATGGCAACCCAGATACAAAATCCATCGTGACTCGATCCCATTTCCATTCAGGTATCATGATCGGCTGAAGTAAACCCGTAGGCACTTGGTGTTCCGCTTTCACTTGTTGACATATTAAACACTTCGAAACAAAATCGGAAATGTCTCGTTTCATGCCATGCCACCGAAACTGACGTCTCAGGTCGTTGTACATTTTCGTACTTCCCGGGTGAATCGACATTCGGCTACAATGAGCTTCGTTCAGAATCATCGAAATAAGTTCTGAATTTCTTGGAACACACAAACGACTTCTCACCAAATAAGTAATGTCGCCATATTTTCAAAGCGAATACGATGGCAGCTAGTTCGAGATCATGGGTTGGATAATTTTTCTCATGTGGCTTCAATTGTCTCGACGCATAAGCTACAACTCGACCTTCATGCATCAATACACAACCCAACCCAAGTAAGGATGCATCACTGTAAATGACAAACTCCTAGCCTGATTCAGGCTGAACTAGTACTGGAGCTTCAGTCAAATAAGTTTTCAGTTGATCGAAACTTTTCTGACATTTTTCTGTCCATTCAAACTTAACATCTTTCTGAAGTAGTTTCATCATTGGTGTGGCTATCATCGAGAAACCCTTTACAAACGATGCAGTAGTAACCGGCAAGTCCCAAAAGCTCGAACCTTAGTAATATTTCTGAGGCTTCCAGTTAAGTATGGCTGAAATTTTGCTCGGATCAACTCGAATACCCGATGCAGATACCACATGACCCAAAAAGCTAACTTCCCTCAACCAGAACTCACATTTACTGAACTTAGCATATAATTGCCTATCCCGTAAAATCTGCAACACTAATCTCAGGTGCTCAGCATGTTCGGTTTCATTTTTCGAATAGACCAAAATATCATCGATAAACACAACTACAAAACGATCCAAATACGGTCTGAAGATTCGATTCATCAAATCCATAAATACCACGGGCATTAGTGAGCCCAAACGGCATCACTAAAAACTCGTAGTGACCGTATCTCGTTCTGAAAGCAGTTTTGGGTATATCCGAATCTCGAATTCGCAACTGATAATAACCCAATCTGTAACGCCCCTACGCCCGAGACCGTCGTCGGAGTCGAGTATGAGGTGTTACTAAGCTTAATTTAACATATTTAGAACTTTGGATTATTTATTTCTACATTCACAGCTTTTAAGCTACTTGCATCACAGTCACAAGAAAAATCATATCTTGAGTTACGAAACTCGAAATCAAGATCCATAAATTTTCCATAAATCTATACTCATATACCTATCTACTAATTTTTTTTCTAGAATTTGTGGTTGGGCCAATTAGTACAGTTTATTAGTTAAAGTTACCCCTGTTTCAGGACTTGACTGGTCTGACCTCTGTTTACTACGAACCATATTTCTCTCTGTACAAAATCCATATGACTATGAGGTTTATTTCTACTGAAACTAGACTCAATAATAATTCTGAGAATATAAAATAAACTACCTAATTTTATCCTTACAATTTATGGTGAATTTCTAAAGTTGGAACAGGGGATTCAGAAACTGCTATGACCCTGTTTCACAAAAAGTCAAATATCTTCTAATATATGATTCCTTTACTTGTTTCATTTGTTTCATATGAAACTAGACATAATAAGCTTCAATTTTATATATATTCCATCACCAAATTCAATTTCTATGATTTTAGTAAATTTTCAAACTCACGTCGTTGTTGCTGCAAGATATCCTGTTTATGGAAAATTTCATCCCTTTTGATGAGTTTTTATACACTAAGTATCTTATTAATTTTCCTTAACATTAAACATAATCTAAACTAACCATTTTCATAATTTATCATTATCAAGCATTTCCTCAACCATTCCATCACCATACCATAAGATCATTTACACAAAAAGGTATATTGCTATACATGCCATACTTAAATTTACAAGCCATTACCAAAAGTCTTTTGGATAGTGTGATCGAGCCTTGACCTATCCCGACTCTCGAAATGGCTTGTCCAAAACTACAATGAGTAAGAAGGAGGAGTAAGCATAAATGCTTAGTAAGTTCATATGCAAATAATAAGTAACATAACAAACAGTCATACCAATCAACATTAGTATGCATCACTAAAACACATGTCACATTTCTAATCATTTTTCATCATCTTATTACCTTATCGTGGTTGTAATCAACACTCAACCCGAGGGTTAAATACATACCTGTCCAAAATATCCATTTTTCATCACTTACCAATACGTCTCTTTTCATCTCGAGTATTCCTCCATTTGAGTAAAACTTTACTCGTTGAACACATCGGAATATAATTCGGATACATGGACAACTTGCACATAAGTGCCATATATTCAATCAAGCAATCATGTAACCCGCCCATAAGCGAACTCGGACTCAACTCAACGAGCTTGGGCGTTCGCATCCATAAGTGAACTTGGACTCAACTCAACGAGTTCGGATGCCTAGTTACATTTCACGAACTCGGACTCAACTCAACGAGTTCGGACATTCGCATCCATAAGTGAACTCGGACTCAACTCAACGAGTTCGGATGCTCAACCATCCTAGTGACATGTCACTTGTATCCTAATCTATTCCTAAGGTTCAAACGGGATTTTTCTCGAACACCTATCCTTGCCGTCTTCCGTAGAATGCCGAAGTCAATACTCGGTAACAATTATATTTAACAAGTAGCTCACATAATTTACATATTATTTGAAATTAACCACAAAGCATACATTTCATAATAAAATTCAGCATAACATATAATTAACATCAATAACTTAAAAATAACAATTATGCTACTTTATTTACACATGAACTTACCTTGGTACCAAAATACAAAGATTTTGCAATTTAGTCCACAATCTTTTCTTTTCCTCGATTGAGGTCGATTCCACGTCTTTCTTGATCTAAAATAACAAATTTAACTCATTTAATACTCACATTATCAAATTAATCCTTAACTCAAATTTTGGAAAAATTACAATTTTGCCCCTAAACTTTTGCATATTTACATTTTTGCCCCTAGGCTCGAGATTAAAATTTATTCCTTATTCCTATGTTTTACAACATGCTGATCACTTTTCTCTTCTATGGCAACATCAAATTCTCACTCTAACATGTACTTATGACTATTAGGTATTTTTACCGATTAAGCCTTTTTACTCGTTTTCGCTTAAAATCGAGTAGTACAAGTTGTCTAACATAATTTAAAACTTCATATTCTATCATAAAACATCAAAATACACAAATTTCACCTATGGGTATTTTTCCAAATATAAACCCTAGGTTAAATTATTGCTAACATAAGCTTTATCGAGTTAACGGATCTCAAAAACGTAAAAATCATTAAAAGCGGGCTTGGAATCACTTACTATGGAGCTTGGAAGCTTGAAACAAACCCTAGCTATTGAGAACCCTTGAAATTTCGGCCTAATGAAGAAGATGGACAAAAATTGGCTTTTAATTTTGTTTTTAATTCATTTTAATAACTAAATGACCAAAATACCCTTACTACTAAACTTTCCAAAAATTCCTTCCATGTCCTAATTTTGTCCATGAACTTAAAATTGGTCAAATTGCTATTTAAGACCTCCTCATTAATATTCCAAAACAATTTCATACTAAAAACTTCTAGAATGCAAGTTTTGCAACTTATTCGATTTAGTCCCTACTTTCAATTTAAGCACTTTAGGCATAGAATTCCATCACGAAATTTTCACACAATCATGCAATCATATCATAAACCTCAAAATAATTATAAAATAATTATTTCTATCTCGGATTTATGGTCACAAAACCACTATTCCGATTAGGCCCTAATTCGGGATATTACACGATCTCAAATCTATCTTTGAAAACACTGAGGCTCCCTTTAGTTGATCAAACAAATCATCAATACGCGGTAACGGATATTTATTCTTTATTGTCACTTTATTCAGCTGACGATAGTCGATGCACAACCTCATGGTTCCGTCCTTCTTTTTCACAAACAATACTGGTGCACCCCAAGGCGAGAAACTTCTACGAGCGAAACCTCTATCCATCAACTCTTGCAACCGAGTTTTTAATTCTTTCGATTCATGGTGCCATACGACACGGAGTTATCGAAATCGGTGTAGTCCTGTGTACAAGTTCGATGCCAAACTCTACCTCCCGAATGTGGTAGCCCGGTAATTCTTGGGAAAAACATCCGGATATTCACAAACCACTTATACCGATTCAAGTCTCTTTTCGACTCTTTATTATCAAGTACGTATGCAAGGTACGCTCACACCCCTTTCTCACATATTTTGAGCTAACATCGAGGATATTATTGTTGGCAATCCATTCAAAACAAGAGACTCAACTCGGATTATCTCATTATTTGCACACCTCAAATCAATAGTCTTACTTTTGCAATTCACAATCGCATCATGTACGCTCAACCAATCCAACCCGAGAACAATATCAAATTCATCAAACGGTAAAAGCATCAAGTCAGCCGGAAAACAGGAGCCTCGGATTATTAAGGGCATTTCTTACACACCTTGTCGACAAGCACATAACGACCAAGGGATTCGACACTGAATTACGAACTCGAAGAGACTCAATAGGTAAAGTCTTCTTTGGATGCTAAGGTCTCACATATATAAGAATGAGTAGAACCGTGGTCAATCAAAGCAATCACATTAGTATCAAAGAGAGTGAAAGTACCGGTAATAACATCTGGCGAGGAAGCATACTCGCGTGCGCGTATAGCACAAGCTCTAGCAGGAGCGCGAGCCTCATATCTGGTTGTAGCATCCCTAGATCCTCTCTAACCGCCATTAGCGTTCCCCGCATTTTTAGATGGTCTACCTCGGCGGTTGTAGCACCGGCTTCCCACTCGATTCACGTTCTGCTCGCACGGTCTCGGGCAATCCTTGATAAAGTGGTCACTGATCCGCACTTATAACAGAGCGGTCATGGAATCTACAACTCCCGAATGCCATTTACCACAATATCGGCACTGCTCGTCTCGACGATCATTTCCAACATCGGCGATCAAGTGACTCGTGTATCTGTGGGGTCGATCGCGATCTCGTCTAGAAAAGCCCAAGTGTCTCTAGATCGGCCTAAATCATCTCTAAATTTCTTCGATGATGTTGAAAAGGCTTTCCAAGATCTCTTACGAAACTCCTTTGCTCCCATATCGACTTTTCTTTTCTCCTTACTAAGCTCTTGACTTTGCAAGCTCGCCGACAAGTACCACAAATTCTCCGATTTCTAAAATGCCAACATACGACTTTATATCATCGCTCACCCATCTTCAAACGTTTACACATCACACTTCAAGAGTCAGATTCTCGCTGCATCGGCTAAGCCTTACAAACTTTCGCTCATAGTCAGAATCGACATGGAACCTTGTTTAAGTTCAAGGAATTCTTTCGCTTTTGATCAATGAATCTCGATCGATATACTTTTTCAAACTCGGTTTGGAAAAACTCCGGGTTACTTACTCTGGCACAATAGAATCAACGATTCCACCAATAGTAGGCGGAATCACGTAGCAAGGAGATCGTACACTTTAGGCATTCATCGTGTGCAAGATAGTTCATCAAGTACCGAATAGTGTTGTCCAACCAAAATTCAGCTTGCTCGGCATCGCCGCTATCTGTAGCTTTAAATTCAGAGCCGTGTTTTGGATTCATCAGCTGGGGCTTATTTAACCTTATCCGTCGCCATCAAGGTATCGCAGTGCGGGGTTGTATTAGTCGGGAATGGGGTTGTGGAACACCGTATTAGTTCGAATGTATTGGTTGAACCAATCATTCATCACGCTATAAAAAGCTCGTCTAGCTTCATCATTCGATTACTAGCAATAGGTTGAGAGTCCACCGGTCTGTGTCCCTTGTGTAGGAGCAGGCGCTACACTCTCAAGATCATCAGCTACCGCTCGGTTGGGATCGTGATCCATTACTATAAATCAACACATTTTTAACTGTCAGAAATCTCCACACTATCAAATAAACACATAATGGCATGTATAGCTAGACCTGGACGTATTACGGTAGTCCTAGAATCGACAAAACCGTAGCTCTGATACCAATAAAATTGTAACGCCCCGCACCCGAGACCATTGCCGGAGTCAAACACGAGGTGTTAACGAACTTAATTCATTTATTTACACAGTTCATTTTAAAATTTCCAGACAAGCTGGCTAACTGCGTCACTGTCACCCTAAAAATCATATCTCGAGTTCCAGAACTCAAAAACTGATTACATAAATTTTCCCTCAAACTAGACTCATATATCCATCTACAGATTTTTTTCTAGAATTTTTGGTTGGACCAATTAGTACAGTTTATTAGTTAAAGTCTCCCCTGTTTCAGGGTTCGACTACTCTGACCTTCATGCATTACGACTTAGATATCTCCCTGTACAGGGATTCAATACATATTCTGTTTGTTTCTAATGAAACTAGAATAAAAAAGGAATCCGTACATATAAAGCATGACTTCTAATTATTTCTGGTTAATTTATGGTAAATTTCCAAAGTCAGCACAGGGGATCCAGTAACCGTTCTGGCCCTATTTCACGAAAACTTAAACATCTCATAAAATACGGCTCATATGGTAGTTTTGCTTCTTCCATATGAAAATAGACTCATCAAGATTCGATTACATAATTTATTTATTATTTAATTACATTCCTACTATTTTTAGTGAATTTTCAAACTCACATCACTGCTGCTGTCAGTATCTATTTTAAGGTAAATTTCACCTATTTCATAGTTTCCATGATTCAACTAGCCATTGGACATACATAGCACCAAATATGATCGTGATTAACCATTCCAACGGCTAATCATTGCCAAACATTTCCACACCTCTCAATAACCATATATATACAAAATGATTTTAATACTATGCTCAAAATATTTAAGCCATTTTCGCATGGCTATCCGAATATATACACATTACCAAAGGTACTTGATTAACAACAAAGGTTAGTCCTATACATGCCATTATCAACGTTTAACTAAAAGAGTACCAAAAGGGCTTAGATAGTGTGGACGACTTCGACTTTGACACTCCCGAGTCCGATAGCTGACGAACAAAATCTATAAAACAGAGAATTAAGGAAACAGAATAAGCATTTCATGCTTAGTAAGTTTTGAGTAATGAAATTATTTACGACTAAAGTATAGCGTTCATATGACTATATGAATAATTGCATATAAGCATGTTCTCAAAATCATACTTACTTCACGCTTCAACCATTATATTCATACACGGGAAATCAAACCTAACTAGAGGCCGGAAGTTCGTTAATCAATTGTGCGAATACTATTTAAAAGGAATCAACCTTTCCGCTGCATATACGAAACATACCTTATCGTTTAGATTTTATGAGCGTATTAATTGAAATTATTACAGAAAGATCGCTCACTTCCAAACCCAAGTACCTTCGAGATTTAGCCGGATATAGCAACTCGCACAAATGCCTTCGGGTCTTAGCCCGGATATAGTCACTAGCACAAATGCCTTCGGGACTTGGCCCGGGTATAGCAACTACTCGCACAAATGCCTTCAGGACTTCGCCCGGATATAGTCACTAGCACAAATGCCTTCGGGACTTAGCTCGGATATCGTCCGAATAATCAATCACATATATCAATAAATCATGACACATCTATATTTCATTTTCATAACTAGAATTCAAACACAAGACACTTATCAACCATTACCATTTTCGGCTCAATAGCCACATACAAAGAGCATGATTTTGATTTGCTTTATAACATAATCTCTATACGCATTCGGCTGCCCGTCATAAGTATGAACTAATTACCTCAATATATATAACTCAAATAGAATCATTATATCACCGTTTATTTGTTATGCTTATATGTCATGACTTAAACAAATCATAAACTAAGTCCCATTACTCGAAAACTTACCACGGATGTTGTCGAACGATTTCAACGGCTATTCGACCACTTTTTCCTTTCCCTTATCCAACTTTGATCCTCTAAGCTCTTGAGCTAAATCAAACAATTTACTTCCCAATCAAACACAATCATACGGCATCCATATACAATTTAGAACCATTCTTAACATACTTACTACTCATTTACAAAACAAAATACTCATATCACATTTATAAAACTACAAGCCGAATATACCTATACTTACCTTACTTAAACATCAACCCTCAATTTCTTTGACATAGCACATTCCCGAAAATGATAAGGCAATATAATAGCCTTTAATCCAACTTATAATCCATACATATCACATTCCAAGCATTCGCTCTATTCTATCACTTAACATACAAACATTACTCAATAACTTTCTAGTTCAAATTTGGCAATTACACCAATTCACTAGATGATTTATTATTATTATTGTTCATTTATTCAACTACTTACAAATACCTTAAACTATCTCAATTAACAACCATTTTCTACCCGTCACGTTTACTCTACTTGAACCGAATGCACATAAAGTCCTTGGCCGAAACTCACTAAACACAAATCAGCCATAATCTTGTATGTAACTTGAGCATAACCTTATTTACCTTCCAAAAATCATAAAAATATCAAACTCTTAATATTTATGTGCAAAGCCAAATCTTAATATGATCCAACCTCCAACTCATTCATTTCAATCACTCACACGACATTTGTTCAATTCATTAGACAAATCTATGTTTGGCCATTGTACTCATGAACATTAGAATTTATCATTTGACTAACTAAAACCCTTCTCTTCAACAATTCTTCATAAAACATAAAAACCATAACCCAATCTCATCCTTTAATAACTAAAACCGAATGCTCAAACCATCACCAAGATTTTCATAATTTTGACATGGGTTATGTAAGAAACTAGCTAATTAACTAGAAACAAGCTTAAAGTTTAAAGAAAATCTAACACAAATGACTAACCTCCCTTAAGCTCCAAGTAACCGAACCTCCTCTTCTTTCTTCCTTCAATTCACGGCAATGGAGGAGCATGGATGAAACAACTTTGTTTTCATCACCCTCCCTTTTCATTACTTTAATACCAACCTTTTATTTTATTATTTTTAACATAACACATTAACACAAAATGTTTATAATATGTTTAACCCATTGCATGGCCGGCCACTACCTAAAGTTTTGGGTAATTTGACATGCAAGGACAAGCATTTTCTAACATGCATCAATAGGCCACTTTAACATTTGCCTAGCATATTTCTAAATTTGCTCACACAAGTCCTATTTAATAAAATTCACTTACAATTAACAAAATTCAAACATGAAATTTTCACACATGCATATATACATAATAAGCATCAAATATGACGGTTAATTATTTTTATGACTCGGTTTTGTGGTCCCGAAACCACTTTCCGACTAGGGTCACATTAGGGTTGTCACAGGAGCAACTAGACTTGGACCTAGTCATCGGTTTTTGGTAAAAAGGTAAGATTTTAAAGGCTTTAGGGCCATGGTTTGAATATGGGTAGGTGAATATTGGGATTGGTTGTTGTGGGTTGCAATCTAAGAATTGTGGTAATCAGTTGTAGGACATCGTAAGGGATCTCAAGAGCGATCTTTATGAAAGCAGTGTGTATCGAACACCCTCTTATAGTTCAATTCGGCAAAAGCCGAAATGCCGAAATTCTGGCATTTCGTGGGCTTGTGAGTGTGCAAGTACTCACAAGATGTTTAGAAATCATTAGATCTGAAATCGCAAAGTGGTAAGTTAGTCGTGTGTGAAATTTCATGCACTTCGGTAATTGGGCCTCGATAGGCTAAAACTGGGCCTAATGGGTTTACGGGACCCTACGAATTAATAAAAAAAATAAAAATCTATAATATAAAAAAAAGGCAATAAGTATGTTCTATCAGACTGTAGAATCGAAACTGCTTAAACCGGTAAACTGGTCATAAAACTTGAGTTAAATGGGCTTAAATTGCTAATGGACACTGTAGGGCCCATTAGGGGTTTTAGGGCCCAATGGCTAGAATTGTGAAATTGAGATAAATAAGTTACTGTGATGACAAATGGGCTAGTAAGGACCGTAACATTCATGAGAACCCTTAAAACTGATAAAAGTACTGAAATACCTTTATAGGTGGAAAGTTTACGGTTTTACTCCAATGAGCAAAATTACTGATATACCCCTAGGGTTAAGGTTGACCTGAATGCATGTTTGATCGTTACTATTTCTTGCATGCCATGTTATTATTATCGATGCATGGACCGGGTTATTGATGGAGGAAGTACTGAAAGTGGCTTGACCACGCATCAAGGCTTTGCCTCAACTTATCGATATCTCGAGCCGCTATCTTCGCAATCTGTGGAGTGTAAATTTGGGTGGGTTGAGCTATTCCCACATGGAGTGGAGGGTGGTACGGATGGAGTGTAGCGGTTGGTTATAGGTGGGTTGGGCTTGCATATACGAATATGTTTGTTCTGTTCGAATGGGCCTATGGGCCATCTTGTTATTTGAAAAGGGCTAAGGCCCGGCCATCAGATTCGAAAGGGCTTCACCCAAGACCATTATATCTGATTGGGCTTAGGCCCAATGGGCTTGAGCTGACTTGGGCTTTGGATGGGTTTTCCATATACACTGAGTTTTCTAAACTCACCCCTTTTCTCTTCCATCCTTCCAGGTAAGCCCTAGTCGGTGGACTTGGAGCTGGGCGGGATTCAGAGTGGCCACGAAGATTAAATTTCTGGTTTTAAATAAGTTTCAAGTAGCTTCTTTCTAAATTTCGCATTTATTTTTGATTATTTCTATTTTGGTTAAAGTTGTAATAAGGTCGTTCTATTATTTTTATTTTGGGTTTTTAAATTACTTAAATCGTTTTCGACTTGAGGTTCACATCACTTAAATTGATTCCTTGAAATTGGTTAACTCTAGGTTGATCAAAAATTACTTGTTTCAAACCGACAGGACAACCAAACGTCTTCAAAACGAAACTTTTCAAAGTACAACAAAAGTCACGTTTTTCTAAACCCTTAACAATTGATAATGGATAGGACTCACACTAGTGAATCGGAACATTTCTCTTAAAACTTCATTAATGGTTTCTGCAAAGCTCACCCAGGCTTTAGTAAACTAGGTAACTTGGTTAGTGGTAGGTAATGTGATACACCGGATTCAGTCGTAACATCTAGGCCGGGTTTGTGGTGTTACAATGCGTGATAAATTTTGCATGATTACTGATATGGGTATGTATACATATGACTGATGCTTGCATAAAAGCATGACATATTGTATGTTTGCATTGAATTCGGTGGGGAAGGTGATATTTGGAGGAAGTGTACTGAAAGGCTCTTAAGCTTAAAATATTGGCAGCTCAACAAAAAACTATTGTTTGTACCGCATTCAGTACTATCTGGAGTGTAGGGATAGGTGGGTCGATTTAATCCCCACATGGAGTGTAGGGTTGGACAAAGATGGTGTGTAGAGGTTGGTTGGGTAGGACTTTGTTACTGATTACTGTATGCATGACTTATACTGTGATGGGCCACGGCTCTAGTACATAACTCATACTGAATACCGAACCTGAGTTGGCCTACGTCCCAAACTGCTATTGGAACTGTTATGGGCTTAGGCCCAAACTGCATCTGATTATTTGCTGTGATTGACTGTATGTTTGTTTTCTGTGGGGATTACACACTGAGTTTACGTAAACTCAACCCCTCTATTTAATCTGTATAGGTAATCCCTAGACATAGACGGATCGGTGCAATGGAGGATTCAGCGGTGGCCACACATTTGTTAGAGGCTGTTTCTATTTTAGTATGATTTAAGGTTTTTTTTTTTGCTTAATTATTTTTGGGGATATTTTTGTGTAATTTCGAGACATTTTGGACTGTTTGACTTTCTTCTAGATTTTTGACTATTTAATGGGCTTTTAAACTACAAAACTCGACGAGCAAATGGTTTTCTCTAAAATGAAAGGGTTTTCCTAAAATGGACGGATTTACTTAATTAATTAAATTTTCATAAAATAAATGATTTTTAAAGCTTCCATAATGAGTCACGTTTTAATCAATTGATTAAACGAGTAAAAAATATTTTGGAACTAATAAGAGAAAAGGAAAAGCAATTCAATGGAAACGGTTTAATCGCGATGACATGGTTTTCAAATACCCTATCATGTGACATCGTCTGATTCGGCCATGATGTCTAGGCCGGGTTTGGGGTGTTACATTTTTGGTATAAGAGCTAGGTTGCAAACTCAGCTATGGATTATGGGTTTTTAAAAAAAATTGGTTTTAAGGAATTGATTATAAAATGAGTTGAAATGTTTTACTAAGTAAGTGGTACACCGAGTTTCCGGCGTCGGTCCTATAAGTATTCAGAACTGTGAATTGTTTTAATGTAACACCCCAAACCCGGCCTAGAAGTTTGGCTCGAACTTGGCGTGTCACATTGAAGTGTTTTTCGAAAACCATGTTTCCATTAAAAACCCTTCTTAATAATTAAAAACTTATATACCCTTTTTAAACCTTGTTAGAAAACCTCAGCTAAATAACATTCTTAACAACTTTGTAAAAATCTTGGTAGTTGCGAAAACTTACTTTAAAAACAATTGCGGTTACGTGATGTTTTGAATAACAGTAGTTGCTTTGCAAAATCGTGTTCTAATACTAGCAATTATAAGACCAATAAATAAAATTCCAAATTTGAAATCCAGAAAATTACAACGGCTTTACTACAACCCACATAAAATAATTTAAAGGTAATAATCAAAACTGTAACATAAATAGTGTGTGTGGCTTCCTCCGAGCCCCTAGCAACCCCGATCCATCTAAGGTGGAAATTACCGAAGGTTAATAAACGGGTGAGTTTACGAAAACTCATGTGAAATCCCTACTAAAAAAAGAACAATCAGTCATCTAAAAGAATTAAAAGTCTGCCCCACCTTTACTTACAATTTCAAGTACCAATCGGGCCTTAGCCCATTACAATGATGCATACCAGATAGACCTTAGCCCATTACGTATAAGAAACATTATCGTAATTGGAACCAAAATGAGAATCGAATCGTAATCAATATTAGTAATGTAATCGTAATCGTAATCGTAATTAGATGACGTAATCGTAATCGAATATGAATGCAATCCCAACCCAATCCAACCGTATACACCCTCGAACCAACCTTACACCATGTGGGGAGACAACTCGACCCACCCATTCGCTACACACCATAAAATTTGCAGATGGTCGCTGTAGCGATATCGTGATGAGTCACCAGATATAGATATTGTGGCAGAGCCACCAGAATCAGATAATGTGGCAAACCCACCTAACAGAATACGTGGCACAAAGCCATAGATAACTATAATAACTTCGGCACATAGCCATCAGTGACGGTAATATAACTGGCGCACAGCCTTCGATAAATATGATCGACACAGAGTCGTCAACAAATATGTTAGGCACATAGCTACAGGTAAATACGTTTGGCACGAAGCCCTAGTCAAGATGGCACCAAGCCATATTTAGGTTGGCACAGAGCCATTAATAACGGGTCTATAATCGGTACGAAGCCCACAACAATGGCACACAGCCTTCGGTAACGTGATCGGCACTCAGCCATCGATCGGTCAACAGATATTGTGACAGAGTCACCAGATACCAGTATATTGTGGCGAGCCACCGAACAGATATTTGTGGCATAGCCACCGTAACGCTTCCTCCGTACAAAATCCCAACCCATGCAACATGTCATGTATGCGTAATGTCATGCCCATATTTGAATCAAACAATCACAGTCAAGTCATTCATATCACCAACATATATTCACAATCAAACCACAACCACACAAATTAAGTCACCACTTGCCCACAAGGGCAAAACAGTCATTTAACACCCTAGGGGCAAAATGGTAATTTTACCCCACAAAGGTATCTCGGTAATTCTACCCTACAGGGGTATTTCGGTATTTCTACCCTACAAGGGTATTTCGATAATTCTACCCTACGGGGGTATTTCGGTAATTCTACCCTATAAGGGTATTTTAGAAATTCTACCCTATAGGGGTATTTCGGTAATTCTACCCTACAGGGGTATTTTAGTAATTTCACAATTGAGGGTAAAACAGTAATTCTGTAAATCGAGGGTAAAACGATAATTTTGTAAATCGAGGGTAAATCAGTAATTCTATAAATCGAGGGTAAAACGGTAATTTTACAAATCGAGGGTAAAACAGTAATTCTATAAATCGAGGGTAAAACAGTAATTCTTAAACTGAGGGTAAAACGATAATTCTGTAAATCAAGGGTAAAATGGTAATTCTGTAAACTGAGGGTAAAATGGTAATTCTGTAAATCGAGGGTAAAATGGTAATTTTGTAAATCGAGGGTAAAATGGTAATTCTGTAAACTGAGGGTAAAACGGTAATTCTATAAATCAAGGGTAAAATGGTAATTTTAAAAATCGAGGGTAAAACGATAATTCTGTAAATCGATGGTAAAACGGTAATTCTGTAAATCGGGAGTACTTTGGTAATTTTACAAGTCGAGGGCATTTCAGTAATTGGTAAACTAAAGTATTCTAAACATGGATAACAATACGAATGGGCCTAAAGCCTATTCTCGGCCCAAATGGGCCCAGACGCTCGTGTGGCCCTTTTAGCCCAAACCTAGCCACAGATATGCGATTCACCTAGCCTAGTCCAATATTTACTACACAATCAAACAACTTATCCAATTGGGCTCAGAGGCCCATTGGGCCCACATGGCCCCTTTCTACCATCGCCCAAGTAGCCATCCAACAACAAGAGTAGTGATAAATACACACCGATTGGAGACCGGAGTTAATCCACGCCCGAGCACTCTTAGCCGACGCCCACCCAAACGAGCACGCCATAAAGCGAAAGGATCACCAAGAAAGGTACCTTTACTCTCCTCATGGTTCTCTCTATTTAAAGCCGACTTCCCATCCACTCTTATGTTTGCTTCCGATGTGGGATCCCTCCAACATCGAGTTTAAATTCAACACCAACTCTTACCGCCTTGTTAGCAAAATAAATGCTCTTTGCTTGCCATGGGATTCGAACCCATGCCTCCCTCAAATGCTCCACACGCCACTTGCCACTAAGCCATAAGGTTTTTTGTGTCACAATTTCTCCAACAATATTCTTAAGGCCTACCTACTACACCCAGGGTTTGATTCACCTTAAACCAAATTTTTTGCTAGAGTCCAAGTTTAAACCCAGGACTTCTCCAACACTTCTCAACACACTTAACCACTAAAACAAGCTTTCATTAACGAAATTTGCATGCACAACAGAATATTATAAGCTGCCTTCAACCGCTCCCATACTCAAGGCCCAAAACTTCTAGGCCCAAATTCAGGGTGTTACATTTAAACTGAAATTGTTATTGATAGTATATTTTGAAACTACTATAGGTAGTATACTGTACTAAAAACACTTTAGTTAGTGTATCCTGAAAACTAAAATGAAACTGCGATATACGAAAACAAACTCTGAATTACCGATAATGTTCTACATAAAACATCTGTTAATAAATATTGAACTGTAATTCATTCATAAAATTTCTAAATACAGATAACCCGATTAGATAAGAGAACACGAGTTATCAGCAGATGGGGTACTAGAGGCCGTGGTAGAGGCCGTAGAGGGGCTCGAGCTAGGTCTTCATCTTCTGGCAACCTACCTAATTTGGATACGAGTGAGACACCAGTGTCGCCTATTCCCGAGACTGGGTCTCAAGATCGCATGGCTGGGGATGACACATTGTCTCAGGCTGTGCTAAGGATACTAGAGAGGGTTACTGGGCCCAATACTGGATCTGGGGGCCTAGGGTCGGTTACGGAATACTCCAGTCTAATGGGGTTGAGTTATTCAGGGGTGTCACTGGTGTTGCCCCTAATGTGGCCGAGTATTGGATTAAGGCCACGGAGAGGATCATGGATGATCTAGATTGCACTCTAGAGCAGAAATTAAAGGGTGCAGTCTTGTTACTACGTGATGAGGCATATCAATGGTGGCTTACTGTTAAGGAGGGCATTCTACAACAACCCGGTTTTAGCTAAATCAGAAAAATGGTTTTAGAACCACAAATTTGAGGTCGTAAAATTATTCTAATATTATTTTTAGTGTTTATAGCATGTGAATATGTATGTGTGACAGTCTCGTGAAATAATTTTAGTTTTTAAGTGTTTAATTTGACGAAAGGACTTAATCGCGTAAAATGCAAAAGTAGCATGCTATAAGTTAAAAGTGCCAAATTGCTATAGTTTATTAAATGTGAGGTCCTTATGATGTGATTAGACCATGGTTATTGGAATTTGTCATAAATGACCAACTATTATGTGTTTTATTAATGTATTAATAAAGGTTATTTTTGTAATTGTAAAATTAAGTTTAATTAAACAAAATCAAAATAAAATATGATCCATTCATTCATCTTTTCAACCGAAAATAGAAAGAAAGTAAGGGATAGGAAGCTTTCATGCATTCGACACTTTAATAGCTAGATTAAAGTATGTATTTTGCTCAATTTTTGGTGATTTATATGTTTTTGTGATCGTTGATTCATGTTCTAGCCAGCCCATGCCTCAATTTTTGAAAGTGTTGATGATTTTGAAAGTTTCCATTGATGAATTCGTGTGTTTTTGGATGTTTGATGATGAAATATGAAAGCTTGGTGTTTGATATACCTGTTTTGTAAAGTGATTTTGAGTAAAAATGCATATTATGGATTAAATAGAGAAAAGTGTAAATTGAGGGCTTAAATTGTGAAATAAATGAAAAATATGGGTTGCTAGGGACCTATAGAGAATTCAGCTAAGCATGGCTCTTATTGAATTTTGAGAATTTTGTGTATTTTTGAAATAGGGACTAAATTGTAAGAAATGTGAAAGTTTAAGGCCAAAGTGTAAAGTGGCTTAAATATGTATTTGCGGATGAAATTGATTGAGTTGGTGAGTAAATGTATTGATTTTGAATACATTTAGATCAAGAAAGGAGGAATTTAGATCTAGATCGGGGAAAAACTAAAGTTATCGACTAAATAATTTGATTTATCGTTTTAGTTCTGAGGTAAGTTCGTACTTGATAAACATTGTTACAATTATGTTTTTAATGCTTTAATATTACATAAATTATATATATGAGATGATAGTTGTGTACGATGACGAATCGATTATGTTTGGCACTTAGTGTGCGTATCGAGATAGCTTCGGCTATATAAAGCACTTAGTGTGAGAATCGGAATAGCTTCGACTATATATGGCACCTAGTGTGCGAGACTGAGATAGCTTCAGCTATGAAATGTACTTAGTGTGTGAGATGATAATAGCTTCAGCTATACTTTGGCACTTAGTGTGCAAGATATCGAGTATTCGACAATATCACGTAAATGTATAAGGTCAATATGAATTTGTACATGTATGTACATATAAAGCACGAAATCCAAATAGAAGAAGTTATGAAATTTTTCATAAACACTTGAGTAAGTATGAGGAAAGTTTGTTGGTCACCATGATTTAGATATTAATTAGTACGAATTGATGATTTGTATATTATGAACTGTTGAGTATATTTAGTATGAACTTACTAAGCTATAAAGCTTACTGTGTGTTATTTGTTTATATTTTATAGAGAATTAAAGCTAACATGGATTCGGGGATCGTCGGCATCACACTATCGATCATTTTTTCGGTACTTTTGAAGCTTTGTATATATGGTATATGGCATGTATAGGCTAGTGTCATTTTGGTATGTTTTGATGTATGACATTGGCCATGAGATTTGGCTTGTAAATGTCGGTATCTATGGCCATTTAAGTTGGCTTAAATTGTGTTTGGTAAGCGATATATATATGTGATGTATTTAATGCCTTATGAGTTGGCTTGTTTGGTATAGTATGATTTATAGATAATGAATTGGTATGTTTTGAGTATGGAATTGAGTAGTTGAATTGGTTGTGGATAGATGGCATGATATATGTATAGAATAGCATATTTTGGGTTGCTTAAATATGTATTGACTTGGTACAAATTTGGCTGCTATGTGTTCATGATAAAAGGGTGGCAAATTGGCTTTACAAATGGCCTATTTTTGTCTACACGGGCAGAGACACGGGTGTGTGTCTTAGCCGTGTACGACACATGGTCATCTTACACGGTTGTGTGTTCCCTGGGGTACCCTTTTGAATTAAAGTCAGTATACCCTACAGGTTTGCCACGGCTTAAACACACGGGTGTGTCTACTGGCCATATGTGGCACATGGGCTGGCACATGGGCGTGTGGCCAGCCATGTGATCTAAGTTAATAACTCCTCTAGTTTTCCCATGGCCATGGCACACGGGTATATCTTCAATCGTGTGGTGCAGGCCAGTATGTATGCCCTATTTACACACGGCTTTTAACACGGTCGTGTCTGGTGGCCGTGTGAGGTACACAGCCTGTTCACACAAGCGTGTGACCTTTAAATACAAGAAGATTCTATAAGTTTCTCAAAGTTTGTAAATGTTATCGGTTTAGTCTCAAACCACTTCTAAGCATGCTTTAAGGTCTCGTAGAGCCTTATAAGGGACAAATTGAATGGATTTTATATATAAATGTATAATTGTATATGTTATGTATGTGAACGATATGTATTGATCGATAATGTCTCGTAATCCTATTTCGGTAATGGATACGGGTTAGAGGTGTTACATTTAATTAGTATTAGAGCTACGGTTTAGTCAATTCTAGGACTAACGTAGCATGTGTGAGAGTCTAGCTATACATGCCATATATAAACTGTGATAGTGTGATGACTCCTGACATTTGAAAATGTGTTTTATATGGAAAACGGATCCCAATCAAGCGATAGCTAACGAGGTTGAAAGTAATGCACCTGCTTCCGCGCAAGGGATAGCACTGTCTGATTCTAGACCAATTACGGGCAGTCAGGAAGGAGAGGCTAAAGAAGCCTTCTTCCAAATGATGAATGAGTGGTTCACTCAATATATTCGTACGAACCCGGCTGCTCAACAAACTCCACCCTCTCCAAATCTCGAACCTGTACCAGTAGCTCCTCTAGGAGTTGAGCTTTTAAGATTGAGCAAGCCTCCCATTGATAAGATTCGTAAACACAAGGCTGAAGAATTCAGAGCAAATGTAGATGATGACCCTGAGAGAGCTGAGTTCTGGTTTGAGAACACAACCAGAGTGTTCAATGAATTGTCTTGTACTCCAGATGAATGTATCAAATGTGTAGTATCTTTACTTAGAGAAAATACATACCATTGGTGGAAAACGTTGACATCAGCGGTTCCTAAAGAACGAGTTACTTGGGAATTCTTTCAATCTGAGTTTCAAAAGAAGTATATAAGTCAGCGATTTCTGGATCAAAAGCATAAAGAGTTTTTAGAATTGAAATAAGGTAGCATGACTGTAACCTAGTACGAGAGGGAATTTGTACGATTGAGCAAGTATGCTTGGGAGTATGTTTCAATTGAAGACATAATGTGCAAGTTGTTGATGGGCTGAATGAAGATATTAAACTTCTAGTCAGGATATTAGATTTGAAAGAATTTGTTGTGCTAGTTGAACGGGCCTGCAAAGCTGAAGACTTTAGCCGAGAAAAGAGAAAGGCTGATTCAGAGGCAAGAGATTCGAGAAAGAGATCGATGAGTAAATATTATCATTCCTCATCGAAGAAATATAGAGACTATTTTAATCGATTGACAACTTCAGTGGGATATCAGAATAGAGATCACTGAAAGTAATACACTAATCCTAAAGCTCAAGCCACATTGGTATCGAGTGTTGGTAATGTAAAGGATGTTAAACCCGAGTCTCAACAATGTGGAAGACATCATTTTGGAGATTGTTGGGTGAAAAATAATAATAGAACTTGTTACAGTTGTGGTTCATGAGATCATTTTATTAGAGATTGTCCTGAGTTAAATGAAAAAGATAAATCTTAGAATGTGAAATCGAGCAACACAGCTACTCGAGGGAGGCTGCTAAGGAATACGGGAAATGCAAGTGGTAATCATGGTACAACAAGAGATTCTATAGCGAGATCTAAGACTAGGGCACCTGCTACAGCCTAAACTATTTGCACTCGTGAAGAAGCGTCATCTCTAGATGTTATCACTGGTACTTTTACTCTCTATGATACTATAGTTGTTACATTGATAGATCCAGGATCAACTCATTCGTATGTATGTGTGAATTTAGTATTCAGTAAGACTTTACCTGTAGAGTCTACTGAATTTGTAATTAGAGTATCGAACCTCTTAGGCAAGTGTGTGTTGGTTGATAAAGTGTGCAAGAGCTGTTCATTGATGATTCAGGATATTTGTTTTCCAGCTGATTTAATGTTGTTACCATTTGATGAATTTGATATAATTCTGGGTATGGATTGGATAACATTGCATGATGTTATTGTGAATTGCAAACGAAAGATGATTGATTTGAGATGTCAGAATAATGAGATTATCAGGATTGAGTCAGATGATTTGAATGGGTTACCAGCAGTGATTTCATCGATGTTAGATCAGAAATATATGAGAAAGGTTTGCAAAGCTTATTTTGCTTATGTGTTTGATACGAAAGTGACTGAAAAGAAGATTGAATCAGTGCCAGTTGTGTGTGAGTATCCAAATGTGTTTCCTGAAGAGTTACCAAAGTTTACCACTGATCCGAGAGGTTGAGTTTGGCATTGAGTTAGTGCTGGGAATAACGCTGATATCAATAGCTCTGTATAGAATCGCTTCGATAGAATTAAAAGAATTAAAAACTCAGTTGCAAGAGCTAACCGACAGAAGGTTTGCAAGACCGAGTTTCTCACCCTGGGGTGCTCCCATGTTGTTTGTGAAACAGAAAGATGGCACATTGAGAATGTGTATAGACTACAGACAGTTGAATAAAGTGACAATCAAGAACAAATACCCTCTACTACGGATTGATGATTTGTTTGATCAATTGAAAGGGGCTACAGTATTTTCAAAGATAGATTTGAGATCGGGTTATTACCAGTTGCGAGTTAGAGACTCTAATGTGCCAAAGACAGCTTTTAGAACGAGGTATGGTTACTACAAATTTTTAGTTGTGCTTTTCGGATTAACGAATGCACCTGCTATCTTTATAGACTTAATGAATTGGATTTTTAGAACATACCTAGATCGATTTTTCGTTGTATTCATTGATGACATTTTGATTTACTCACATGATGACACTAAACATGCCAAACATCTGAACATTATATTACAGACTCTGCGCGATAAACAGTTATATACAAAGTTCAGTAAATGCGAATTCTGGTTGCGCAAGGTTGGTTTTCTGGGACATATTTTGTCAGTATCGGGTATTCAAGTGGAACCAAGTAAAATATCCACGATTATAGATTAGAAGCCTTCGAAAAATGTTTCTGAGGTCCGTAGTTTTCTAGGACTAGCTGGCTATTATAGATGATTTGTGAAAGGCTTTTCGATGATTGCGAATCCGTTGACGAGATTGCTTAAGAAAGATGTAAAGTTTGTATAGTCCGAAAAATGTCAGAAAAAGTTTTGATCAGCTGAAAGCTCTTTTGACTAAAGCTCCAGTATTAGTACAACCAAAATCAGGTAAAGAATTTGTTATCTGTAGTGATGCATCGTTGAATAGTTTGGGCTGCATTTTGATACAGGAAGGCAAAGTCATAGCTTATGCCTCGAGATAGTTGAAATTGCATGAAAATAATTACCTGACGCATGATTTAGAGTTAGCAGCCATTGTGTTTGCGTTAAAGATTTGGCGCCATTATTTGTTTAGTAAGAAATGCCATGTTTATTCAGATTGTAAGAGTTTGAAATATCTGATGCCTCAGAAAGATTTGAATTTGCGACAGCGAAGATGGCTAGAATTACCAAAAGATTACGAATTTGTGATTGACTATCATCTGGGAAAGGCAAATGTAGTTGCTGACGCATTAAGCCAGAAATCTTTATTTACTCTACGTGCAATGAATACTCAGTTGGCTCTATCTGGTGACAGCTCGATTGTAGCTGAGTTGAAAGTGAGACCGTTGTTTTTACAACAAATTTGTTAAGTTTAGAAAGTTGATAATGAAATGTTAGCAAAATGAGCTCAATGTGATTCTAACCCTGATTCAGAGTTTCAGGTTGATGTTGGTGATTGTTTGAGATTCAGAGGTTGAATATGTGTTCCGAGAAATTTAGAATCAATTCAGATGATTTTGAATGAAACACATAGTAGTCGTTTATGATTTTGAATGAAACACATAGTAGTCGTTTAACTATTCATCCCAGAAGTACTAAAATGTATAACGATTTGAAACAACTTTATTGGTGGCATGGCATGAAACATGGTATTTTAGATTTCGTTTCTAAATGTTTGATTTGTCAGCTAGTTAAAGCTGAGCATTAGGTACCATTTGGTTTATTACAACCGATTATGATTCCCCAGTGGAAATGGGATAGACTGACTATGGATTTTGTGTCGGGATTGCCCCAATCTCTGAGAAAAAAAGATGCGGTCTGGGTTATAGTTGACTGATTGAAAAAATCGACTCATTTCATTCCGATACGAATGGACTATTCGCTTGAAAAGTTAGCTGAGTTGTATATCTCCGAGGTTGTGAGATTACATAGAGTACCTGTTTCTATAGTTTCGGATAGAGATTTGAGATTCACATCGAGGTTTTGGAAGAAACTGCAAGAGGCATTAGGTACAAAGCTACATTTTAGTACTACTTTTCACCTGCAGACGGATGGTCAATCCGAACGAATTATATAGATACTTGAGGATACGTTACGATGTTGCATTCTTGAGTTTGAAGGTACCTGGCAGAAATATTTACCGCTGATTGAATTTGCTTATAACAATAGTTTTCTGTCGAATATAAAAATGGCACCATACGAAGCTCTATATGGTAGTAAATGTCGAACACCATTGTACTGGAATGAGATCAGCGAGAATAAACTTCACGGAGTTGATCTGATAAGAGAAACAGAAGAAAAAGTGAAAATAATTCGTGATAGTTTGAAAGCAGCTTCAGGTCGACAGAAATCTTACGTAGACTTCAAACGAAAAGATATTGAATTTTAGATAAGGGATAAATTGTTTCTGAAAGTGTTTCCTTGGAAAAAAGATATTATGGTTCGGTCGGAAAGGCAAATTGAGTTCGAGATTCATCGAGCCGTATGAGATTATCAAGCGAGATGGACCGGTTGCTTATCGGCTAGCATTGCCATCTGCGTTAGAAAAGATTCATAATGTATTTCATGTATCGATGCTTCAATGATATCGATATGATCCTTCACATGTTATTTCCCCGACTGAGGTTGAGATTCAACCAGATTTATCGTACAGTGAAGAACTGATCCGAATTTTGGCTCGTGAAATTAAAGAGTTGAGAAATAGAAGAATAGCATTAGTGAAAGTATTATGGCATCGACACAGGGTTGAAGAAGCTATGTGGGAACCTGAGGATGCTATGAGAAAGCATTACCCAAACCTATTCACTGGTAAGATTTTCGAAGACGAAAATCCCTAAGGGGGAAAGGGTTGTAACTGCCCGGTTTTAGCTAAATCGGAACAATGGTTTTAGAACCACAAATTAGAGGTCGTAAAATTATTTTAATATTATTTTTAGTGTTTATACCATGCGAATATGTATGTGTGAAAGTTTCATGAGATAATTTTAGTGTTTGAGTGTTTAATTTGATGAACGGACTTAATCGCGTAAAATGCAAAAGTAGCATGCTATAAGTTAAAAGTGCCAAATTGCTATCATTTATTAAATGTGAGGTCCTTATGATGTGATTAGACCATGGTTAGTGGGATTTGTCATAAATGACGAAATATTATGTGTTTTATTAATGTTTTAATAAAGATTATTTTTGTAATTGTAAAATTAAGTTTAATTAAACAAAATCAAAACAAAAGATGATTCATTCATTCATCTTTTCAACCGAAAATAGAAAGAAAATAAGGGATAGGAAGCTTTCATGCATTCGGCAGTTTAATAGCTAGATTAAGGTATGTATTTTGCTCGATTTTTTATGATTTATATGTTTTTGTGATTGTTTCTTTATGTTCTAGCCAACCGATGCCTCAATTTTTGAAAGTGTTGATGATTTTGAAAGTTTCCATTGATGAATTCATGTGTTTTTGGATGTTTGATGATGAAATATGAAAGCTTGGTGTTTGATGTACATGTTTTGTAAAGTGATTTTGAGTAAAAAGCGTATTAGGGATTAAATAGAGAAAAGTGTAAATTGAAGGCTTAAATTGTGAAATAAATGAAAAATATGGGTTGCTAGGGTCCTATAGAGAATTCAGCTAAGCATCGGTCTTATTGAATTTTTAGAATTAGGTGTATTTTTGAAATAGGGACTAAATTGTAAGAAATACAAAATTTTAAGGCTAAAGTGTAAAGTGGCTTAAATATGTATTTGCGGATGAAATTGATTGAGTTGGCGATTAAATGTATTGATTTTGAATACATTTAGATCAAGAAAGGAGGAATTCGGATCTAGATCGGGGAAAAACTAAAGTTATCGACTAAATAATTTGATTCATCGTTTTAGTGTCCGAGGTAAGTTCGTACTTGATAAACATTATTACAATTATATTTTTAATGCTTTAATATTGCATAAATTATATATATGAGACGATGCTTGTGTACGACGACGAATCGATTATGTTTCGCATTAGTGTGCGTATCGAGATAACTTCGGCTATATAAAGCACTTAATGTGCGAATCAGAATAGCTTCAGCTATGCTTTGGCACTTAGTGTACAAGATATCGAGTATTCGATAGTCTTAGTGTGCAAGATATCAAGTTTTCGACAATATCACGTAAAGGTATGAGTTCAATATGAATTTGTACATGTATGTACATATAAAGCACGAAATCCAAATAGAAGAAGTTATGAAATTGTTCATAAACACTTGAGTAAGCATGAGAAAAGTTTGTTGGACACCATGATTTAGATATTAATTAGTACGAATTGATGATTTGTATATTATGAACTGTTGAGTATATTTAGTACGAACTTACTAAGCTATAAAGCTTACTGTGTTTTATTTGTTTATGTTTTATAGAGAATCAAAGCTAACATGGATTCGGGGATCATCACACTATCGATCATTTTGTTGGTACTTTTGAAGCTTTGTATATATGATATATGGCATGTATAGGCTAGTGTCATTTTGGTATGTTTTGATGTATGACATTGGCCATGAGATTTGGCTTGTAAATGTTGGTATGTTTGGCCATTTAAGTTGGCTTAAATTGTGTTTGGTAAGGGATATATAGATGTGATGTATTTAATTCCTTATGAGTTGCCTTGTTTGGTATGGTATGATTTATAGATAATGAATTGGTATGTTTTGAGTATGGAATTGAGTAATTGAATTGGTTGAGGATAGATGGCATGGTATATGTATGGAATAGCATATTTTAGGTTGCTTAAATATGTATTGACTTGGTACCAATTTGGCTGCTATGTGTGCATGATAAAAGGGTGGCAAATTGGCTTTACAAATGGCCTATTTTTGTCACATGTGTAGAGACACAAGGCAGGTAGTCTCTGCAAAGTACACACAAATATCTTACACGATCGTGTCCCCCGGGGTACCCTTTTGAATTAAAATTAGTATACCCTACAGGTTTGCTATGGCCTAAACACAAGGGTATGTCTACTGGCCGTGTGTGGCACACAGGCTGGCACATGGGCATGTCACTGGCCGTGTGACCCAATTTTGTAACCCCTCTAGTTTTCCTAGGCCATGGCATACGAGCGTGTCTTCGGTCGTGTGGTGTAAGTCAGTATGTATTCTATGTTTACACACGGCTTTTGACACGAGCGTGTCACACGGCCTGTTCACACAGGTGTGTGACCTTTAAATACAAGAAAATTCTATAACTTTCTCAAAGTTTGTAAATGTTATCAGTTTAGTCTCGAACCATTTTTAAGCATGTTTTAAGGTCTCGGAGAGCTTTATAAGGGATAAATTGAATGGATTTTATATATGAATGTATAATTGTATATGTTATGTATGTGAACGATGTGTATTGATCGGTAATGCCTAGTAACCTTGTTCCGGTGACAGATACGAGATAGGGATGTTACACACTCAGTCCAAACGATTGACCTGGGAGTTCTTTAAGATCACCTTCTAAGAAAAATATGTGGGAGCCAGTTCCGTGGATGCCCGTATAAGGGAGTTTCTGAATTAACTCAGGGAGATCGATCAGTGGCCTAGTATGAGGCCGAGTTCCTAAGACTAAGCCACTATGCGCGAGGTATAGTGGTGTCTGAGTACGAGTGATGTGTCCGCTTTAAGGATGGCTCAAAGATAACTTGCAGGTTTTGATAGCTCCACAGAGGGAGCGAGATTTTTCTACCCTGGTTGAGAAGGCGAAGATCACCGAGGAGGTTAAGCACGCTGAGCGCCAAAACCGAGATAGAGATGTAGGAATAAGAGGGATTCATAGCCCTCGGGTGCAATGTAGAGGCCTAGGAAAAAGGCTAAAGTTGATGGGCCAGTTAGAGTTAGGCCCCCTATTACTGCTACTAGACTGCAGCCATGTACTAATTGTGGTAGACGCCACCAGGGCGAGTGTTGGAAGACTACTGGGGCATGCTTGAGGTGTGGGTCGTTGGAACATCGCATTAGAGATTGTCCGTTGAGGGCTGATTAGAGGCAAGCTCCGGGTACTGGTACTATACAACCACCAAGGGTAGTTCAGCGGCCACCGAGGGGCCATGGTCAGGCCAGAGGTGGTAATGGTATGGGCCGTGGGTAGAGAGCACCGGGCAGAGGTGCCGGACAGACTGAAGCGAAGCAGCCGGCTCTAGTTTATGCTGCTCGTCACCGAGAAGATGGAGATGCTCCAGACGTCATCACAGTTACATTTCTTATTTTTGATATACCATATACTACATTGATAGATATAGGATCCACTCACTCCTATATAGCCTGTACTGTGTCAGGAAATTTGGGGATCTTAGTTGAGAGCACTATGAGTGAGGTTACTGTACTGAGTCCGTTAGGGTAATCTATAAGGGTTAACAAGCTGTTTAGAGATGTTCTTCTAGAGGTTCAAGGAGAAATCTTTTTGGCTGATCTGATGGAGCTTCCCTTTGGGTAGTTCAATTTAATTTTGGGGATGGTCCAGTTGGTCAAGCATCATGTTAGCTTAGACTGCGTGACTAAGAGGGTCGTACTGAGAACTGAAGAGGATGATGAGGTAGTCATGATTGGAGAGTGTTGAAATTATTTAACTAATGTGATTTCTACACTGGTGGCGGAAAAGTTGGTACGTAAGGGATGTGAGGTGTTCATGGCTTACGTAAGTGTTTCGGATTCTGAAGACTCCTCTATTAAGGACAACATAACGGTAAAAGCTTTTCCCGACATCTTTCCTGAGGAGCTACCTAGTTTATTTCTAGATCATACAGTGGAGTTTGGTATTGAGCTCTTAACTGGTACAGCTCCGGTGTCCATTGCTCCCTATCGAATGGCATCGAAGGAGCTTGTGGACCTAAAGGCTCAGATTCAGGAGTTATTGGATCGTGGGTTCGTTCGCCCTAGTATGTCTCCATGGGGAGCACCGGTACTATTTGTGAGGAAGAAGGATGGATTCATGCGGATGTGTATTGATTACCGGTAACTGAACAAAGTGACCATTAAGAATAAGTACCACCTACCGAGGATAGATGATCTGTTTGACCAATTTCGAGGAGCTTCAGTGTTCTCTAAGATTGAACTTCGATTTGGGTGTCATCAGTTGAAGGTCAAGGAGGCTGACGTGTATAAGACAATGTTTAGGACTCGTTATGATCACTACGAGTTCCTAGTGATGCCATTTGGATTGACTAATGCATCGGCAGCTTTCATGGATCTGATAAACCGAGTGTTTTAGCCCTACCTGGATCAATTTTTGGTGGTGTTCATCGACGACATATTGGTTTATTCGAGGACTGAGGGTGAGCATAACGAGCACCTTAAGATTGTTTTACAGACTTTGAGGGGGAAGCAGTTTTATGCTATGTTTAGCAAGTGCGAGTTCTGACTACGTGAGGTGGCATTTCTAGGTCATGTGGTTTCTGCGGAGGGGATTTGAGTTGATCCTCGAAAGATTAAGGCTGTGTTGGAGTGGAAGCAACCTAGGAATGTGTCTGAGATCTGCAGTGTTCTGGGACTGACGGGTTATTATCGGTGATTTGTAGAGGGCTTCTTATTGATTGCAGCTCCCTTGACTAAGCTGTTACGTAAGGGTGTGCCGTTTAACTGGACTGATGGGCAGAAAGAGAGCTTTGAGAAGCTCAAGACTGTACTGACTGAGGGCCCTGTTCTGATAAAGCCGGAGTCTAAAAAGGAGTTTACCGTTTATAGTGATGCGTCACATGTCGGTTTGGGATGTGTGTTGATGCAGGATGCTAAGGTGGTTGCATATGCGTCTCGTCAACTTAAGATTCATGAGGCGAATTATCTGACGCATGACTTGGAGTTGGCCGGAGTAGCTTTCGCACTGAAAATCTGGAGGCGTTATTTGTATGGTGAGAAGTGTATCATCTACACTGATCACAAGAGCCTCAAGTATCTTCTTACTCAAAAGGAGCTGAATATTAGGCAGCGTAGATGGATTGAGCTGCTCAAAGACTATGACTGCATCATTGAGTACCACCTTGGCAAGGCCAATGTAGTGGCCGATGCATTGAGCCGTAGAGCTATGACCGATTTAAGGGCGATGTTTGCTCGCCTCAGTTTATTTGATGATGGTAGTCTATTGGCTGAGCTTCAGGTTAAACCGACTTAGATAGATCAGATTAAGGGTAAACAGTTGCAGGATGAGTCTTTGGGTCCTCGGTTCTGACAAATTGAGGGTGTGTTATGTTTCCGTAGATAGATTTGTGTAACGAACGACACCAATTTGAGGCAGTTCATATTGAGGGAGGCGCATAGTATCCCTTATGCTATGCATCCTGGTGGACTAAGATGTACCAAGACCTCCGTAAGTTGTACTGGTGGCCAGGACTGAAATAGGAAGTTACCGATTTTGTGGCTAAATGTTTGACGTGCCAGCAAGTTAAAGCTGAGCATCAGTTACCTTCAAGTTTGCTACAGTCGGCTAAGATTCCTCTCTGGAAGAGGGAGCGTGTAACTATGGACTTCGTAAGTAGGTTGGCCCTAACACCCACTAAGAAGGATTCAGAATGGGCCATCGTGGATCGATTGACCAAGTCCGCTCATTTCATATCGGTTCATACTGATTATTCTCTATAGAAGCTGGCGAAGCTTTATATTTCTGAGATAGTAAGACTGCATCAGGTATCAGTTTCGATAATCTCTGATAGGGATCCTCGTTTCATGTCTTAGTTTTGGAAAAAGTTACATGAGGCTCTGGGTTCAAGGTTGGACTTTAGTACTGCGTTCTATCCTCAGACCGATGGTCAGTTAGAGAGGGTGATTCAGATACTGAAGGACATGTTGAGTTGTGTTATTGATTTCTGAGGCAATTGGGAGGATTATCTTCTGCTAGTGGAGTTTGCTTATAATAATATGTAACAGCCCGGTTTAGACCCTATTTGGAACGGTGGTTTTGGGACCACGAATCCGAATCAAAAAAATATTTAAAAATTATTTTGTGTTTATAATGTGTGAATTTATATGTGTAAAATTTTTTGTGTTTTAATTTTGTCGTTTGAGTGCCCGATTAAATAAAAGGGCTTAATCGTGTAAAATGAAAATTTGATAGTTAATTGTAAAAGTGCTAAATTGATGTTGTCTTTATAGCATGAGGTACTTATAATACAATTAGGCCAAAATATTAGGTGATCGACAGTTGTAGACAACTATTATAAAGATTTCATATTATATTATAAAGGTTATTTATGTAAAATAATTAATAAGTTATATTAACATAAAACATAAAAATTAAAATTCATGGTGTTCATATTTTCTTTCTATGACCAAAACATAAAAGAAAAGAAAATAAATAAAGCTTTCTTAGTTTCGGCCATTGCTAAGCTCAATCAAGCTATGTAACTAGCTCAGTTTTTGATAATTTTTACATTTTTGAGATCGTTGCTATTTTATCTATCAAGCCCATGTTTCAATTTTTGAATTTGATGATGATTTTGTATTTTTTCCATTGTTGAAAGCTTGTGATTTTTGTTGTTTGATGATGGAAAATAAAAGATATATGATAGATTAACATGTTTTGTATTTGAATTTTCGATGATTTTGAGTAATTAGGGCTAATTTGTAAAAATGATAAATTGAAGGACTAAAATGTGAAATAAATGAAATGTGTGGACCTGTATGAGGAAGATGAATATTCAGCCTAAGCATGGTATATTGAAATTTTGCATATTTTGTGTTTTGTGCAATAGAGACTAAATTGTAAAAAGTGTAAAATATTAGGGGTAAAATGGTAATTTGCCCATTTATGTGTTTTTGGACTAAATTGAGTGAAAATATATTTGAATGGGTTTAATTTGAATTTTTTTAGATCAAGAACCAAAGAAATCGAGCTTGGATCGGGGGAAAACCAAAGTTGTCAAATAATCGTTCTGTTCCGGTTATCATTGTCTGAGGTAAGTTTATAAGCAAATAGATGTTGTTAAATTTCAATATAGGTGGTCTATAAATAATTGTAATAATTAGTATTAAATTATGAGTTGGCATTAAGTAATGAAAAATAATTTATGTTTGATGATAAAGTAATGAATAAGTTTTGGTATTTGAAGTGATGACATGAAATATACATGTTAAAGTGTTGATTATATGTATATTAATTGCAAATCTATATTCGACTAAATGATATATGTATGTGATATTAAAGTGTGAATCATGAGTATATATATATTCAACTATATGATGATATTGTGACCTTGGAAGTGAATGATAACTTTGTTAATGAACATATGTGTATGTGTATTTTGGTCAAGTTAAAGTTGATACATGGATGTATATGTGATATCGATATGTGATTACGTGTAAGACAACGTCTGGGACGTTGGCATCAATATGTGATTACGTATAAGACCACGTCTGCGATGTTGGCATCGATATGTGATTACGTGTAAGACCACGTCCAAGACGTTGGCATCGATATGTGATTACGCGTAAGACCACATCTGGGATGTTGGCATCAATATGTGTTTACGAGTAAGACCCTGTCTGGGACAGTGGCATCGATATGAGGTTACATGTAAGACCACATCTGGGACGTTGGCATTGTATGATATATGTGATTATCCATGTATCCTATTCAATTCCGAATGGTTCAACGGGAAATGATAGTTGTGATTGAATGTGTAAAACGAGCTAAAGAGTTATCAAGTATGAGATAGCTTATTTCCTATTTGAAATAAGGTAAGTAGGTTACTTGATATATGTTATAAATCATGTATAATGTAAATGAAAAATGTATGTGCATATGAAAAGTGTATTCGGCCTTTTGATTATATCATCTGAATATTTATGAAATGATTCATGGATATATGTATGAGGGTTGATGAATATTCTGTTATATAATGGTACTATAGTTTTGAAATTGAATATTACATTGATAATAAATACATGTATATTCGCCATGAATAAGTTTATTTTGAAAGTATATGTTATACATGAATTTATAAGCTTGAGATTTAATGTGATTATGATAGTATAATTTGGTTTGGTTTAAATGAGTGATTATGCCATTTAGTTGTTTATTTGCTTATGACTTACTAAGTTATGATCGCTTACTGTGTGTGTTTATGTTTGCCTCTGTTTTACAGATTTTGGAGATTAGTTACGAGCTCGGGGATCGTCAGCAAAGTCCATCACACTATCGACTGTTGTTTTGGTACATTATAAGTTTAAACTTGATACTATGGCATGTATAAACTAGGTTATATTTGGTTAAGTTGGAAGTTGGATATATATTGAGCCATGCGAAAATGGCTAATATGCTATGAGAGTATATGAAATTTTAGTCAAGTTTTATATGTGTTATATTTATTGATAATGGTTGGTGAATTTGGATGTGGTTTGGTTGAATTGGCTTTGGTATATACATGCATATGAATTATGTTTGTCATGTTACTTTTGGTTAAAATGATTCGGTTATGTTTTTCATTTGCTAGTAATGAATATATTTGGTTGATGATTCGGTACCTGCACATATATATTTATGCACATGATGTGTTGGTATGATATATATATTTATACACATGATGTGTTGGTATGACATATATATATTATCTCAAGATATATATATATATATGTGTGGAGGAGTTTGGTCATGTGTTTCGGTTATGGAGTAAATGATGGATGTTTATTTAGTTATAATATGTAATGCATTAGTTAATAAAATGCATGTCATATATATATGGTGTATTTGGTATATGCTTATGGTTTAAAGTAATGATATGTATGACTTTTGATCATTCATTATGGTAAGCTTGTAATATTGATATGTTTTGCATTAGTTGAATTTTATAATTTAGATTAAATGAGGTAAACATGGTTGATAGATAGGTATATATATATGTACTTGGTTGTGGCTTAATATTGGTTTATTTGGAATGCATGATTATATTATGAATTAATTCAAGTTAGTAAGCTTAATATAAAGTATATATGTTTGCTATGTTTGTTATATAATTTGGTAAAGGGATAATAATAAGTATAATGTATATTCACCATATTATTAAATTATTAAATAAGTGTATATATATCGATGGTATAATCATGTGTACTTGGTTATGTAAGTTCTATTTATGTATGATTTTAGCATGCGAATGGGGTGTAATATAATTTATATGTTTTGCTCATTTAATGGTTCATAATGATATGCTATAATGTGCATTATATATACATACTTGCATTAAAGTTATGTTTGGTTATATGGTAATGATATTAAAGTTGCATATGTGTTTGGACAATAATTAATGTAATAGTTTGTTAAATTTTTAACATGCACAAATGTAGAATTAAGAAAATGATATGTTTGATATTTTCCAAGTTAAATAGATATTTTGGAATGTATTCGATATATGTGTTTGAATGTCTTAATGTTTGTACCTGGAAGTTTTCATGTAAATATCTATGTCATAATTTGATTATTTGAATGTTATAAATGAGATGTACACATGATTCGTATAATTGATTTATATTACGTTAAACATAAATAGTAATGAATGACTCCCTTAAGCTATGAACTATTTGGTAATGCCTCGTAACCCTAATCCAGCGACGGATACGAGTTAGGGGTGTTACATTTGAGTGGTATCAGAGTTACGGTTTAGTCAATTCTAGGACTAACGTAGTGCGTGTGAGTCTAGCTATACATGCCATATTATATACTGTGATAGTGTGATGATTCCTGACAATTAAAATTGTGTTTTCTTATAGTAAATGGATCTTGATCGAGCCGTAACGGATGATATAAAAAGTAATACGCCTGCTCCTGCTCTAGGGGCAGTGCCGGCTGATTCTAGGCCGATTTCAAGTAATATACAGGGAGAGGCTAAGCAAGCCTTCTTCCAGTTAATGAATGAGTGGTTAATGGAGTTCGTTCGGATGAATCCGACTGCTCAACAACCTCCACCACCTCAAGTTATTGTAACTTCCCAAGTTATACGAAAACAAAAGAAAAGAACAGCTGATTTTGAAGCCAGAGATTCCCGTAAGAGATCATCGGGTAAGAAATTTCAGTCAGCATCGGAGAAATTCAGGGATGATTTTAGTCAATCAAAGAATACCGTGGGTTTTTCTATATGTGATCGAGATAGACCACATTGAGTTCACGAGCCATTTCGATTGCTAATATTGGTAATATCCGATCGAATTGACCTGAGTGCAGACATTATGGTAAACGACATCCTGGCAGTTGTAGATTGCTTGCTCGAGCCTATTTTAAATGTGGATCGATGGATCATTTCATTCGTGAATGCCCTGAGTTAGCTGAACAAAACACAATACAAAATGTGAGACCAAGTAACATGTCAGCTCGAGGCAGATCATCCAGACATATTGGTAATGTGAGTAGCAGTCAGAAAAGAACTAAAAACACAACAGTTGATCTGAGACTCGTGCGCCTGCCATAGCTTATGTTATACGCGCACGCAAGGAGGCTTCATCCTCAGATATTATCACTGGTATATTCATTTTCTATGATATTAGTGTTGTTGCATTTATTGATTCTGATTTGACTCATTTTATGTATGTGAGACTTTAGTATCCAGTACGACTTTTCCTATAGAGTCTACTGAGTTAGTGCTTAGAATATCGAAACCCTTGGGCTGTGTGTTCTGGTTAACAAAATGTGTAAGAATTGTCCGTTGATGGTTCGAGATTCATGTTTTTCAGCTTGTTTGATGGTGTTACCATTCGACAAGTTTGATATAATTCTAAGTATGGATTAATTGACTTGCACGATTCTGTTGTAAATCGCAAACAAAAGACTATTGATTTGAGATGCCAAAATGATGAGATTAATCAGATTGAGTTTAATGATCTGAATGGTTTACCAGTAATGATATCTTCGATATTAGCTTAGAAATATGCGAGAAAGGGATTGTGAAGGTTACTTTTCTCATGTGTTTGATTCTAAAATGAATGAAAAGAAAAATTGAAACAGTACCAGTTATGTGTGAGTATCCGGATGTGTAACGCCCCGTACCCGAGACCGTTGCCGGAGTCGAACACGAGGTGTTAACGAACTTAATTCATTTATTTACACAGTTAATTTTAAAATTTCCGGACAAGCTGGCTAACTGCGTCACTGTCACCTTAAAAATCATATCTCGAGTTCCAAAACTTGAAAACT
Organism: Gossypium arboreum; assembly: GCF_025698485.1. NCBI lineage: Eukaryota > Viridiplantae > Streptophyta > Magnoliopsida > Malvales > Malvaceae > Gossypium > Gossypium arboreum. The sequence goes on along the minus strand of NC_069076.1, from coordinate 92,088,750 downwards.
GATTCTGTAAATTTTTCCTGAAACTAGACTCATATATTCATCTACATATTTGTTTCTAGAATTTTTGGTCAGACCAATTAGTACAGTTTATTAGTTAAATTCTCCCCTATTTCAGGGTTCAACTACTCTGACCTTCATGCATTACGACATAGATATCTCCCTGTACAGGGCTTCAATACATATGCCGTTTGTTTCTAATGAAACTAGACTCAAAAACGAATCTTTACATATAAATAATGACTTATAATTATTTCTAGTTAATTTATGGTAAATTTTCAAAGTCAGAACAGGGGATCCAGTAATCGCTCTGGCCCTGTTTCACAAAAACTTAAACATCTCATAAAATACGGCTCATATGGTCGTTTCGCTTCTTTCATATGAAAATAGACTCATCAAGATTCGATTACATAATTTATTCATTATTTAATTACATTTCTATTATTTTTAGTGATTTTTCAAACTCACGTCACTGCTGCCGTCAGCATCTATTTTAAGGCAGATTTTACCTATTTCATAGTTTCCATGATTCAACTAGCCATTTAACATACATAGCACCAAATATGATCGTGATTAACCATTCCAATGGCTAATCATTGCCAAGCATTTCCACACTTCTCAATAACCATATATATATATATACAAAATGATTATAACGCTATGCTCAAAATATATAAGCCATTTTCGCATGGCCAACCGAATATATACAATACCAAAAATGTACTTAATTAATAACGAAGGTCAATCCTATACATGCCGTTATCAAAGTTTAACTAAAAGAGTACCAAAAGGTCTTAGATAGTGTGGACGACTTGAATTTGACAATCCCAGTCCGATAGTGATTTAACAAAATCTATAAAACAGAGAATCAAAGAAATGAATAAGCATTTAATGCTTAGTAAGTTTTGAGTAATGAAATTAGTTACGACTAAAGTATAACGTTCATATGGCTAAATGAATAATTTCATATATGCATATTCTCAAAATCATACTTACTCCACGCTTCAATCAATATATTCATACACAAGGTATCAAACCTAACTAAAGGCTGAAAGTTCGTTAATCAATTGAGCGAATACTATTTAATTGGAATCAACTTTTCCGAAGCATATACGAAACATACCTTATCGTTTGGATTTTACGAGCGTATTAATTGAAATTATTACAGCAAGGTCGCTCACTTCCAAACCCAAGTACCTTTGGGATTTAGCCGGATATAGCAACTCGCACAAATGCCTTCGGGTCTTAGCCCGGATATAGTTACTAGCACAAATGCCTTCGGGACTTAGCCCGGATATAGTCACTAGCACAAATGCCTTCGGGACTTAGCCCGGATATAGTCACTAGCACAAATGCCTTCGGGACTTAGCCCAGATATCATTCGAATAATCATGCACAAATATCAATAAATCATGACACATCCATATTTCATTTTCATTACTAAAGCTCAAACACAAGACACTTATCAAACCTTACCAATTTCGGCTCAATAGCCACATACAAAGAGCATGATTTTGATTGGCTTTATAACATGATCTCTATACACATTCGGCTACCCGTCATAGGTATAAACTAATCACCTCAATATATAATTGAAGTAGAATCATTATATCACCGTTTATTTGTTATGCTTATATGTCATGACTTAATCAAATCATAAACTAAGTTTCATTACTCGAAGACTTACCTCGGATGTTGTCGAACGATTTCGACGGCTATTCGATCACTTTTTCCTTTCCCTTATCCAACTTTGATCCTCTAGGCTCTTGAGCTAAATCAAACAATTTACTTCCCAAATTAAACATAGTCATACGACATCCATATACATTTTATACTAGCCGAAATGTACCATCAAGATATACTTTACTCAAATAATTTACCTTGGCCAAACATGTATAATGTTTTGTAGCTTAATAAATTTAACATACATTATGTATTTATAATATTTGTGCAGCCAATTATCCATGGTCATACACACACAATCAAAACAAATACCAAATTTTCATATCCTTTATGCCCTAAGTCAATACACTTGTCATCTTCACCTACATTTTTCAAGTACAACATTCTCATATTCGGCATTAGTATCAAGCATAATAGCCAATTCTTCCCACCTTGAATCTATGCATCTATTTAATCATAGTTTGTTCAAGCACTCATACAACAAGATACATCCATTTTAACAAGAAACAAAAACCTTATTTCTCTGTAGCTACTATGGCCGAAAGTTCTAGGCATCTCAATACCGAAATTTTTAACATGGGTTGCCTAAAGAACTTGGTGATGAGTTCAAATTAATCTAACATTTCAAGCAACTTAACACATCTATATAACTAAAAATTCTAAGTTTAAACACAACACAACATTTTAGCACCATGGCCGAATACTTCATGAAGTTGTTAAGACCCATCCTTTTTATTAAGCACTCAAACTCAATCATCTTCATGCCTCATCACCACAACATCAAACACCAACCAAGAAGACAACACCCATGGCCGAGTATCATCTCCATCAAATAGCAAAAGAATTTAAACCAACATCTAAAAATATGCATGAATTTCATGGAATAACATCAAACATACCTCTTCCTAAACATCAACCAACCGAACATGAAGCAAGAGAATCCTCTTCTTCTTCCTTCCTCAAGTCACGCAATGGGGAGCATGGATGAGACAACTTTGTTTTCATCACCCTCCTTTTTCGTTATTTTATTACTAACCTTTATTTTATTATTTCTAACATAAGACATTAACACAAAATGTTTATAATATGCTTTAACCCATAGCATGGCCGCCACCATCTTGATTTTTGGTTAATTTGACATGCAAACCCATCATTTTTATAACATGCATTAATAGTTCCTTATAGATTAACCTATCACATTTCAAAAGTGTCATACATAAGTCCTATTAACTAAATTCACATGCAATCGACTAAATCGAAGCTTAAAACTTTCACACATTCATATTCACATATTTTAGACAATAAATATCATATTCAAATACTTCGGTGACTCGGTTTAGTGGTCCCGAAACCACTTTCCGACTAGGGTCAATTTAGGGCTGTCACAAGATGTGTCACATAAAGAATTACTGGGTTTGTCACCTATCTGAGATGTAGAGTTTGGTATTGAGTTAGTGCCTAGAATGACTCCGATATTGATAGTTTCATATAGAATGGCACTGACTGAATTAAAAGAATTGAAAGCTCTATTGACCAAAGCTCTAGTGCTAGTTCAACCAGAATCGGGTAAGAAATCGTTATCTATAGTAATGCATCTTTATATGGTTTGGGCTATGTTTTGATGCAGAAAGGCAAAGTTATAGCTTATGCCTCGAGACAATTAAAGTCGCATGATTATTCAACACATGACCTAGAATTGGCAGCTATTGTATTTGCATTGAAGATAAGGCATCACTATCTGTTCGGTGAGAAATGTCATGTTTATTCTGATCACAAAAGCCTGAAATATTTGATGACTCAGAAAGATCTTAATTTGAGACAACGTTGATGGTTAGAGTTGTTAAAAGACTACGAGCTTGTGATCGACTACCGTCCGGGAAAGGCTAATGTTGTTGCTGATGCTCTAAGCCGAAATTCACTGTTAGCTTTGCATGCAATGAATGCGAATATGGCTATGTCTAATGATGGTTCGATAATAGTTGAATTAAAACCAAGACTATTATTTATTCGACAGATTTGAGAGGCTCAGAAAGTCGATAATAATTTGTTAGCAAGGCAGGCTTAATATGATTTAAATGCTGATTTAGAATTCCAATTTGATATAGAAAGTTGTTTGAGATTCAAAAATCAAATATGTGTTCCGACAAATTCAGACTTGATTCAGATGATTTTTAATGAAACTCATAGCAGTTGATTATTTGTTCACCCGGGTAGTATGAAAATGTATAATGATCTGAAGCAATATTATTGGTGGTCTGGGATGAAAAGAGATATTTCTGACTTTGTTTCGAAATGGTTGATCTGTTAGCAAAATAAACTTGAACATAAGGTGCCATTCGGTTTGTTATAATCTATTATGATTTCTGAGCAGAAATGGGATAATGTAGCAATGGATTTTGCATTGGGTCAGTCACTTACAGACTATTGTTGCCACCTGAGCTAGAAAAGATTATAATGTATCCCATGTTTCGATGCTTCGTCGATATTGATCAGATCCCTTGCAAGTAAATAATCCGATATAGATTGAGATTCAGTTTGATTTAACATATGTGGAAGAACCGATTTGTATTTTGGCTCGCGAGGTTAAGGAATTAAGTAATAAGAAAATTATGTTAGTGAAAGTATTGTGACATCAACACGGTATTGAAGAGGCTATGTGAGAGTCAGAGGATACAATAAGAGAACCTTACCCAAACCTATTCACCGGTAAGATTTTCAGGGACGAAAATCCCTAAGGGGGGAGAGTTGTAAAACCCGATTTAGACCTTATTTGGAACGATGGTTTTGAGACCATGAATTTGAATCAAAAACATATTTAAAAATATTTTATGTGTTTATAATGTGTGAATTTATATGTGTAAAATTTTTGTATTTTAATTTTGTCGTTTGGGTGCCCGATTAAATAACAGGGCTTAATCGCGTAAAATGAAATTTCATAGTTAATTGTAAAAGGGCTGAATTGATGTTGTCTTTATAGCATGATGTACTTATAATGCAATTAGTCCATAATATTAGGTGATGGACGGTTGTAGACAACCATTATAAAGATTTCATATTATATTATAAAGGCTATTTATGTAAAATAATTAATAAGTTATATTAACATAAAACATAAAAATTAAAAGTCATGGTGTTCATATTTTCTTTCTATGACCGAAACATAAAAGAAAAGAAAAGAAATAAAGTTTTATTAGTTTCGACCATTGCTAAGCTCAATCAAGCTATGTAACTAGCTTGGTTTTTGATAATTTTACATTTTTGATGTAACACCCCAAACCCGGCCCAAACGTTACGGCCGAATTTAGTATGTCACATGGAGATGTTTCAACAAAACATGTGTTTATCTAAATTCTTTGTTTAGAGTTTTGCAAAAATCTGTTCTTGTGTTAAGTTAAAGTGAATGGAAGCTGTGCACCAGGTAGGAAGCCAGAAAAGAGGAGGTGAGTCTTATAGGACCGCTTAAGTACCAAGCTCTTCCCGAATCCAATCCTAGACATGCACACATCCATTGCCACACTTTAAGGAGTTACGTGTTCACGAACATTAAAACAAGTTTAAGTCCGCTTAAAATATTTATTTTCTTGGAAAAACATTTACTTTATGGAAACTTTATGTCATCGTGATCTTTTAAAAACAAGTAGTTTTATAAACGAACCCTAATGCTAACCAGTTTAATAATCCCCAAAATAAATTTAGTTAAAAAGAGCGGCCTTATTACAACTTTAAGCATAATAAAATAATCCAAATTAAATGCTAAACTTATTAAATCCGCAATCAATCTTCATGGCCACTCGAATCCCCGCCACCCAAGTCCACCAACTAGGGCTCACCGCAAGGATGGAAGAGGAAGGGTGAGTTTGGGAAACTCAGTGTATCTGAAACCCATCCAAAGCCCAAATCACTCGAGCCCATTGGGCCTAAGCCCTATTCAGATAACGATACACATGGACCAAGCCCTTTTCAAAATACAAGAGCAAGGCCTTAGCCCTTTTTACATAACAAGGTGGCCCATAGGCCCGATTCAAGAACATAGGTAACAATAGTAGTAATGCATGCAAACCCATCTGGGAGACTACTCAACCCACCAACCGCTACACCGCCTGCATGCCACCCTACACTCCATGTGGGAATATCTCAACCCACCCAAATTTTACACTCCACAGCTTGCAAAGAACGCTACTCAAATATCAAGAAGTTGAGGCAAAGCCTCCAAGACGTGGATGAACCACTTTCAATACTTCCTCCATCAATACCCCAATCCCATGCAACTGATATTAATAAAAGCATATCATGTAAAATACAGTATTAATCAATCATACAGTTTAGCCAATTTAAACCCTAGGGGTATATCGGTAATTTTACTCCTTAGGGGTAATTCTCGTAACTTAGCAACTACACAAGCTACTTCAGCAATTTTCAACAGTTTTATGCAGTTTGGTTCCACCATCTAACTAACAGGCTAATTTGCCCATCTCTTACCCATATTGGTCCGTAAGCCCATTGGGCCGAGTTTTGCCCATCGAGGCCCTCTTTTTCCGAAGTACGTTAAGACGTCACACAAACTTACTTACCACCTTGCGGTGCTAGATCTAACATTTACTCTACGTCTTGAGAGCATTCACATACTCACAAGCCCATGAAATGCCGGAATTTCTGCATTTCGCCTTTTGCCGAATTGAACTAAGAAAGGGTGTTCGGTACACACCTGATTTGCGACGACTGCTACTGAGATCTCTTCCGATGTCCTACTATTGATTAGCATAGTTCTTATTTACAAACCATAATCACTAAACCCCAAAACTTACTCATCCATGCTCAAACCATGTCCCTAAAAACCTTTGAAACCTTACTTTTTTGCCAAAATCGATAGCTAGCTCAATCCGATTGCTCCAACAACCCACGCGCTCAATCCAACACTTAAGAAGACACTAATCATTGATGAAAATATCGCTTAAAACCCTTAGAGCCACATCGCCCAAATCGATGTACCTCCCTAGATTTTAGGGACTTGCTTTTCCTAACTTTGTAAAATAGGACCAGATCCGAGATGATGAACACTTACCCCTTACTCCTTTTTGATCTCCACGCAATCTGATGCAGATATATCTTTCAAACGACAGTAAAACTCGACTCTCAGATTTTTGAAGTTTCGGCTATAAGCCCCCAAATCTATGGTTTTTCGGCTTTTGAGTGATGAAGGAGATGATAAAGTGGGGCTATAACCTTACTGTAGAATTGCCAACAGGTATCTGGGGTTTAGAAAAGATGATTGTCGTTTATTAGGCACAAAAATATCGAAGGATTTGGCTTGGAAGAAATCAGCACAACTAATGTATTTTTCGAGGTTTTGGCTTTTGTGGTTTCGCACAAGTGTTGATGAACATGAGGTTTGATGAGCAGCTTTTGAAGAAGAAAATGAAGGAAGAAGAATAGAGAGAATGGTGGTTTCGCTAGAGAGGAAAAGAGAGAAAAGAACAACCCTAAGGTGTTTAAGTAAGAAAACGGCACCACTCAATACCCTAAGTGCCAAATACTAACCTAATACCCTCCGCCAAATCCCTTTCTAATTCCCTAATTTGGCCAACTCTTAGCCTCTCTCCAAATCCCTTAAATCTCTCCCCTTATCACTCCTTAATCCAAGCGCTTGGATGATTCAAACTCTCCTTTAGCAGACTCCACCTGAACTCCAACACTACCCCTCCTACATTTAAAAATAAATGCATCTATTTGTCAAAACAGGGAATCGATCCCATGCCTTCCCCAATGCTCCACACGCCACCTTTTTAGGAGCCTAGTGGCGTTACCCTTGCCACTTTACTAAGGCTCTTTTTGTGATGCAATTTACCCATAACTCTATACAATGGCCATCTAGCTAGAACCCCTAACTCCTAAGTCCAAAAATTCAAAAATTCAACCGGGTTTTGGCCAACACATGGGCCTTCTATAAGCCCATTTACCTACTCAAAATATTAATTTCACATCCAAATACAAAATTTTAAAATCTTTACAAAATATTGAAAACCGCGAATAAATCCAAAAATCGAGGATGTTACAACTCTACCTCCTTAAAGAAATTTCGACCTCAAAATTTTACCTTATTAGAAGCAGCTTGAGGGTACTGTTGACGATAGCCTCCTCGCCTCCCAAGTAGCTTCTTCTTTGCCATGGTTTCTCCAAAGTACTTTCACTAATGGAACTGATTTCCTTCTCAACACCTTGACGTCACGATCAAGTATTTGCACAGTTCCTCTTCGAAAGTTAAATCGACCGTACCTCGATTTCGCAGAATCGGTATGATATGAGTTGGGTTAAATCGATACCGCCAAAGATGGATACATGAAAACATCGTGGATACGATGCGTTCGTGGTAACTCTAGTGATAAGCCACCGGTCCAACCCGCTTAACAATTCGGTAAGGCCCAATAAACCGTGGGCTCAACTTACCCTTCTTACCAAATCTCAAAATTTTCTTCCAAGGAAACCTTCAAGAAAACCATATCCCCGACAACAAACTCAATCTCTTTGCACTTCAGATCCGTGATACGACTTCGCTCATCGGATGCCTCCTTTAACCGATCCCTTATCGCCTAACCTTGCTTTCGTTCCGCCACCAATTCCGGTCCAAGCACTTGTCGCTCACCCAACTCGTCCAACACGTTGGCGCACGACATCTTCACCATAGAGCGCTTCATATGGTGCCATCCGAATACTTGCTTGATAGTCGTTATTGTAAGCAAACTCCACCAATGGCAAGTAGTCCTCCCAACTTCCACGAAAATCAATGATACAACCTCTCAACATATCTTCCAGAACCTGAATAACCCTTTCTGACTGTCCATCTGTCTGTGGGTGGAAAGCGGTGCTAAAATCCAATCGTACCCAACGCTTCCAGTAACTTCCGCCAAAATCGAGATGTAAACCTAGGGTCTCGATCGAAATTATCGACATCGGCACCCCATGCAATGCACTACCTCCGCCACATATAGCTTGGCCAACTTTTGCAAAGTGAGTAGTCAGTACGAACAGTATGAAATGAGCAGATTTTGTTAACCTATCCACAACTACCCACACCGAATCTTTCTTGGTGGGTGTCAAAGGTAACCCACTCACAAAGTCCATTGTTACTCTTTCCCACTTCCATAGCGGAATTTTCACAGTTGCAAGAATCCCGAAGGCAATTGGTGCTCACCTTAACTCACCTTGCACGCCGACATTTCCCAACAAATTCAGTCACCTCTCGCTTTAATCCGCCACCAAGACACCTCTCGCAAGTCTCGATATAACTTATTCCTCCAGGATGCATGGCACAGAGTCCACCATGAGCCTTTTTCGAATTAATCGCCTCAATTCGTGGTCCTTTAGAATACAAACCCTTCCACGAAAGCAAAGAACTCCTTCAAGTGTTCAACCCAAAATCCTCGTTCTCACCATTCTTAACTTGTTGGAACCAAGAGCTAATGAATCGCCCTTCAACTGCTTTTTCCTTAATCGCTTAGTCCAAGTAGGCCTTACTGCAGCTTCGCCAACAAGCTTCCATCGTCAGACAGACTTAATCGTGCGAACAAGGCTCTCAAATCAAGAAAACCCTTCGACTCAACGATCCGCCACCACATTAGCCTTTCCGGTGGCACTCTATTTAACAGTCGTAGTCTTTAAGCAACTCCACCCATCTTCATTGCCTAAGGTTCAACTCCTTCTGAGTCAACAAATACTTTAGGCTCTTATGATCTGTATATATGATGCACTTTTCCCCATATAAGTAGTGTCTCCAAATTTTTAACGCAAAAATCACCGCTGCTAGCTCCAAATCATGCGTAGGGTAATTCACCTCATGAGCCTTAAGCTGTCGCGATGTATAAGCGACCACCTTGCCCTCTTGCATCAGTACGCAACCTAACCCCACATGCGACGCATCGCTGTATACAGTAAAGTCCTTTCCAGACACCAGTTGAATCAACACTGGCGCTTCGGTCAATACCTTTTTCAACTGATCAAAAGCTTTTTGCTGTTTCTCGGTCCAGACAAATGGTACTCCTTTCCTTATGAGTTTTGTCAAGGGTGCCGCCATTACCGAGAAACCCTCCACAAACCTTCTGTAGTAACCTGCCAACCCTAGGAAACTCTGAATTTTCGACATCGACCTAGGTGGCTTTCATTCCAGAATCACTTCAATTTTACGAGGATCCACCTTAATCCCCGGCAGAGACCACATGCCCTAGGAAGGTTACCTCCTCAACCGTAATTCACACTTGCTGAATTTCGCATAGAGCTCCTTTTCCTTAAAACTTGCAGACAATACGGAGATGCTCATCATGCTTCGCCTCCGCTTCGAGTATACCAGATATCGTCGATAAAGACGACTACGAACCGATCCAAGTAAGGTTGGAATACTCGATTCATCAGATCCATAAAAGCTGCAGGTGCGTTCGTCAGCCCAAAGGACATGACCACAAACTCATAATGTCCATATCGAGTTCGGAATGCTGTCTTATGAATATCCCCTTCTTTTACCCTTAGCTGATGGTATCCAGAACGAAGATCGATTTTGGAGAATACCGAAGCTCCCCTAAGCTGATCAAACAGATCATCAATTCTTGGTAGTAGATACTTATTCTTAATCGTCAGTTTGTTCAACTGGCGATAATCGATGCACATGCGCATCGTTCCGTCCTTTTTCTTCACAAACAGGACCGGTGCTCCTCAAAGAGACACACTAGGCCTAATGAAGCCTCTATCTAACAACTCTTGAATTTGAGCCTTCAGTTCCACCAACTCCTTCGGTGCCATCCTATAGGGTGCAATAGATACTGGAGCTGTTCCCGGCAACAAATCGATTCCAAACTCAACTTCCCGATTCGGAGGTAATCTAGGAAGCTCTTCCGGAAAAACATCTCGGAATTTCCTAACGGTTCTGATGGTCTCCACAGTCAGATCCTCAGTTTCAGCTTGGCTTACCAAAGCCAGATATGCCTCGCACCCCTTGCGCATCAGTTTCTCGGCCCTCAACGCCGATACTACTTTTGGTTCACTTAGGTACAATATCTCGGTCTTGCCGTTACTATACTATTGTTCGATAGGTGCGCTTGCCTTTTCGTCATGATAATAGTTAGTCTAGGTTTGATCTTCTTTATAAATATTTATTACTTGTTACAAATCACGCGATCATGTCCCCTGGGGTACTCTACAATTTTAAGTCAAACTCGAGCAAGGCCAAGGCACACGGGCGTGTGGCTAGCCGTGTGGCCCAAGTCAGTCTCGACCACAGTCAAGGCACACAGGCGTGTCTTGTGGCCGTGTGAGCAAGTCAGTATGTATGCCCTATTTTGGCACAGCCTAGACACATGGGCGTGTCTAATGCTATGTAAGGCACACGGCCTCTTTACGTGGGCGTGTGACCTGTATTTGTTTGAAAAATATTTAAGTTTTGGAAAAAAAATTTATGTCTTCAATTTAGTCTCGACTCTTTTCTGACGCATGTTTAAGGTCTCGATGACCTATATAAGGGACTCTATGTAACACCCAAATCCGTGACCATCACCGGAGTTGAACACGAGGTGTTACCGGGCTTACTTCACTTATTTCCCCCTTTAAAAATTTTTTTTTTGTTCCAGGCAGGCTAAATAACTGCGTCACTGTCACCTTAAAAATCATATCTCGAGTTCCATAACTTTAAAGCCAGTTCTGTAAATTTTTCCTGAAAATAGACTCATAATTCCATTTACACATTTTTTTCTAGAATTTTTGGTCAAGCCAATTAGTACAGTTTATTAGTTAAATTCTCCCCTGTTTCAGGGTTCGACTACACTGACCTTTGCGCATTACGACTTGGATATCTTTCTGTACAGGGCTCCAAAACTTATGCCGTTTGTTTTCAAAGAAACTAAACTCACAAAGGAATCTGAACATATAGAGCATAACTTCTAATTCCCTCTGGTTAATTTATAATGGATTTTCAAAGTCGGAACAGGGGATCCAGAAACCGTTCTGGCCCTGTTTCACGAAAACTTGAATATCTCTTAAAATCCGACTCATGTGATCGTTTCGTTTCTTCCTTATGAAAGTAGATTCATTAAGGTTCAATTTCATAATTTATTCACTATTTAATTCCACTTCTACTATTTTTAGTGATTTTTAGATCTCACATCACTGCTGCTGTCCGCAACAGTTACTGAAATAAACTATGCCTATTTCATGAATTTTTCCTTGGCCTTACTAATAATCCATCATACATAACACAAATTATGACCACCTTATCAGAATTAAGATTTCTAAGACTCATGACTATAAGTTTTAAAACCCCACTCAACCTAATTACATAGGCCATATTCGCATGGCTTAAAGTTTACAACCCAAAATTTCACAAAACAAAGAGCTTATACATGCCAAATGTTCTCCTAGATCGACTAAGAAGACAATACCAAAAGATTGTTCGCCGGTGTGATGACTTCGTTGACGGTTCCGAGCACACAAAAAGAGACGAGTCCAAGAGACCTAAAATGGGTGACAAGAAAACACCGAGTGAGTTTATAACTCAGTAAGTCATAAGCACTCCACAATTATCCATTAGCAGAATTTATCACGAAGTGAAACAATGAAACGAGGCTAAGTGTTCCATCCATATCGAACTATACCATAGTTACTTAGACCTTTCGGTTCAATCTCATACCAAGTCATACATTCACATTTCATATTCTATTCAATAAGATGTTTGAGGCAATTTCCATATATCAACTCATTTTCACCACAATCATGCAAACAAACGAACTTTCATCTATCCCATGATACCTTATTTACGTGACTGCAAGTTTAATCATCACATAGATTTAAAGCTTACCAAGCTCAACCCCGAGCATGAACATAGCGCCTATTCGCCATGAGCTCAAGGTACTTACTCTTTCCGCTGTCCATGATCAACTCGATAAGGTCACACCTCCATGTAAGTAATCGATCGAACATATATATTAAATTCGCACACGTAGTGCTTAATAATCGATCACGCACACTTAGTGCCATGTGATTTAAGCTCGCACACATAGTGCCATATAATTTAAGTTCGCACACTTAGTGCCATACTTTTCAAGCTTGCACACTTAGTGCCAATCTTGTCACCGTGCCCATTTATTGCCCGCACACTTAGTGCCGAGACCAAACACTCTACGATTTTACTACCTTTATACATTAAACAATGTCATCATTCCATACACATACATTTTATATACATATCATCTCATTAAACACAATTGCATAGATATTATGATCATTTAAATCAATACCAAATATATGCTTAATGACTTACATTGTGTTGGGTAAAATAAATTCCAAGTCGGCTACTCGATGATCTTCGTTTTCCCCTTGTTGGACGCCTCTCCTTTAGGATCTTGAGCTTAAACAATTAAATTAACCCATTCAACCACTTTGTAAAATATTTGTATCAAACATTAAAATTTCATTTCATAGGATACACATGACAAATTCTTATCCTTCTACCCCATGCTTTTGAACTATTTGGTTCACAACCTTAGGCTATCACCCTATTGCCAACTATCCTAATCAAGGATAGTATCACAAGTGTGTACACCCATATGGCCGAATGTGCAAGGTTAAATTCAACACCACCTATGTGCTTAATTAGGTGGCCGAATATACATGCCTATGTTGGGGCCGATTGTGCACTTAATACGTTCCACAATATGGTTACTTGTGTTGACTAAATACCATATTGTTTCTAGTCCAAAACTCGGCTAATGCACATACACACACTAATGCTCAATTACTAACAATTGCACTTCACCTTAATAGCTAGCTTAGCAAACCTTGGTTTAACATCTAATTGTTCATAACACAATTTAAGCATACTCTTAATTCATTAATTCCAAACACATACATTACTCAATGATTTTCAAAATTATATTCGGCCTTAGCACACAACTTGCTAGCCAATTCCTCTCCATCTAGCAACTAATGTACATATGAGCTCACTCGTTAGACTCTACTTCATTTAACAACAACCATATTATACTAAACTTTCTTCTAAGGCCGAATCCATGTACCATCTTTAATACTCATACCAAGAATTTTATACTAAAAATTCACACACCATTTACATGAACATTTGACCCATTTTTACCCCATATCAATTTACCGAACTCTTCATCTATTCATGCTCTCATCACCACAACATCAAAACACCAACCAAGAAGGACAACACCCATGGCCGAATATCATCTCCATCAATAGTAAAAATGCAAACCATGGGCTAGGTAGAACTTAAACTAACAACTAAAACATGCATGCATCTCATGGGATATCATCAAACATACCTTAGTCTAGCAACCACCATAGCCGATTTTTCTCAAGTTCTTCCCCCTTCTTCCCTTTCTTCTATTCGGCCAAGACAACCAAAGGATGAACAACCACTTTTTTTTTTCTTTCTTTCTTTGTTTTTGTCACGGCAAAAAGGGGGGGCATCCACACATATTATTTTTTTTTGTTATCATCATTTTCTTTTTCCATTTCTTTAATACTAGCTTTCTTATTTTATTGTTTCCTACATACATCACTAGCCTAACATGTTGGAGGCATGTTTCCACACATAGCATGGCCGGCCATCATGCTCCAATTTGGCTAATTTGACATGCAAGGACAAACACTTTTCCACATGTATTAATAGGCCATTTAAAATTAGCCTATCATATTTCACCATGTCTCACATTGATCCCTATTTAATAATTTCTCATACAATTGGTAAAATTAGAGAATGAAACTTCCACATGTGCATGTACACCCACAATAAGTATAGAATATAACAATTAATTATTTTTATGACTCGGTTTTGTGGTCCCGAAACCACTTTCCGACTAGGGTCAATTTGGGGCTGTCACAACTCTCCCCCACTTAAGAAATTTTCGTCCCCGAAAATCTTACCGGTAAATTGGCTCGGGTATCGCTCTTTCATAGAGTCCTGAAGTTCCCAAGTGGCTTCTTCAATTCCGTGTTTATGCCACAACACCTTCACTAATGGGATTTTCTTATTTCGCAACTCTTTTACTTCACGCATCAGAATGCGAACCGGCTCTTCTTCATAACTCAAATTAGGCTGAATCTCAATCTCAGATGGAGTGATTACGTGTGACGGGTCAGACCTATATCATCGAAGCATCGAGACATGAAAGACGTCGTGAATCTTTTCATGCTCAGGGGGTAAAATTAATCGGTACGCTACTGGCCCAACTCGTTCGGATACTTCATACGGTCCGATGAACCTCGGACTCAATTTGCCCTTACGGCCAAATCTAAGCATCTTCTTCCAGGGTGAGACTTTGAGAAATACCTTGTCTCCAACCTGATATTCAATGTCTTTTCTTTTCAAAGCCGTATACGAATTTTGGCGATCCGAAGCAGCTTTCAAACTTTCACGAATTACTCGAACTTTCTGCTCGGCATCCTTAATCAAATCAACCCCGAAGACTTTACTTTCACTAAGTTCAGTCCAGAATAATAGGGTACGGCATTTACGACCATATAAAGCCTCGTAAGGCGCCATCTTAATACTTGATTGAAAACTATTGTTATAAGCGAATTCAATCAAAGGTAAATACTGTTCCCATGAACCACTAAACTTAAGGATGCAACATCTCAACATATCCTCGAGGATTTGAATTATCCGTTCGGATTGACCATCGGTTTGGGGATGAAAAGCAGCGCTAAAATGCAGCTTGGTACCCAAAGCCTCTTGCAATTTCTTCCAAAATCGCGATGTAAATCTTGGGTCTCTATCCGACACGATAGAAATAGGTACCCCATGCAATCGAACAATTTGGGAGACGATAATTCGCCAATTATCGCGAAAAATCCGTGCGGACGAGGATAAAATGAGCGACTTGGTCATCTATCAACAATGACCCGCATCGAGTCTTTCTTATTCGAGTCAACGGTAGCCCGACACAAAGTCCATTGTTACTCGATCCCATTTCCATTCGGGTATCATGATTGGCTGAAGTAATCCCGACGGCACTTGATGTTCCGCTTTCACTTGTTGACATATCAAACACTTTGAAACAAATTCAAATGTCTCGTTTCATACCGGCCACCAAAATTGGCGTTTGTGTTATTGTACATTTTAGTACTACGGGTGGACCGACATTCGACTACTATGAGCCTCGTTCAAAATCATCGAAACAAGTTCCGAATTCCTTGGAATACATAATCGACCCTTGAACGTCAAGCAATCATTGTCGTCAATCTGAAATTCCGATTCCTCATTCGAAACACATTCAGCTCGTTTAGCAACCAATTCAGCGTCGACCTTCTGAGATTCAAGTATTTGATGAATCAATAACGGTTTCGCCTCTAATTCAACTACTAGCACCTCATCGGGTGAAACAGATAGGTGAGCATCCATCGCTTTCAAAGCAAACAGTGCTTTACGACTTAAAGCATCGGCCACCACATTGGCTTTTCCCGGGTGATAATCAATGACAAGTTCATAGTCTTTCAACAACTCAAGCCAACGTCTTTGTCGTAGATTTAGATCTCTTTGAGTCATCAAATATTTAAGACTCTTGTGGTCCGAATAAATATGACACCTTTCTCCAAACAAGTAATGTCGCCATATTTTCAAGGCGAACACTATGGTTGCTAATTCAAGGTCATGGGTCGGATAGTTTCTCTCATGCGGCTTTAATTATCTCGACGCGTAAGCCACAACTCGACCCTCTTGCATCAATACACAACCTAGTCCAAGCAAGGATGCATCACTGTAAATGACAAACTCTTTGCCGGACTCCGACTGTACTAGCACTGGGGCCTCGGTAAAACAGGTTTTCAGTCGATCGAAACTTTCTTGACAGCGTTCCGACCACTCGAACTTAACATCTTTTTGGAGTAGTTTTGTCAACGGTGCAGCTATTACCGAAAAACCCTTTACAAACTGTCGATAGTATCCGGCAAGCCCCAAAAAGCTCCTAACTTCAGTAACATTCCTTGGAGGTTTCCAATTGACTATGGCCGAAATTTTGTTCGGGTCCACTCTGACACCCGATGCGGACACCACGTGCCCCAAAAAGCTAACCTCTCTCAACCAAAATTCACATTTACTGAACTTTGCGTATAACTGCTCATCTCGTAAATTTTGCAACACTAGCCTCAGGTGTTCAGCATGTTCAGTTTCATCTCTCGAATAGACCAAGATGTCATCGATAAACACAACTACGAACCGATCCAAGTATGGCCTGAAAATTTGATTCATTAAATCCATAAATACCGCAGGGGCATTAGTGAGCCCAAACGGCATCACTAAGAATTCGTAATGATCGTACCTCGTTCTAAAAGCAGTTTTGGGTATGTCCGAGTCTCAAACCCTCAACTGATAATAACCCGATCTCAAATCTATCTTTGAAAACATTGAGGCTCCCTTTAATTGATCGAACAAATCATCAATACGTGGCAACGAATATTTATTCTTTATTGTCACTTTATTCAACTGACGATAGTCGATACACAATCTCATGGTTCCATCCTTCTTTTTCACAAATAACACTGGTGCGCCCCATGGAGAAAAGCTCGGTCGAACGAAACCTCTATCCGTCAATTCTTGCAATTGAACTTTCAATTCTTTTAATTCCGTTAATGCCATACGATACAGGGCTATTGAGATTGGCGTAGTACCAGGTACAACTTCGATGCCGAATTCCACTTCTCGAACCGGTGGCAATCCCGGTAACTCCTCAGGAAAAACATCTGAATACTCACAGACCACTGGTACCGATTCAAGTTTCATTTCCGTCTCTTTGCTATCAAGCACATATGCAAGGTATGTTTCACACCCCTTTTTCACATGTTTCTGAGCGGTCATTGAAGATATTATCACTGACGCTCCCTTTAAATCGGTAGACTCAACTCGGACTATCTCATTATTTGCACTCCTCAAATCAATAGTTTTTTTTGCGGTTCACCAACGCCTCATGTATCGTCACCAATCCATACCAAGAATAACATCAAATTCGTCAAACGGCAAAAGCATCGATCGGTAGGAAAAGCAGGATTTTCAATTATTAGGGGCATCTCTTGCACACTTTATCAACGAGTACGTATTGACCCAAAGGGTTTGACACTGAATTACGAACTCAAGAGACTCAACAGTAGAGTCTTATGGATGCTAAGGTTTCACATACATACGAATGAGTAGAGCGAGTGGTCAATCAATGCAATCACACTAGTATCAAAGAGAGTAAAAGTACCGTTGATAACGTCGGGGAGGATGCCTCCTCTCGTGCGCGGATGGCATATGCTCTAGCAGAGCACGGGTCTCGGATCGAACCACCGTATCAGAGGCCCCTCTCGATTACCACCCCTACCTCCTGAAATTCTCGGGGGTCTACCTCTAGCCGTCGTTCCACTAGGTCTCGCACCTTGCATCTTATTCTTCTCATCTAGCCGTGTAATCTCTAATGAAGTGGTCCTTGAACCACATCCGTAATAACAGCCCCTGTTAGCAGACTTACCCCAACATTCACCTATGTGTCGTCTTCCACATTGGGGGCATTCAGGCTTTTCTTGACGATTATTACCTACACTAGCAACCGAAGTAGCTCGTGAGTCCATCGATGGTCGTGCTCTAATGGAAATCCCCGCCGTCGTCCTTGACTTATTTGTGTCCTCTCTGAATTTCTTCATAGCCGAAAATGGGGCTTTACCCGTCGATCTCTTACGACAGTCTTTAGCTTCAAATTCAGCCTTCTTTTTCTCCTTTCCAAATTCTTCCGCCTTGCAGGCTCGTTCAACTAGTATTACAAATTCTTTTATCTCCAAAATACCCACCAGTAGCTTTAAATCTTCATTCAATCCCTCTTCAAATCTTTTGCACATAGCAACCTCATCAGCCACACACTCCCCAGCATACCGACTAAGTCTTACGAACTCATTTTCGTATTCAGATACTGTCATACGGCCTTGCTTGAGCTGCAGGAATTCCTTACGCTTTTGATCAATGAACCGTTGACTGATATATTTCTTTCGAAATTCCGTTTGAAAGAAATCCCAAGTAACTTGTTCCTTTGGGACTATGGAAATCAAGGTCCTCCACCAATAGTAGGCTGAGTCTCGCAACAAGGATGTAGCACACTTAAGACATTCATCGGGTGTGCATGACAGTTCATCAAACACCTGAATGGTATTATCAAGCCAGAACTCACCCTTTCGGCATAAATCAAGAACTATAGCCTTGAACTCCTCGGCCCCGCTTCCTAATCAAGTCCACGGTGGTTTACTCAACCTCACAGGATCAAGAATCGATGGCATTACGGGCTCTTGGGGTGGAGTATTTAAATTCGGGAATGGTTGGACAGCCGGATTGGTTCGCATATTGCACGACCCACTCATTCATCATGGTGAAGAAGGCTTGTTTCGCCCCTTCATCTTGATTATTCGCAGATGACTGAGGCTCAACAGGCGGTGTCCCTTGCGCAGGAGCAGCCGCTACACTTTCAACGTCATCCGCTAAGGGTCTCTCTACCCCGGGTTCCATTTGCTAATCAAAACAAAATTTCAACCGTCAGAAGTCATCACATTATTAAGCACTAACATTATGGCATGTATAGCTAGACTCACATGCACTATGGTAGTCCTAGAACCGACTAAACCATAGCTCTGATACCAATCAAATTGTAATACCCCAAATCCGTAACCATCACCGGAGTTGAACACGAGGTGTTACCGGGCTTACTTCACTTATTTCCCCCTTTAAATTTTTTTTTTTGTTCCAGGCAGGCTAAATAACTGCGTCACTGTCACCTTAAAAATCATATCTCAAGTTCCAGAACTCTAAAGCCAGTTCCGTAAATTTTTCCTGAAACTAGACTCATAATTCCATTTACACATTTTTTTCTAGAATTTTTGGTCAAGCCAATTAGTACAGTTTATTAGTTAAATTCTCCCCTGTTTCAGGGTTCGACTACACTGACCTTTGCGCATTATGACTTGGATATCTTTCTGTACAGGGCTCCAAAACTTATGCCGTTTGTTTCCAAAGAAACTAGACTCACAAAGGAATCTGCACATATAGAGAATAACTTCTAATTCCCTCTGGTTAATTTATAATGGATTTTCAAAGTCGGAATAGGGGATCCAGAAACCGTTCTGGCCCTGTTTCACGAAAACTTGAATATCTCTTAAAATCCTACTCATGTGACCTTTTCGTTTCTTCCTTATGAAAGTAGATTCATTAAGGTTAAATTTCATAATTTATTCACTATTTAATTCCACTTCTACTATTTTTAGTGATTTTTCGATCTCACATCACTGCTGCTGTCCGCAACAGTTACTGAAATAAACTATGCCTATTTCATGAATTTTTCCTTGGCCTTACTAATAATCCATCATACATAACACAAATTATGACCACCTTATCAGAATTAAGATTTCTAAGACTCGCGACTATAAGTTTTAAAACCCCACTCAACTGACCACATAGGCCATATTCGCATGGCTTAAAGTTTACAACCCAAAATTTCACAAAACAAAGAGCTTATACATGCCAAATGTTCTCCTAGATCGACTAAGAAGAAAATACCAAAAGATTGCTCGCCGGTGTGATGACTTCGTTGACGGTTCCGAGCACACAAAAAGAGACGACTCCAAGAGACCTAAAATGGATGACAAGAAAACACCGAGTGAGTTTATAACTCAGTAAGTCATAAGCACTCCACAATTATCCATTAGCAGAATTTATCACGAAGTGAAACAATGAAACGAGGCTAAGTGTTCCATCCATATCGAACTATACCATAGTTACTTAGACCTTTCGGTTCAATCTCATACCAAGTCATACATTCACATTTCATATTCTATTCAATAAGATGTTTGAGGCAATTTCCATATATCAACTCATTTTCACCACAATCATGCAAACAAACGAACTTTCATCTATCCCATGATACCTTATTTACGTGACTGCAAGTTTAATCATCACATAGATTTAAAGCTTACCAAGCTCAACCCCGAGCATGAACATAGCGCCTATTCGCCATGAGCTCAAGGTACTTACTCTATCCGCTGTCCATGATCAACTCGATAAGGTCACACCCTCCATGTAAGTAACCGATCGAACATATATATTAAATTCGCACACGTAGTGCTTAATACTCGATCACGCACACTTAGTGCCATGTGATTTAAGCTCGCACACATAGTGCCATATAATTTAAGTTCGCACACTTAGTGCCATACTTTTCACGCTTGCACACTTAGTGCCATACTTTTCAAGCTTGCACACTTAGTGCCAATCTTGTCACCGTGCCCATTTATTGCCCGCACACTTAGTGCCGAGACCAAACACTCTACGCATTTTACTACCTTTATACATTAAACAATGTCATCATTCCATACACATACATTTTATATACATATCATCTCATTAAACACAATTGCATAGATATTATGATCATTTAAATCAATACCAAATATATGCTTAATGACTTACATTGTGTTGGGTAAAATAAATTCCAAGTCGGCTACTCGATGATCTTCGTTTTCCCCTTGTTGGACGCCTCTCCTTTAGGATCTTGAGCTTAAACAATTAAATTAACCCATTCAACCACTTTGTAAAATATTTGTATCAAACATTAAAATTTCATTTCATAGGATACACATGACAAATTCTTATCCTTCTACCCCATGCTTTTGAACTATTTGGTTCACAACCTTAGGCTATCACCCTATTGCCAACTATCCTAATCAAGGATAGTATCACAAGTGTGTACACCCATATGGCCGAATGTGCAAGGTTAAATTCAACACCACCTATGTGCTTAATTAGGTGGCCGAATATACATGCCTATGTTGGGGCCGATTGTGCACTTAATACGTTCCACAATATGGTTACTTGTGTTGACTAAATACCATATTGTTTCTAGTCCAAAACTCGGCTAATGCACATACACACACTAATGCTCAATTACTAACAATTGCACTTCACCTTAATAGCTAGCTTAGCAAACCTTGGTTTAACATCTAATTGTTCATAACACAATTTAAGCATACTCTTAATTCATTAATTCCAAACACATACATTACTCAATGATTTTCAAAATTATATTCGCCTTAGCACACAACTTGCTAGCCAATTCCTCTCCATCTAGCAACTAATGCACATATGAGCTCACTCGTTAGACTCTACTTCATTTAACAACAACCATATTATACTAAACTTTCTTCTAAGGTCGAATCCATGTACCATCTTTAATACTCATACCAAGAATTTTATACTAAAATTCACACACCATTTACATGAACATTTGACCCATTTTTACCCCATATCAATTTACCGAACTCTTCATCTATTCATGCTCTCATCACCACAACATCAAAACACCAACCAAGAAGGACAACACCCATGGCCGAATATCATCTCCATCAATAGTAAAAATGCAAACCATGGGCTAGGTAGAACTTAAACTAACAACTAAAACATGCATGCATCTCATGGGATATCATCAAACATACCTTAGTCTAGCAACCACCATAGCCGATTTTTCTCAAGTTCTTCCCCCTTCTTCCCTTTCTTCTATTCGGCCAAGACAACCAAAGGATGAACAACCACTTTTTTTTTTTCTTTCTTTCTTTGTTTTTGTCACGGCAAAAGGGGGCATCCACATATTATTTTTTTGTTATCATCATTTTCTTTTTCCATTTCTTTAATACTAGCTTTCTTATTTTATTGTTTCCTACATACATCACTAGCCTAACATGTTGGAGACATGTTTCCACACATAGCATGGCCGCCATCATGCTCCAATTTGGCTAATTTGACATGCAAGGACAAACACTTTTCCACATGTATTAATAGGCCATTTAAAATTAGCCTATCATATTTCACCATGTCTCACATTGATCCCTATTTAATAATTTCTCATACAATTGGTAAAATTAGAGAATGAAACTTCCACATGTGCATGTACACCCACAATAAGCATAGAATATAACAATTAATTATTTTTATGACTCGGTTTTGTGGTCCCGAAACCACTTTCCGACTAGGGTCAATTTGGGGCTGTCACACTCTATATTGATATTTGATCTCTGATGCTTTAATGATTATGAAATGAATGTTCCGATTCGCCTAGTAATGCCTTTAATATCGACAAATATGGGTTAGGGGTGTTACATAATTATTTTATTATTATTATTTTAATATTTACAATATGATTGTATGTTTTTGTGAACTTTTCGTTAAGAAATTTTATCGTTTGAGTGTTTAATTTGACAAAAAGGACTAAATTGCGTAAAGTGCAAAATTGGTGTTCTATTAGCTAAAGGTGTCTAATAGCTATGGAATCTCAAAGTTAAGGTCCTTAAGTGGTAAATATACCATTGTTTATATGAGTGGACATTCTTGGACATCTTTTAAGTGTTTTTGAATGTATATAATTAAGGGTAAATAAGTAAATTGGTTAATAAATCATCATCTTCTTCATCTAACCGATTTTTACAAGGAAAAGAGCCATTTTTAAGGTTCTTCATCTATGTTTTTGAGATCGTTGTAGCTTAATCTAACTAGCCTAGAGACTATTTTTCAAAACTGTTAAAGGCTTAGGGTTTTTCCATTTATGAATCTATGTGTGTTTTGAAGTTTGATGATAGAAAATGCATGTTTTTTGTTATATAAACAACATTTGTTAAGTGATTTTTAGTAAAATGTCCAATTAGGGATTAATTTGTGAAATGTTGAAATTTGATGGCTAAATTGTGAAATAAATGGAAAATATGGGCTGCTAAGGACCTAACTGAAATTCGGCTAGTATGGGTTTTGGTTGAATTGCATGAATTTATGATTTTATGAAATAAGGACTAAATTGTAAAAATGTGAAATATTAGAGGCAAATATGTAAAGTGGCTTGAAAGTGTATTTGGATTAAATTGAATAGATAGATTATTAAATAAGCTAAATTTGAAATTATATAGATCAAAAAAAGTGAAATACGGGCTTAGATCAGGGAAAGAACAAAATTTTGGATTAATCGACTCGTTTCGCTGTTTTTGCATCTAAGGTAAGTTCATATGTAATGAGCTTCGTTTTAATTGTATTTTAAATGCTTTAATATTGCATAAATTGTGAATACGACATTACGAACCTATTTGACAAAAATTCAAGATTGGAAATCTCAGTTGAACCTTAGGAATAGATTAGGATACGAATGACATGTCATTAGGGGTTATTATTGTTTTGGGTGCTGGTCCGTACGTCCTACCAGTGGATGAGTTATCCAGCACGTGTTGCGGATTCTCGTCAGCTTGTGTGAGCAACATCGTGTAGCTACGTCATGATTGTCAGCTTGTGTGAGCAAACCCGTTGATAGTTCGTGAGTGAGCATTATTGAGATATGATATTGAGATAGCTTCGGCTATATATTATTGGCACTTGGCTACGAGATTCCCAAGTATCTTGTATTTTTCCAAATGGTTCAACGTGTATATTGAGGATATGAAATGGTGAAAGTTGATACGTATCAGTACAGGTATGTACGGAAATGTATATATATCGAACATATGAAATAATTGAGCTATTGGTTATATAGATGATTGAATACATATTAACATTATGATTACTTAATTGTGGTATGTTGTATACATATTTTGAATGTTTAATTTTTATTATCTTCATACGAGCTGTAACAGCTCGATTTTGGGCCTAGTCGAAACAGTGGTTTCGGGACCACGAATCTGACGTAGAAAAATTTGTTTTTATTACATTTTCATGATCTACAATTTTATGGAATGATTTTGTGAGAATTTCGTTCGAAAATTTTGACATTTGAGCAGTCAATTTAGCAAAAAGGACTAAATTGTAAAAAGTGAAAAAGTTAAGTTCTACATGCTTGAGGTGTCTAATCGTTAAGAGATTTTAAATTGAAGGTCCTTAAATGGTAATTAGATCATTTGTTAAGTTAGTGGACAAAAATAGACATGAGGTAAGAGAATTTTAGTGATTTGGGAAAAAGGGCATTTTGGTCATTTGGGAAATAAAAGAATAAAAAGGGAAAATAAAGCCAAAATTTTCTCATATTTCTTCAACCTTGGCCTAAACTTGGAAGAACACCATATCTAGGGTTTTGTTCTCTTTCAAGCTTGATTGTAAGTACATCCTAGCCCCGTTTTTAATGCTCTTTATGTTTTTGAAGTCGTATTCACCCAATCTTTCTGTTTCTACAATTGTTTGAAGTAAGGTTCATGTTTAAAATTTTACCCATGTATGACATGCATGTGTTTTGATGTTTTATGGTAGAAAATAAAAGTTTGATGTGTAATAAACAACTTTTACTAAGTGATATTTGATGGAAATACATAAAAGGACCTATTTGTAAAAAGTTATAAAATGTGTAGTAAAGAGGTGATTTGATGAAAAATGTGGGCTAATATGAGCATGTATATGGTTCGGCTAGGCTTGGGTAACAAAGAAATTGAATACATTTCAATTTATGAGCCTAGGACCAAAATGTAAATATTTCAAAGTTTAGGGGTAAAAATATTTTCCACAATGTAAGTTTTGAACTGAATTGAGTAATTTGATTAATAAATTAGTTAAATTTGCTATTATAGATCAAGAGAAATGAGGTTCGGACTTAAATCAGGGAAAAAAACAAAGTATTTGACGATTAGGTCTATTTCCTACTATTTTTGAATCGAGGTAAGTTCTTATGTAAATAATGCATTGTCTTAATTATGTTTTAAAAACTTTACTATTGTATGAATTACGATTGACCATTGAGCGTGTTCGACAAAGTTACGACAATCGTGAAATCTCGATTGAACCTTAGAAATAGATAGGATACAAATGTCCCGATATTAGGGTTATCGAGACTATGTGTAAGACCATTCCTGGGATATGGCATCATTATGAGACTTCGTGTAAGTATCTGGGATATGGCATTGATATAAGATTTCATGTAAGACCATAACTGGGATATTGGCATCAAAACGAGACCCCATGTAAGACCATATCTGGGATATGGCATTGGTTTAGTACTATGTGTGCGAGATACCTAAGTATTCTTTAGTATTCCAAGTGGTTCAATGGGAAATGAAACGAGAATGTCAAAGTTGTGAAAGACTATAGTAAGTTGTAAATTGGTACATGTATGTACATGAAACTCATACTTAATGAGCTTGATATGTGATGAATCCCTCGGTAAGGTTGTGATTGAGTAAGTTGGATTGTGGGATTTATAATGACATTTATGTTAATTTACTTCAAGTCAATTGTATGTTAAATGTGAGTTTATAATGCTTATTATTTGCAGGGAACTTACTAAGCTTTAAAGCTTACTCATTTTCTTTTCCCTTGTATTATAGTGTTATCAAGCCAGCTCGAGGATCGGAGATTGTCGGAGATCCAGTCACACTATCAACTTATTATTTTGGGTACCAATGATTTCAATATTTTAAGTTATGGCATGCATAGGGACTTGGTCATTTTGTTATGTGTCATAATTGATTTGGCCTAATGTGTTGGCCTATATTGATTGATATTTCATTTTGTAAATGGTCATTTAAATTGGCTAATATTGATTTAAGTATATATGCAGATGATGATGTCTTTCATGGATATGGGAAATTGCATGATTTGAGTTGAGATATATTTGATGTTTATGTATGATCAATGATAACATGTGAATGAGGTATTGTTGCCTTGATTGTGGCAGAAATGGTTGAATGTAATTGCTTGGAGTTGTGTTATATGTTGTTATGTAG
Source organism: Gossypium arboreum (assembly GCF_025698485.1). NCBI lineage: Eukaryota > Viridiplantae > Streptophyta > Magnoliopsida > Malvales > Malvaceae > Gossypium > Gossypium arboreum. The sequence goes on along the minus strand of NC_069076.1, from coordinate 92,062,326 downwards.
GTTTGTGCATGGAAGGGTGACAAAATGGCTAGGTAAATAGCCTTATTTTTGTCCACACGGGTGTGTGTCTAAGCCATGTGTGACACACGGTCAGCCCCATAGGTGTGTGTTCCGGCCGTGTGTCCTATGTACCTTAATTGTTGCAAAACAGAACGCTCAGAATTGAGAACACGAGCAGACACACAAGCATGTGTCTCAACCGTATGGATGACACGACCTCAGGCATGGGAGTATGCCATGGGCATGTGAAGCCTGCATATCTTTTATGAATTATGAAAATTAAACCGATACACAGCTTAAGCACGCAAGCATGTGTGTAACCCCCTGAAATTGGACCTAGAAGTATTGGGCCTTGAGCATGGGAGCGGTTAGGAGACTGCTTATAAATATTCTAGTTAAGCAAGAAAGTGACGTAAATTTCATGTTTGTTTTATTGGCTAAGTGATTTAGGTGTATTTGGGAGTGTTTGAGAAGCCTGGGTTCAAGTCTTGGCTTTTGCAAAAATTTTAGTTTTGCTCTTAAATGAATCTGGACACCGTTGTATAAGCCTTATAAATACTAGTGTTTGTTTCATGTCACAAGAGAGAGTGTGGTCTATTGGCAAGGCGGCGTGTTGCTTCTGTTGGGGGACTTGAGTTCGAGTCCTGGGTTGCGTAATAGAGTAATTATTTTACTGTTTGAGCGATGTAGGTGGTGGAGTTAGACTGAGACTCTGTGGTTGAATTGGTCATGAGAGTTTGAATAGAGTTTGAACGGGATGTTGGAGTGATTTGTGGAGAGAATCATGGAGAGATATTAAGAGAAAATCAAGGAATTTGGGTTGGGGAGAAGAGTTGTGCCATATGAGGGCTTTGTGCATTCATACATTCAGTTATCAGGGGTTCTTTTCTACGTTTTGGTAGCCGTTTGTTGCTGGGGACCTTGGCTTCGATTTTTCCTTGCTTTGGTATATTTTTTCTCTATAAAGCCGAAATTAGCTTTTCGTTTTAAGGTGTTTTACTATGAGGTTGTTTTGGTTTTGTAGTCTTCTTTACTCTGATTGGTGGAATCTCTGCTTTTTCCTTCTCTTCCTATACTGGCCTTATACATCCCTCAAACACTATCGAGATTACTCTCCTTCTATTCTCTATTTTCTTCATTTTTCCCCCTCTTGTTATTTCCACTGCATCTTAGCCAATTTTTCTAGGCTGCACTTTCTCCCTCCTCGCGATTCTATTCTTTATTTTCAGTTTTTCTTTAATAGTCGATTGTCCCCTTGTCTTTCTCTATTTTCTCGGTTTTCTCTACTATTGGGTATTCTTAGTCGATTATTATTGAACCTTATGGTGAGGGTTGATTAACTCAATTTCTACAAGAGTTCTTGACAAAAGGTATGTGTTGTATTGTCTTCTGTTGGTTCAGCCTGTTTTTTCTCATTTTGTTTCTTAAAGCTGAATACCCCATTTCTCCTTGTGCTTTGGCGACCGATTGTTGGTTTCTTATGTGGATCATTTTGTTTCTAGGTTCTCACGAGAAGTGGTGGAGTGCAAGTATTTTGGAGGCGATCAAAACCTTTTTCCTCACTATTCTATAAAGGTAATACGATACCTTGTTTTGGAGTTGATGATCATGGAGTTAGGCCACACCTATGAACCATTCTGTTTAATAAGATCTATGGTTTATGCAGTTATCCGGCGAGAAGCGTGTGATTGTTTTAGTCATCTATCTCTGTGTATTTAGCCATACTACTTTCAGTCAAGGTAAGTGGGAGTACTGATTTGGGGATGTAGTGTTTATGAACACTAACAAATGAAAGATTGACTGTATGTAGAATTGAATGTAGGTTGGGCGCTTGAGGAACTTGGAACGGTTGCATAAACAGGTGTGTAACCATACCCTTCCTTACTGTATATCGGCAAAAGCCGAAACACCGAAGTGCCGAAACTTTGGCATTTGAGGCCTCACGAGCGTGCATTCACTCGTGGAGTGAACTGAGCCCACAAACCATGGGCAATAGACTATAAAGGCCACCATGAGTGATTCCGTGGACTTGAACCGTTATGGGCCAAGTTGGGCCGAAATGGGCCGTGTAGGCCCAATAAGCTCGTTGGCCCCACACAGATTAAATCCACAGTAAGTGATAAATATTGGACTGGGCTATGAAAGTCACATAGCCGTAACTGAATTAGGGCTAAATGGGCCACACGAGCGTGTGGGCCCACTTGGGCTAAGTAATGGGCCTTGGGCCCATTTACGCCGTTATGATCATTTAGGTTATCTGTGTCGCTCGAGGCCACTGTAGATCTTCAAAGAGGTCGTTATCTTGGCTGATGTAACAGCCCGTTTTTGGGTCAGATCAGAACAGTTGCTTCGAAACCACAAATTCAAAGTCAAAATATTGATTTTATTATTTTAATAAGATTTACAGTATGATAGAATGTTCGTGTGAAAATTTTGTAAAGAAATTTTACTGTTTGAGTGGTTAATTCGATAAAAAGGACTAAATCGCGTAAAGCATAAAAGTTGAATTCTATAAGTTAAAGGTATTAAATGGATATGGAATTAAATAGAGAAGGTCCTTATGTGGTAAATAGCCCATTTGTGAGATAGTGGAGATTAGTGGAGTGGCATTTGGTGTATTTGTTAATATTTTGAAAGGGTAAAAAGGTAAATAGGTAATTAAAGTTAATAATAAATAAAATAAAAGCCAAAATCATGTTATATTTCTTCATCTTCCACCAAATATAGAGAAAAGAAACAGCCATGGTTGTGTTTTAGAGTTTGGCATCTTCATGGCTCAATTTGTAAGTGTTTTGAGCTCGGTTTTTTATGATTTTTATGTTTTTGTGATCGTTGCTTTGTGCTCTAGCTAGCCCGTACCCTAATTTCTGAATTTTTTGATGAATTTGTGAGTTTCCATTGATGATAGCTTGATGTTTTTGAGTGTTGATGATGGAAAATAAATCATTGTTGTTAGATTAACAAGTTTTATAAAGTGATTTTGAGTAAAAATGTCAATTTTGGACCAAATTATATAATGTGGAAATTTAGTGGTTAAAATGTGAAATAAATTGAAAATATGGGCTGATAGTAATATATGAAAAAATCGGCTACCTTGGTTTGTGTTTAATTTCATGAAATTGTGATTTTAAGTGATAAGGACTAAATTGCAAAAATGTGAAATAATAGGGGAAAAAATGTAATTTTTCCAAAATGTGTAAATTGTGTTAAATTGAATGAAATGTTGATTAAATAAGTAAAATTTGATATTATATAGATTGAGATAATCGAGAATTGGATCTAGAACGAGGAAAAAACAAAGTACCGGACTAATCGATCCATTCCGTCTTTTTAATGATTGAGGTAAGTTTATATGTAATAAGCATTGTTAAATTTTTGCTTTTAATGCTTTGATATTATATAAATTGTATATATGTGACTATTGTTATGTTTAACGACATATTGGCTAAAAAAAATGGCACTTAATGCGCTGTTCGAAATAGCTTCGGCTAAATGTGGCACTTGGTGTGCCATTGGAGATAGCTTCGGCTATATATGTATATGGCACTTAGTGTGCAAAATATTAAGAATGGCACTTGGTGTGCGAGATATTGAGTATGGAACTTAGTGTGCGAGACATCGAAGATGCAACGACATTACGTGTATGTATGAAATGGTAAGGATCGGTACAGGTATGTACATGAGTTATGATGCATCTTTGTAACGAAGTAAATAAGTAAGTCATGTTTATGAGAACTATTTTTTGATGACCTTTGGTTATGGGACCATGCTTATGTTGTATAAATATGTATTTATACCATGATGGTTGAAATGATTGGTGAAGGTTTGATGAGCTTAGTTATCATCATTTTTGTACTAAAACTGTTTTGGACAGTAGTTGTAGTCCAACTTTGAAAATTCACCAAAAATTTTGGAAATCGATTTAGAGGATGAATAAAATATAAAATTATATCTTATTGAATCTATTTTTACATAGAAGAAACGGTGTAAGAAAAAGAATTTCATATTATGAGATATTTGAATTTTCGTGAGACAAGGTCAAAATGATCTCGAAATCCCCTGTTCTGATTTTGGAAAATCATTAAAAATTGTACAAAAATAATTAGGGGTTATAGTTTATATTATTAGAATATTTAATGAGTCTATTTCTAAATAAAAAAAATAGGAACATCATTCAAATTTTTTATGAGGATATTATTATTTTTTAGTGAAGAGGGGTCGGAACTATTGGACAGCAAAAAGGGGTAATTTTGAAGAATAAACTGTACTTATTGGCTAAACCAAAAATTCTGAAACGTTTATGGTAAGAATATATCTAAGTCTAGTTTCAGGAAAAATTAACGGATCTTAATTTGGAACTCCATAGCTCTAGAAATAAATAATTTAGCAACTATGACTCGAGTAGATAGCTTGACTGGAATTTGAACAAATAGTGGAATAATATGCAATTATAATTGTGATACCTTGAGAACATGTTGTAAGAATTTGGCAAAAGCATATTAATAAATTGCTAATTATTTTCATATGAACTTACTAAACTTTATAGCTTACCCCCTCCATTTTCATCTCTTATAGGTTTATATAGCTAGCTCGGGTTGGAGATCGTCGGAGATTCAATCACACTATCAAGCTATCATTTGGGGTATAGCTATTCAAATACTTAAGTCTATGGCATTTATAGGGGCTCTATCTTTGTAATTATGTCAATGCTAATGTGGCGAAATGTGTTGGCCTATAATGGTTATAGTCCAATTTGTATATAGCCATGAATGATGGCTTATGCTGATCATATGATTATTCATGTGTATTTGCCAATATTTTATAGTGTGATCATGTTGTTTGATATGGATGAATGTGTGCATATGACTTAAGTACTCGATGATTGATTTTGGCATAATTGGCATATGGATAGATTAAAGCATAAGTGTGAAATTTGAAAATGTATTAATAATAATCTCGGTATGAAAGTTGTTATGATTAATCTTGATAAAGTATGATGCCTTTCGTATACGTAAGTTGTTATGAGAATGTCATGCATAAGTCATATTTACGATTATTAAGTGTTCATTTATGCCATGTTGGATGCCATTAAGATATGTGAGTGTGCATGTGTTGTGAGGGTGGCAAAATGGCTTGGAAAATAGCCTTGCATTTGTCCACACGGGCGTGTGTCTAGGCCGTGTGTGACACACGGCCTGCCCCATGGGCGTGTACTTTGGTCTGTGCCCCTACTTTGGTGATGACGTCATAAACAGAGAGGTACACGGGCTGAGGACATGGGCGTGTGTGACCATATGGCCTACCCACACGGGCGTGTGACCTTGTTTCATGATGAAATTTTCTAAGTTTTCCCAAAAGTTTTCAAAGTTTTCGGTTTAGTCCCAAATCATCTTCGATGCGTGTTTAGGGCCTCGTAAGCCCGTTTAAGGGACGTTATACATATGTATGAATGTTTTTGATTTGAATGAAGTTTTTTGGTCCAATTTTATGTAATTGTGTATGTTTAAGTCTAGTAATGCCTCGTATCCTGTCCCGGCCTCAAACACAGGAAAGGTGTGTTGCAGCTGAAACCCCAGAATAGGTAAAATAACCGTAATACCCCTGTAGGGTAAAATGACCGTAATACCCCTGTAGGGTAAAATAACCGTAATACCCCTGTAGGGTAAAATGACTGTAATACCCTCGTAGGGTAAAATGACCGTAATGCCCCTGTAAGGTAAAATGACCGTGATACCCTTGCATGGCAAAATGACTAGCCCTTAGGTTCCATATGACTGATGTGATTATGTTTTACACATATATGATTGTATTGAGTATGACTTTGCATACACGTAATATTTATATCATGACATGCTGCATGGGGTTGGGATTTTGATATGGAGGAAGTATTGTATTGGTGACTATGTCACATTCACTGTTACTGGTGGCTATGCCACAATTAGTGATACTGGTGGCTTTGCCACATTTACTGTTTTTGGCAGCTATGCTGCATTATTATTACTGGCAGCTTTGCTGCGATATTGGTGTGCTAGCTGGGTGGGTTGATTTATATCCTCACATGGTGTGTTGGTTGGTATGGGTGGTATGCTGGCTGGATTTGGGTGGGATACATAATTGCATTACACTGTACTGTTACTAAATAGGGCTCAGGCCCAGACTGTTACTGCATGCACTGTTTACTGTTTGACTGATAGGGGGATACACACTGAGTTTTCGTAAACTCACCCTTTCTTTTTAACTGTACAGGTAATCCCCAGCCTTAGGCGATTTGGTGCTGCAAGGGACTTGGAGGTGGCCACACGACTGCTGTGTCTTACAATTGACTTAATTTAATTTAAATTATACTTTTTGGTTTTTAATTATGTAATAAGGCCATTTGTGGGTTTTAATTTTTAATTAGGCTTGGATTATATACTTTTAAAATGCTAGTCTAGGTAAAGATGAGTTTTTAAAACAATTACTGTTTTCTAAAACACGCGTTTTAAATTTCATCAACTTAAAAAAGCTTTCACGTTTTTAAATCAATTTAATATAAGACTGATGGTTAATAGGGTAAACGTTTTGACGAGAAATTTTGTTAGATAATAATAAAAGGATTTAAATTCAGTAACAGATTTTTACCTAAAAGATCAATTTTCGAAAAACACTTCGATGTGACACGCCAGATTCGGCCATAACGTCCAGGCCGAGTTTTGAGTGTTACAGTGTGCCTTGGCCGTGTGACTTCAATTTTTTCATGAATGACAAACAGAGGGTTACACAAGTTAAGGACACGGGCATGTGTGACCACACGGCCTTTCCACATGAGCGTGTCCCAAGCCACACAGGCGTGTGGCTCTTAAAACATGAAAAATTTTCTAAGTGTTGAGAAATTTTCCAAAGTTCTTGGTTTAGTCCTGAACAGCTTCCAATGCATGTTTTGGGCTTCGGAGGTTCGTTTTAGGAATGATGTGGATGTAAATGAAAAGTTTTAAATTTGGATGGAAATTTATGTTTCAGTTTTGTATGTTTTCTTATGTTTAAGTCCAATAATGCCTCGTACCCTGTTCCGGCGTCGAATACAGGTAAGGGGTGTTACACGAGCTTACAAAGCTATATAGCTTACTTTGTTTATCTTTCGTGTTTTTTAGTGAAATCAAAGCTAGCTCGGATTTGGGATTGTCGGAGACTTCATCACACAATCCTACTATCACTTTGGTATTTTTGAACTTAAGTATTTTAAGTATATGGTATGTATAGGAGTTTGGTCATTTTGGTATATATGTTGTTAATGAATTTAGTCATTTGAAATGACTTGTAAATATTGAGAGTTTGGTTTTGTATATAGCTATGAAAATTGGCTTAACTTGGTTGGTTTTGTTGTGTATATAATTGTGAATATGGTTATATGATGTTTGTTGATAATAGGTATTATGGATAGAAAATGGTTGAGATTTAAGTTTGTTATGTATGTGAAATTAGGTAAAATAATGCATGTTTAGAAAATGACCATATTAATGATTTGATAAAGTGAAATTTGGCATGAAATTGAATGGCACATTGTGAGATTGTATATCTTGGATTAGTTGGTGCTGGAAATGGTATGAAATATGCTTGATTAAGGTTGATTGAATGCCTATTATATGCTATGTTTTGTGTCATTTGAGTATGGTGTAGGTACATGCAAATTGGGTGGCAAAATGGCTTGGTAAATAGCCTATTTTTAGCCATACGGGCAGAGACACGGGCGTGTGTCTCAGCCGTGTGTGACACATGGTCAGGTTACACAGCTGTGTGTCCCCTGGTGTTGAAATTGAAATCAAGTTAGTATGCTCCACACGGCTTAGCATACGGGCATGAATTGAAATCATCATTAATTAAAAGTTTAAGGGTAAAATGGTAATTTTACCTAGGATGTGAATTAGACTGAATTTAATATGAATTGTATTAAATTGAGTTAAATTTACTCATATAGATTCGGATAGACCTAGTACGGAGTTGGATCGAGGAAAACAAAAAGTATTGGATTAGTAGATACTCGTGTACGAACAAGTGTCGAGGCAAGTTCGTGTAACTAAATTGTGTATATTACATGTTTGAGTGAAATGTTGTATATGTGAATGTTGAATTATGAATTTGGTATGTTTAGGAAATAAATTCATAAATCTGATAATGCCCAGTAAATATTAAATCCCGTTTGAATTCATGAAATTCGATTGGATATTGGGCTCCTGTATTGTTGTGGTCTTGCATATGTTGCAGACACACCATAGCTCGAAAAAGCGTCTTGTTATTATCTCTCCTGAGCTTCTTGTATGATGATTCTTGCGAGCTTCCCGTTATAGCTCTTCAGTGTGTCCCGATAGGTTGTGATCCTACTTGTGTTGTGGACACACCTTAGCTCTATTAAGCTTTCCGATTATGGCTCTTTGTGAGCTTCCCGATTAAAGGCTCTCTATGAGCTTCCTGATTAATGGCTCTCCGGAGCTTCCCGATATGGCTCGCTTGAACTTCCCGATATATGGCTATTTGGAGCTACCCGTTATAAGCTCGCACAAGTTTCCTGAATATTGCTCTTATGAGCTTCCTATTTTAGCCCGGATAAGCTTCATGTTTATGTGCTTTTATAAGAACTCCTGAATATGAGTTAATGGATTTATCGTATCGTACACTTCATGTGTATTGCCCATGTATCCATCGATATTTTAAATGATTCAACGGGTAAAGTTCTGATATGAGATAATATGACTTTCAAGATGAATTACTATGAGAAATACTTGAAATATAATGATATAATATGTACATGATTATTGTATACTTATATGATAAATACATGTATGTGGAAATTGAATAAGGATGAGCTCATTCTTGTCTCTTGAAACTTATGTGAATTACATAACTAAAATGTTTGATGAGGATGTATGTGTATTTAGATATTGATTTAACTGATTTGGATGCATTTGTATGATTATTTTACAAGCGAATAAATGGTAAGTTTATTTCCGGTTATACGAACTTACTAAGCTTAAAAGCTTACTTTGTTTTATTCCCTCTGTTTTATAGTGCTCAGAAGCTCATAAAGGTTGCAATCGGTCGAAGCATCGTTACACTATCCTTCAATTCATTTTAGTATAAATAGCAAACTTATTTTAGTATAATGGCATGTATAGCTTAAGTTGGCCAATGACGACATATATATGGTTGGTTGTAACTAGCCATTGGAATGGCTAGTGATGGCTTGTTTGATGTCAATTTATGAGGGTATAATATGATTAATATAAATATGTGCTTGGTATGATTAGATTGAATTTTGGTAAATTTCTGTGTTTATACAAATAGGTAAGTTTGAATACATGAACACATGTGATGATATATCATGCATAAGATTGGTTGTTGTAACACCCCTATCTCGTAACCGTCACCGGAATAGGTAAGGGGCATTACCAGCCAGACAGAACATCACAGATCAATACAGAATCATGGATATCACATAATATTAATGCATAAGAAATTCAACATGTAACACCCCAAACCCGAGACCATTGCCGGTGTCGGACACGAGGGGTTAACAAGCCAAGTTCACATGTTATTGCCCACCAATTTGACATTTCCAGTCAGGCTGGAAAACTGCGTCACTGTCGCCTTAAAAATCATATCTCGAGTTTCAAAACTTGGAAACTGGTTTCGTAAATTTTACCTGAATTTAGACTCATATATCCATCCATGGATTTATTTCTAGGATTTTTGGTCGGGCCAATTGGTACAGTTTATTAGTTAAAGTTACCCATGTTACAGGGATCGACTGCTCTGACCTTCGCGCGGTATAACTTGAATATCTCTCTGTACAGGGATTTAATGCTGGTGTCGTTTGTTTCTAATGAAACTAGACTCAAAATGGAATCTGTACATATAAGGTATGTCTCATAATTCTTTTGGATAATTTATAGTGAATTTTAAAGTTGCGACAGGGAACCCAGAAACCATTCTGGCCCTGTCTCACAATAGCTTTAATATCTCTTAACCTGTAACTCCTATGACCATTTCGTTTCTTCCATATGAAAATAGACTCATCAAGGTTCATTTACATAGCTTATTAACTATTTAATTCCATTCCTATGAATTTTGGTGATTTTTCACATTCACGCCACTGCAGCTGGCAGCATCTGTTTTTAAGGTAGGACTTACCTATTTGGTAGTCTCCATGATTCAACTAGTCTTGCCATACATAGGTTCATATATGATCATTTTAACCATGCCAATGGCTGATCATATGACCAACATTCCCATTTCCAAGCCATAGCCACATCATGACACCAAATATATACATACAACCCACAATTAGTCTAAGTTCATGCTTCCCTTTTCGAGCCATTTTCGCATGGCCGTACATACTTACATTACAACCTGTTTAACAAACAAGGGGTAGTCCTATACATGCCATCTCAAGTTCAACCAAAAATTTATACCAAAATGGAGGCTTGATAGTGTGGATGACTTCGACTTCAACGATCCCAAATCCGATTGCTTGAGCGAAATCTAGAAAACCGAGAGCCAAAGCAACGGGTAAGCATTTTTATGCTTAGTAAGTCTCAAGGAATATAATCAACTCTAATTACAGCAATACATTCACATAGCCAAATGCATCATTTCATTAATACACATTCTTACTTCATACTTCATCATTATATAATTTCACAAAGTATCAATCAATTCAATAACTGAAATTCATTAGTCGATTGAGCGAATGTTGCTCAAACATGTCGACTCTCCAATGCACATATAACGTACCTTATCCTTTGGGCTTTCCGAGTGTACTAATTGAATTCATTACAGCAACCAACACTCACCTCCAGCCCAAGATTCTTCGAATATAACCGGATATAATCACGCACAAATGCCTTGGTCTTAGCCGGATAGAATAACTCGACGAATGCCTTGGTCTTAGCCGAGATATAGCCACTAGCACAATTGCCTTCGTGTCTTAACCGGATATAATTTCCAGCATAATTGTCTTCGGCTTAGCCGGATATCATTCAATTTCTCATGCACACATACATCAATAATCATTGGACATACATATTTCATTTTCAGTTATTAAGGCTCAAACACAATTATAATCATTAGCATATTCGCCTTCGGGACTTAGCCCGGTGGAATTCAAATACTCATACACACATAATCAATAATCATACACAACCATATTTCATCTCACATAATTCAAGTAAGGTCACTTCTTGAGGACTTACCTCGGATGTTGTCGAACGGCTTTTTCGGCTATTCGATCACCTTTTCCTTCCCTTGTCCAATTGTGGCCCTCTTAGCTCTTGAGCTAATTCAAACAAATTCAATTTATTAAAACCTCATTGTGCTTGCTTATGGCGAATATGACAAGGATTTTAAATGGTCATATGGCCACTCTTTAGCTTGAATACACAATGGTCATGCACATTTTATACTACATCAAGCAATTCAATACAATTTATTTGAGCATCAAGGAAATGCTAAGGCCTTCAATAGGCTACCCAAGGCCGAATATTCATGTACATGTTGAGGTCAATTTTGCACTTAATACCTCACAAAAAACAGCATGCAATTTACTAATTAATGCTTTGCACATTGTGGCCCAAAACTTATAATATAGCATCAAGCACCTACATGTGTGCTAGGTCAATTGTGCTTGCAATTTCACAAGCATTCTTCCACATCTTCTTCTTTAAACCAATATATTCATCACTTAGTTCATAACCAAAACATAATGTGCAATCATATATATGCATATATGAGCATGGCAATTTCAAGGTGTCCATAGCCATCCAAAACACAAATTTTAACTAACATGCAAGAAGCATGAATCATGCTCAAGAATGCATCATGGCGAATATGACAATCATGCTTCTTTTCAACTTCAATCATGATAAAACAAAAGAAAGCTCAAAATCTTACTCATGAGTAGACAATCCATCATTGCATGCATCATCATCAAGTTTCACACTTAGCATGCAATGGCTTTATCACCATAACAACTTTGGCCAAATGCCATTTCCATGGCATAACAAAGATTTGAGCCATGGCTAACATGCACATCAAATTAGCAACCAAACCATGCATGAAACTCCCAACACAACCTCATACATACCTTAATCTTGATGTAAACTTAGCCAAATCTCCTTCTAGGTCTCTTCCAACCCAAGCATGAAGCAACAATCCTCCCCTTTTCCCTTAGTATTTTCGCCAAGAAGATGAGAAAGGATGAACAAATTTTTCTTTTCTTTCCTTAGGACATTCGCCAAGCCTATGGAGAAGAATGAACATTTTTTTCTCTTTTTTTTCATACTCTTATTTTATCATTTCTAACATCATCCATTAGTAAAACATGTTGGGAACATGTTTTCCTTGCCCATAATTTGTCATGGCCGGCCATCCACCTTAGGGAATGGGATAATTGACATGCAACTCCATTTATTTCACTTTATGCATTATTAGGCCACTTAAAAATACACCTATCACATTTTCAAGTCCTAGCACATGGGTCCTTTCTTATAAATTAGCACCTAATTAATAAGAATCGAGACATGAAATATTTACACATACCAATTCCACATACAATAAGCACGGAATATAACACTTAATTATTCTTGTGACTCGGTTTCGTGGTCCCGAAACCACTCTCCGACTAGGGTCACATTAGGGGTGTCACAACTCTCCCCCACTCAAGAGATTTTCGTCCCCGAAAAGCTTACCGGTAAATAGGTTCGGATATCGCTCTCTCATAGAGTTCTCGGTCTCCCAAGTAGCTTCTTCTATCCCGTGCTTGAGCCATAACACTTTCACTAGCGGAACCCGCTTGTTTCGCAACTCTTTCACTTCTCGTGATAGGATACGAATCGGTTCTTCCTCATAACTCATATTAGCTTGAATTTCAATTTCGATGGACTAATTACGTGCGATGGATCGGATCTATAACGTCAAGCATCGAAACATGGAAGACATCGTGAACCTTTTGAGTTCGGGGCAAAATCAAACGATATGCCCTTGGACCGACTCGCTCTGATATCTCATATGGCCCAATGAACCTCGGCTCAACTTGCCCTTACGGTAGAACTCGAGTATCTTTTTCCAAGGCGATACCTTGAGAAACACTTTATCACCCACCTGATACTCGATATCCTTACGCTTCATATCCGCATACGACTTCTGACGATCGAAGGCTATCTTGAGACTTTCACGGATTACTTTCACTTTCATTCAGCATCCCTAATCAAATCCACCCCGAAAATCTTGCTTTCACCAAGCTCAGTCCAAAACAATGGTGTACGGCATTTACGCCCGTACAAAGCCTCGTAGGGTGCCATCTTAATACTTGATTGAAAGCTGTTGTTGTAAGCGAATTCAATCAACGGCAAATACCGTTCCCATGAACCACTAAACTCGAGGACGCAACATCTTATCATATCCTCAAGTATCCGAATTATCCGCCGGATTGACCATCGGTTTGGGGTGAAAGGCGGTGCTGAAATGCAACTTGGTACCCAAAGCTTCTTGCAACTTTTTCCAAAATCGCGAGGTAAATCTCGGATCTCTATCCGACACGATGGAAATAGGCACCCCGTGTAATCTCACACTCTGAGAAACGTACAATTCCGCTAATTTGTCCATTGAAAAATCCGACGACGACGGGGACAAAGTGGGCCGACTTAGTCAATCGATCTACCACGACCCAAACCGCATCCTTCTTACTTGCGACAATGGCGGTCCAGATACAAAGTCCATTGTGACTCGATCCCATTTCCACTCGGGTATCGTGATTGGTCAAGTAATCTCAAGGCACCGATGTTCCGCTTTCACTTGTTGACATATTAAACATCTCAAACAAAGTCGGAGATGTCTCGCTTCATACCATGCCACCAAAACCGACGTTTCAAATCATTGTACATCTTCAGACTCCCGGGTGGATTGCCATTTGGCTACAATGGGCTTCATTGAATTATCGAAATGAGTTCAATTCTTTGGGACACATGACGACTTTTGAACCTCAAACAATCGTCATCGCCGATTTGAAACTCCGAGTCCTTGTTCGAACACACGCAGCCCGTTTTGCAACCAACTCGTCGTCGACTTTCCGAGCTTCTCGAATTTGGTGTGTCAATAATGGTTTGGCTTTCAATTCAGCCACTAACACACCTTTGTCGGATCGGACGGACAAGTGCACATTCATCGTCGTAAAGTGAATAACGATTTACGACTCAAGGCATCCGCAACCACATTCGCCTTTCCGGGTGATAGTCAATGATCACTCATAATCCTTTAATGTACTCAAGCCAACGTCTTTGTCGCAGATTTAAGTCTCTTTGGGTCATCAAATATTTGAGACTTTTGTGATCCGAGTATACATGGCACCTTTCACCAAATAAGTAATGTCGCTAAATCTTTAAGGCGAATACGATGGCGCCAATTCGAGATCATGAGTCGGATAATTTTTCTCATGTGGCTTTAATTGCCTCGACGATAGGCCACAACTCGACCTTCTTGCATTAATACGCAACCTAACCCAAGTAGAGAGGCGTCGCTATAGATGACAAACTCCTTGCGGACTCGGGTTGCACTAGAATTGGGGCTTCATCAAATAAGTTTTCATTGATCGAAACTTTTTGGCATTTCTCCGTCCATTCGAACTTAACGTCCTTTTGGAGTAGCCGTCATCATCGTGGCTATCGTTGAGAAGCCTTTACAAATCGTCGGTAATAACCTAAGAAGCCCCAAAGCTCGAACCTCAGAATATTTCTGAGGCTTCCAATTAAGTATGGCTGAAATTTTATTGGTCGACTCGAATACCCGATGCAGATACCACATGACCCAAGAAGCTAACCTCTCGAACCGAACTCACACTTGCTGAACTTAGCATATAATTGCTTGTCCCGTAAAATTTGCAAAGACTAACCGCAGTGTTCAGCATGTTCGGTCTCATTTCTTGAATAGACCAAGATGTCATCAATGAACACGACTACGAATCGATCCAAATATGGTCTAAAGATCCGATTCATTAAATCCATAAATACCGTAGGGCATTAGTGAGCCCAAACGGCATCACTAGGAACTCATAGTGACCATATCTCGCTCAAGGCGTCTTGGGCACGCTCGAATCTCGGATTCGCAATTGATAGTAGCCCGATCTCAAATCTATTTTCGAGAACACCGAGGCTCCCTTCATTGATCGAACAAGTCATCAATACGTGGCAACGGATATTTGTTCTTTATCGTCGCTTTATTAAGTTGACGATAGTCGATGCACAATCGCATGGTTCCATCCTTCTTCTTCACGAACAACACCGGCGCACCCCAAGGCGAAAAACTCAAGCGAGCAAAACCTCTATCCACCAATTCTTGCAATCGAGCTTTCAACTCCTTTAATTCCGTTGGTGCCATACGATATGGAGCTATCGAAATTGGAGTGGTACCGGTACCAATTCGATGCCAAATTCTATTTCCGAACAGTGGTAAACCCGCAATTCTTCTGGGAAAACATCCGGTATTCACAAACCACGCACAGATTCGGGTTTCTTCTCGATTCCTTGTCATCGAAGTACGACGCAAGGTACGCCGCACCCTTTTCTTACATATTTCGGGCCAACATCGCCGATATTACAAATGGCAACCCTTTAAGTCCGTGGACTCAACCCGAATTATTTCATTATTCAAGACCTCAAATCGATAGTCTTGCTCTTGCAATTTACAACCGCATCGTGCATGGTCAACCAATCCAAACCAAGAATAACATCGAACTCATCGAACGGCAAAAGCATTAAGTCCACGAAAACAAGAACCTCGGAACACTAGGGGACTTTTCTTGCACACTTTGTTAACAAGCACGTAATGACCCAAGGGGTTTGACACCCGAATTACAAACTCAGTAGACTCAATGGGCAAAGTCTTACTGGATGCTAAGGTTTCACATATATATGAATGAGTAGAACCAGGGTCAATCAAAGCAATTACATTTGTATTGAAAAGAGTGAAAGTACCGGTAATAACATCTGGAGAGGCAGCATCCTCGCGTGCCAGATGGCATAAGTCCTAGCAGAGCACGAGCCTCGATCCGATGGTAGCATCTCTAGATCCTCTCGACCGCCAACGA
This sequence comes from Gossypium arboreum, assembly GCF_025698485.1. Classification (NCBI taxonomy): domain Eukaryota; kingdom Viridiplantae; phylum Streptophyta; class Magnoliopsida; order Malvales; family Malvaceae; genus Gossypium; species Gossypium arboreum. The sequence goes on along the minus strand of NC_069076.1, from coordinate 92,046,215 downwards.
CATTGCCCATATTTCTAGGTGGCCTACCTCGAGCGATGGTAGCACCGGGTTTGCACTCGATTTACATTCTGCTCATGCATCCTCGGGCAATCCTTCATAAAGTGGTCGGCCGATCCACACTTATAGCGAAGCGATCACGAAACCAACAGCTCCCCGAATGCCATTTGCCACAATGTGGACACTCCGCCCTCTCGGCGATCATTTCAGCCACCGGCGATCGAGGTGACTCGTGTGGTCACAGGGGGTCGATCGCGTCCTCGTCTAGGAAAGCCCGAAACGCCTCTAGACCGGCTCGCATCATCTCGAAATCTCTTCGATGCTTGTTGAAGAGACTTTCCGAGGACCTCTTCGAATTCTCCAGTTCCCACATCGCTTTTTGTTTCTCCTTTCTAAGCTCTTCGACTTTACAAGCTCGCTCAACAAGTACTACGAACTCTCGTATCTCGAGAATGCCAACAAACATCCTTATATCATCATTCAGCCCATCCTCAAAGCGTTTACATAATAGCTTCGGACAAAATGCATTCTCGCAGTCGGCTAAGCCTCACAAACTTTCGCTCGTAGTCAGAACGGACATAGAACCTTGCTTAAGATCAAGAAATTCCTCCGCTTTTGGTCGATGAATCTCGGTGATATACTTTTTCAAACTCGGTTTGAAAGAATTCCCAAGTCACTTGCTCTCTAGGCACCACAAGTCGAGTACTCCACCAATAGTAGGCGGACTCGTAGCAAGGAGATGGTACACTTTAAGCACTCATCGGTGTACAGGATAGCTCATCAAGCACCGGATAGTGTTATCTAACCAAAATTCAGCGCTTCGGCATCATCATCATCCGTAGCCTTAAATTCAGTGGCCCCATGTTTTGAATCCTATCGATCGGGGCTTACTTGACCTTATTTGGTCATCACGGAGGTATTGTAGGTGCGGGGTTGCATTTGTCGGGAATGGAGGTTGTGGAACAGTAGTGTTGGTTCGAATGTATTGATTAAACCATTCGTTCATCACACTATAAAAGGCTTGCTTAGCCTCGTCATTAGGATTGCTGGCCATAGGTTGAGAGTCCACGGCCGCTGTCCCCTTGCGCGGAGCAGCGCCACACTCTCCACATCATCAGCTATCGCTTCGGTTGGGATCGGGATCCATTGCTATAAACAAACACAAAGTCAAATTGTCGAAATCACCACACTATCGATTCATCATTTAATGGCATGTATAGCTAGACCCCAAACACATCACGGTAGTCCTAGAATCGACTAAACCGTGGCTCTGATACCAATAAAATTGTAACACCCCAAACCCGAGACCATTGCCGGTGTCGGACCCGAGGGGTTAACAAGCCAAGTTCACATGTTATTGCCCACCAATTTGACATTTCCAGTCAGGCTAGAAAACTGCGTCACTGTCGCCTTAAAAATCATATCTCGAGTTTCAAAACTCGGAAACTGGTTTCGTAAATTTTCCCTGAATTTAGACTCATATATCCATCCATGGATTTATTTCTAGGATTTTTGGTCAGGCCAATTGGTACAGTTTATTAGTTAAAGTTACCCATGTTACAGGGATCGACTGCTCTGACCTTCGCGCGGTATAACTTGAATATCTCTCTGTACAGGGATTTAATGCTGGTGTCGTTTGTTTCTAATGAAACTAGACTCAAAATGGAATCTGTACATATAAGGTATGTCTCATAATTCTTTTTGGATAATTTATAGTGAATTTTTAAAGTTGCGACAGGGAACCCAGAAACCATTCTGGCCCTGTCTCACAATAGCTTTAATATCTCTTAACCTGTAACTCCTATGACCATTTCGTTTCTTCCATATGAAAATAGACTCATCAAGGTTCATTTACATAGCTTATTAACTATTTAATTCCATTCCTATGAATTTTGGTGATTTTTCACATTCACGCCACTGCAGCTGGCAGCATCTGTTTTAAGGTAGGACTTACCTATTTGGTAGTCTCCATGATTCAACTAGTCTTGCCATACATAGGTTCATATATGATCATTTTAACCATGCCAATGGCTGATCATATGACCAACATTCCCATTTCCAAGCCATAGCCACATCATGACACCAAATATATACATACAACCCACAATTAGTCTAAGTTCATGCTTCCCTTTCGAGCCATTTTCGCATGGCCGTACATACTTACATTACAACCTGTTTAACAAACAAGGGTAGTCCTATACATGCCATCTCAAGTTCAACCAAAATTTATACCAAAATGGAGGCTTGATAGTGTGGATGACTTTGACTTCAACGATCCCAAATCCGATTGCTTGAGCGAAATCTAGAAAACCGAGAGCCAAAGCAACGGGTAAGCATTTTTATGCTTAGTAAGTCTCAAGGAATATAATCAACTCTAATTACAGCAATACATTCACATAGCCAAATGCATCATTTCATTAATACACATTCTTACTTCATACTTCATCATTATATAATTTCACAAAGTATCAATCAATTCAATAACTGAAATTCATTAGTCGATTGAGCGAATGTTGCTCAAACATGTCGACTCTCCAATGCACATATAACGTACCTTATCCTTTGGGCTTTCCGAGTGTACTAATTGAATTCATTACAGCAACCAACACTCACCTCCAGCCCAAGATTCTTCGGAATATAACCGGATATAATCACGTGCACAAATGCCTTCGGGTCTTAGCCCGGATAGAATAACTCGCACGAATGCCTTGGTCTTAGCCAGATATAGCCACTAGCACAATTGCCTTGGTCTTAACCGGATATAATTTCCAGCATAATTGTCTTGGGCTTAGCCCGGATATCATTCAATTTCTCATGCACACATACATCAATAATCATTGGACATACATATTTCATTTTCAGTTACTAAGGCTCAAACACAATTATAATCATTAGCATATTCGCCTTCGGGACTTAGCCCGGTGGAATTCAAATACTCATACACACATAATCAATAATCATACACAACCATATTTCATCTCACATAATTCAAGTAAGGTCACTTCTTGAGGACTTACCTCGGATGTTGTCGAACGGCTTTTTCGGCTATTCGATCACCTTTTCCTTCCCTTGTCCAATTGTGGCCCTCTTAGCTCTTGAGCTAATTCAAACAAATTCAATTTATTAAAACCTCATTGTGCTTGCTTATGGCCGAATATGACAAGGATTTTAAATGGTCATATGGCCACTCTTTAGCTTGAATACACAATGGTCATGCACATTTTATACTACATCAAGCAATTCAATACAATTTATTTGAGCATCAAGGAAATGCTAAGGCCTTCAATAGGCTACCCAAGGCCGAATATTCATGTACATGTTGAGGTCAATTTTGCACTTAATACCTCACAAAAAAACAGCATGCAATTTACTAATTAATGCTTTGCACATTGTGGCCCAAAACTTATAATATAGCATCAAGCACCTACATGTGTGCTAGGTAGAATTGTGCTTGCAATTTCACAAGCATTCTTCCACATCTTCTTCTTTAAACCAATATATTCATCACTTAGTTCATAACCAAAACATAATGTGCAATCATATATATGCATATATGAGCATGGCAATTTCAAGGTGTCCATAGCCATCCAAAACACAAATTTTAACTAACATGCAAGAAGCATGAATCATGCTCAAGAATGCATCATGGCGAATATGACAATCATGCTTCTTTTCAACTTCAATCATGATAAAACAAAAGAAAGCTCAAAATCTTACTCATGAGTAGACAATCCATCATTGCATGCATCATCATCAAGTTTCACACTTAGCATGCAATGGCTTTATCACCATAACAACTTTGGCCAAATGCCATTTCCATGGCATAACAAAGATTTGAGCCATGGCTAACATGCACATCAAATTAGCAACCAAACCATGCATGAAACTCCCAACACAACCTCATACATACCTTAATCTTGATGTAAACTTAGCCAAATCTCCTTCTAGGTCTCTTCCAACCCAAGCATGAAGCAACAATCCTCCCCTTTTCCCTTAGTATTTTCGGCCAAGAAGATGAGAAAGGATGAACAAATTTTCTTTTCTTTCCTTAGGACATTCGCCAAGCCTATGGAGAAGAATGAACATTTTTTTTCTTTTTTTTTCATACTCTTATTTTATCATTTCTAACATCATCCATTAGTAAAACATGTTGGGAACATGTTTTCCTTGCCCATAATTTGTCATGGCCGCCATCCACCTTAGGGAATGGGATAATTGACATGCAACTCCATTTATTTCACTTTATGCATTATTAAGCCACTTAAAAATACACCTATCACATTTTCAAGTCCTAGCACATGGGTCCTTTCTTATAAATTAGCACCTAATTAATAAGAATCGAGACACGAAATATTTACGCATACCAATTCCACATACAATAAGCACGGAATATAACACTTAATTATTCTTGTGACTCGGTTTCGTGGTCCCGAAACCACTCTCCGACTAGGGTCACATTAGGGGTGTCACACAACAATTCATCACTTATGGAGGTCTCCAAGACCGAAGACATACTTTTAAAAAAGGTAGGGACTAAACCGAACACATTTAGAATTTTCAAAACTTAGAAAAATTTTTCAATTCAGTTGAGGTCACACGCCCGTGTAATTAGGTTGTGTGCCTTACATGGGCACCAAACATGCCCATGTGATCCAGCCGTGCCAAAACAGAGTATATATACTGACTTTTACACACGGCCAACAGGTACGGTCGTGTGCCATGGCCATGTGATACTAAACTGGCTACTAACTTAAGCCCACAGCCATATGACACGCCCGTACTCCCTGACCGTGTGGCACAATGCAGGCTTGGTTTAAGCCAGCTTGCCACCCCTTTTTGGGTCATTCCTACAATCAATATTAAACAACATTTATACCAAAATTTTCAGCCAATTCCATGCTCAAAACATGCCTCATTATAACTAAATCATCATCATTCAATAACCTATTCAAATTCATACCAAAACACATAAAAAATCTTTTTACAACAACATGCCAAAATGCTCATTTCATAGCTCATTTATGGCACCTTCTAACTCATGCTTAAACTTAACATTTCTTCAACTTGGCATATTTCAAAATGACCACCACATACAAGGCCATATAACCATTACAAGCATACACAATTTGGCATCACAAACCATTTACCAAAACTAAGCACAAACATACCATTTGCTAGCCAACTCTCATGGCATAACATATATACATATCAAAGCTTAAATACATAGACATTCTAGCCTATACATGTCATACTTCAAAATTTTACACTTTCAAAAGTACCATAATGAGTTCGATAGTGTGGTGACAATCCTCAACTATCCCCGAGCCTTCAGTAGCTACAATAATTGTAAAACAGACAGAAATCACACAGAGTAAGCTACAAAGAGCTTAGTAAGCCAAGTACAATTGATCTAACTATTAAATCATATAAAGTACAAATCAACAGCAAGAATTCATAGCCATTTCACAGAATAGCACATGAGCCTAACCATGCTCATTTGCTTGTATACATGTCATGTTTCATTTCCATGATTTCATACATACTTCGCATTCATTATTTCACAGAAACAGAGTCTTTCATATTCAGAAGTTTAATACAATACAAAAGTACCTGTATAGATTATACATTTCATATATTCATTCCCATATCTCGTACTCTATCATCAGACAGTTCAGAAACGATACAGATACTCATAAACGGTACAATGTTGGCGTCTCGGATGTGGTCTTACATGTAATTCAGTATCGATGCCTCTATCCCAGATAGGGTCTTACACGAAATTAGATACGATGCCGATGTCCCATACATGGTCTTACACGTAAATCTCAAATCGAGGCCTATGTCCCAGACACGGTCTTATACGATATCTCAAATCGATATCAACGTTCTTTTGAAAACATACAAAGCTTTTCAGATACTAGCATATTTCAGAATTTACTCGGAATTCATTCATCAGGCTCTCACAGCCGTCCAATACAGATTATAACTAGTATATACAACATTCAATCAATTTAACAAGTAATTGTATTTTGACTTACCTCGTACGAATTTCAAACGGAAACGAGTCGACTATTCAACTATTTTGGACTTCCCTCGATCTAAGTCTGATTTTCTTTTTTCTTGATCTAATACAATTCAAATTCAACCATTCAATCATTCATTTCATTCATTTCATTCAAAATAATCCATGAACACATATTTAGGGCACTTTGCATTCAAAATAACCTTACATTTTCACACTTTAACAATTTAGTCCATTTTTCACAAAATCACAAATATGCAAAATTCACCAAGACTATAGCTTGGCTTGAATATACATAGCTACCATACAAGCCCAAATAATATATTTAATTCACAATTTAGTCCTTCAATACCTCATTTTCATAAATTAGCCCAAATAGCTCTATTCCATTAAAAATTCAAGAACAAAACATGATAATCTCACATATATCTTTCATAATCTATATAAAAACATTACAAAGCTCATATAATCATCAATGGCACATTTCATAATCTTCAACAGAAATAGAAATTCAGACATGGGTTTTGAAGAACACGAAGCAACGATCACAGAAATGTAGAAATTATCAAAAACGAACCAAAGCACATACCTTAATCAAGGATTACAAATGTCGAATATCAAAACCCTATTTTAGCTCTTTTCCTTGCTTCATTCGGCCATGAAAATGATAAAATGGCCATTATTTTATGTTATATTTTATTTAACATATGTTTAATATGCTAATGACCATAATATCCTTTAGTTATAAATCATTAAAATTTACCTAACATGTCTATAATTGTCCACCATTAACATAAATGGTAAATTTGACATGCAAGGACCCTCACTTAAATAGGCCAAATCAAATTGGTACTTTTAACTTTTAGCACACAGCTTTTACACTTTACATTATTAGGTCCTTTTGGCAAATTAATCACAGAAATAGACAAATTAAATCACAGAAACTTCGCAGATATAAATTCACATATCACAGACACAGAAAATAATATTAAAATATTTTTCAGAATCGGTTACGTGGTTTCGAAACCACTGTTCTGACTAGGGTTTAAATCGAACTGTTACAGTTGTGGCTTGGTTTTAATCTCTTGAATTAGTTGGTGAATGCATTCAAGTGATGTTGTAGGTTGAAGGCAAATTTGGGTGAGAATAGGGGCCTTGAAAATGGCCTATTTTCGTCCACATGAGCAAACACACGGGCATGTGTCTCAGCCATGTGTGACACACGGCCATGCGCACGAGCATGTGGTTTGGCCATGTATCCCCTGCGTCTTTAAAATTGAGAAACAGAATGCCTAGGTATTTTCAAACAAGTAGAGACACAGGCATGTGTCTCAGCCGTGTGTGACACGCAGCCTAGCACATGGGCATGTGGCTTGGCTGTATGACCGCTGCACCTAATTAATGTAAAATAAATTGTTCACATGGCCTAGCACACGGGCGTGTGGCTTAGCCGTGTGACCTAAGCCAGTAGCTACCCTAATTTGAACACGGGCTGGGACACAGTCGTGTGCCTCACATCGAATGCCCACACAATCTGAGACACTAGCGCGTCACATGGCCGTGTGAACTACACGGCCTGACCATACGGGCGTGTGTCCCCTGCACTTAAGAAAAATTTTAATATTTCGCAAAAACTTCTTCAAGTTCCCGGTTTAGTCCCTATTTGATCTAAATGCATATTTTAAGCCTCAATCGCCCATTTAAGGAACAATACGATTGATTTCAGATATGAATAGTAAATGATATGAATTTTTCTGTAATTGATCTGTAAACTCCAGTCATGCTCTATGACCCTACTCTGGCGACGAATTGTGACAGCCCTAATTTGACCCTAGTCGGAATGTGGTTTCGGGACCAAAAAACCGAGTCATAAAAATTTATTTAAAATTTATTTGCATAACTTCTATGTGTGATAGTGCATGTGTGAAAATTTGATGTTTTAATTTAGTCTTATGAATGGGAATTTTACTTGAAAGGACTTGGTTGAGAAACCTTGAAAATGGGATAGGCAAATGTGTAGTAGCCAAACATTTTATGTTTTAGTATTATGGGGGACTTGGATGTTAAATAGACCTATTTTAAATGTAAATGGCCAGCCAACATGTATATAATCATGGGTTCTATTGTTTTTATTTTAATTGGTGGGAATTATATATATAATTAATATAGAAATAAGCATTTTATGATAAAATGATTTTTATATTGTGAAATAATGAATTTATAATAGTAAATGGTGATAAAAACAAAGTTCCATGATCCTTTCTTTCATTTTTTCGAATCTAAAGAAAGAAAAAAAATGGAGCAAGACATTCGGCCATTTGAATCATAAGGAAGGTTAGTAAATTGTGTTAGGTTTTTTTTTAAATTCTAGCTTGTTTTAGGTTAATCATCATGTTTCTTACTTAGGCCATGTTAAAATTTTGGATTTGGGTGGTGAATGGAGCATTCGGCCATGGTTGTTAATGAAGAGATTGGATTATTTTCTTTATGTTTTGATGAATAAATGCTGATGAGAGAAGTTTGAACTAGTTAAAAGTTTAATTTGATAGTATTTATATGTGTAATAGCCGAACTTGGACTTGTTTAGTTACTTGAATAAATGTTTTGAAGTTAAATGCTAAAATATGAGTATTGCCGTTTAGATGATTTGAAAAGAAAAAGGTAGATGTTTGAATGTCTAAAGGTTCGGTATTGTACATGAATTCTAATGGTATGATTTTGTAAATTGCCGAATGAGCTATAGGAGTTCGAAAATGGTTTAATTTTCATGTTTAAATTCGGTTATATCCAATCATGGTTGGAGTTATTTTGATATGCATAGTATAAGGTATGTATGATTTGTGTTTTGGTTGCATAACTATACATGTTTAAATGATATGAATGCAAAGAGTTGTGAAATAGTAAATTGTAGTAAATCTGCTTGGGACAGCAGCTGTAATGTGATTTTGGAAAATCACCATAAATTGTGGGAGTGGAGTTAGAATCTGAATAAACTATGTAATTAAAGCTTAATGAGTCTAGTTTCAAATGAAATCAACGAGAACATATTTTGACTTCTGTACAGTTAAAAATTTGATTCGAAGTAAAGGGTGGTCAGATTAGTCGAATAGTGAAACAGGGGAAACTTTAAGAAAAATATGGTATTGATTGGCCAAGCTAAAAATTCTGAAAATTTTATGAATAAAATATATATGAGTCTATTTTTAGGGAAATTTTACGGCAATTGATTTGGAGTTTCGGATCTCCAATTATAAATAATTTAGTGATTGTTGCTCAGGAAGACAGCTTATTGTGAATTTGTGATTATGTGGTAAATATTGATAAAAATTTGTTAACGAGTTGCTTAATGTTTTCTTATAAACTTACTATGATCTATATGTGTGAAATTCGTATATATATATATATATATATATATTATATTCTGAAAGTAATGCTTGAATAGTCGAATAATGACTAGTTTAAAATTGTTGAATTTAAGCTCAAGAGCATAGAGAACCAAGGTTGGACAAGGGAAAAGAGAAAGTAGTTGAATAGCCGATCCGGGACTGTTCGAAAATATTCGAGGTAAGTTTTGAGTAGTTACCTTTAGTATACAATTGATGATGCCTTGATATGTGATATTTATGTATTGCTTTCGAATCGAAATGTAAATGATGGTATTCATATGGAGCTTATATCCGAACGTAGCAAATGACTACTAATGTGATATGTTGAATAAGTTGTGTTAATATATGATTAAATATGCATGATATTTGATGTGTATCCGGGCTTAAAGACCCGCAGGCTATATGCTGGAATTATACCCGGACTTAAGGTCCGCAGGCTATGTGCTGGAATTATAACCGGACTTAAGGTCCGCAGGCTACGTGCTGGAAATATGTCCGGGCAAAAGTCCCGTAGGCTTCGAGCTGGTATTATACCGGGTTTAAATTCCCGCAGGCTTGTGCTGGTAATTGGTTTCAAGTTCTAAGACCTGACAGGCTTAATGCCAATAATTAAGTAAGACTACGATATTGAATGTTCGCAGTAAACCATCGGTGATTTGATTTCGAAGTGAATCATAGCATCAAAGAAAAAAATATATATATATATATATACATTTATATATATATATATATATATATATAAGTGTAATTGATGGTTATAATTGCGAATATGAGAATGATTTAATCGGTCATGGTATATTTGTATATGAATTATATATTAAAATTTCTTTATGTACTCATGTACATTCAGTCAATGATTTGTGAATTATTAGTATTAAAGAATGATACTTAAGTGTGAATGATTGTTATTTCTACGAGTAAAGCAATGACCTATTCGGTCAAATGTTGTTAATATATGAGATTATTTATTTTAAATGCATCGTATGAACTATTAGTAAAAGAAAAATATGTGCTGAGAATCTATGTTTATGTTTATGTGTATTTGGCCATGAAGCAATTTGAATTGAGAATAAGTCTGTTTAAATGAATGTTTTGATTTTCGATAAGTTTTAATTATTTGTGATGCTTAAAACTTACTAAGCTTTGAAAGCTTACTTCGTTTGTTACGTTCTCTATTTTATAGATTGTTGATTCTAGTTACCTGCTCGGAAAGGGAATCGTCAGCTACTCGTCACACTATCTGTCATTTTGGGGTACTACTATATTTTGAAGCTAGTATGGCATGTATGGAATAGACTTAAGAGAATGATATTTTGAGATGTACTTATATATAAGCCATGTGAATATGGCTACTTTTGAATGTCTATACAAGTTTGAATTTCGATCTTTAACTGAGTTTGGTGATGTATATTTTTATTTTATTTTTTTATTGTGTATGTTTTTAAAATATTAAATCTTTAACTGAGTTTGGCAATGTAAGGTTGGGATAAAAATGGGTAGGTATGGTTAAAATTAATACATACCTACAAGGTCGAAAAGTATACAATAAAGTGCTGCAAAGATGAGGACAGGTATGGATGCAAACACTGCTCCAAATTTTCCTCCACAAAATATCATTTATGTTAAGATTAAATCACTATTTGGATCTAATTTAATGACCTTTTTACATTGGAGGCTGAACTTTTTGCCAAAGATAGGATCTGAGCCTAGTAAATTGTTCTCGCATTGAGACCTAAATTAGGTAATCATTCCAAATTTGGGGCTATAAATTATTTTTTGTCCAAGTTAGCCCTCGAACTTGGCAATTTTTCCAATATTGGGGCCTAAACTCTAGGGTTTTTAAGGACTAACTTGAACAACAAGGCCAACAAGGCCTTAAGCTAGACTTTCATAATGTTTGAGTTTAATGTAAGGAGGATTTTCTTCGGCTATACGATGGTTTTTAGGTAACTCATTCTCGATTTTTCCTCGAGAAGGGCTTGTTTGATTGATAGTTATGTTAAACTGTCTTACCTTTTAACCAATGCCACGGCTTAGTACATAAGCCGGAGGAGAAGTCACGAATTCATTGCAATGACGGTTTGTTTATTATATAGGCTATTGGGATCACATAAGCATAAAAACCTCCAATAACTGCTGGCAACCTTGTTCCAAAAAGTTCTTGGAGAATCATGTTATCATTTAAAAATTTGGCTGTTAGATTTATTTTTTTAATCCACTTTGCCACTTGAATTTGACAAATAAATTCCTTTTGGTCTTTGATTTTAAGGTATTATCATTTAAAATTTAAAAATTTTATATAAATTTTCAAGCGATGATTACATTCAGTGTCAATAATTGAGCAAGTGGTTGAACAGGTTAAACCATCGATTTTTTATTCAACCACTTTGAAGGATTCCATTGCCAAACATTTTATACAAATTTGAAAGCTTTTAATATTGACGTAATAGTAATTTTAGCTCTCATCGTTTATACATTGTGTCAATTTGATCTTGATTCTAAAAAATTCAACTCCCTAACATTTATATAGTCCAATTTTGTATTTTTTACAGTTTTGCTTTTGTTTCTAACATACGAGGTTAAATTTAAAATAATAAGAAAAGGTAAAATTATTATATTAAATTTGTAACAACCCTTACCCAAGACCGTTGCCAGAGTCGAGCACGAGGTATTACCAGACTTATCTTACTTGTTTGGGGCATAAAAAAAATTTACTTCGCTCACTTTCATCTAATAAATCCCTAAAAAGGGCCCTCGAGGCCCTAAAACGTGCAATTGGAACTGTTTGGGACCAAACCGGGAACATTAAAAGTTTTCCGATTACATACACAAATCAAAACAATTTATTTTACTATTCATAATAAAACTATCCATCTGCGTAACAGTCACTAAATTAATTATAACTCAAGTTACAAAACTTTAAATTTAAATATGTAAATTTTCCATGAAACTAGACTCATATATATTCTTACCATAATTTTTTTATAATTTTTTGCTTGGCCAATTGATATAGTTTATTCATTAAATATTCCCCTATTTTGCAGTTCAGCGGACCTGACCTCTCTTCACTAAAAATTGATTATATCATTATACAGAAATTGGATAATGTTTATCTTTGTTTCTAATGAAAATAGACTCACTAAGAAATCTATAAATATAAACTTTGACTTATAATTATTTTTTTAAAATTTCCAGTGATTTTCCAAAGTTGGAACAGGGGATCACGAAGTCACTCTGAACCAGTCTTACAGAAATTTAAATATCTTAGAATATAAACTTCATTTGCTTGCTTTGTTTCTTTTCTATGAAAACAGACTCAATAAGATTTAATTATATATCTCATTCACCATTTAATTTCATTTCTACAATATTTAGTGATTTTTCAAAACCACGTCACTGCTGCTGTTTCCTAACTGTTCTATGGCCAACTCTTACTCTTTCATAGTTTCTTTGCATCAAACCTCATTTAGGCATACATAAATTACCAAAACATATTCTTATTTAGCTATATCATAAGCTAATCATTACCAAGTATTCACATGCCATTCTTTAATCATATCATAAGGACATACACACAAAATAGCCAAGTCCCTATACATGCCATAACTTAAAGTATTTTTAGTCACAAAATACCGAGATAACTTGTTGATAGTGTGAGGTGATCCTGACGTCCTTACAATTTTCTAAGTTGGCTTTGCGATACTATAAAAAAGAGAGAAAAGAAAGGGAGTAAGTATAAAGCTTAGTAAGTTTGCATGTAAATAAATAACAACATTCTAAATGAATTATCAAGATAACCTGAACCTTTCAAACATGGACTTATCTTACCTTCCCTTTGGTACACTCTTTGAATTTTCCGTTGAACCATTTGGAATACTAAGGATACATGGGTACCTTTCTTTTTTAAACTTACCATTGCCATATCTTGACATGGTCTTACATGGTATCCCTGCCTTATGAACTCACCATTGCCATGCCTTGGCATGGTCTTACATGGGATCTTTGCCTTATAGTAGTTTATCAATGCCATGTTTTGACATGGTCTTACATGGTTTCCTTGCCTTGTGAAACTTAACAATGTCATGCCTTGGCATTGTCTTACTTGGTATCCTTAAACCCTAATGTCATGACATTTGTATCCTACACATTCCTAAGGTTCAACCGAGACTTTTAAGTCTCATTTCTCCGTCAATTCTTTCTTGAATCATCAAGGAATAAATTTTCAAAATAAATATATAGATGCTGAAAAATAACATCATTAGTTATAAATAACAAAACATTGCATTTATTTACCGCACACTTACCTCGATACAAAATACGATCAAATATTTTGATTTAGTCCTCAACCTTTTTCTTTCCTCGATCTAACCCTGAATTTCGTTCTTCTTGATCTATAATAGCAAATTGAACTTATTTAATATTTACATTTATCAAAACAGTCTTTAACTCTAACTTTGGCAAAATTATGATTTTACCCCTAAACTTTTGCATATTTGCACTTTTCCCCAAGGCTCGGAATTGAAACTTTATCTCTAATTCTTATGTTTTATGACATGCTGATTCATTTATTTACCTATGGAGACATCAAATTCCCACTCTAACATGTACTTATGACCATTAGGTATTTTTATCGATTGTCATTTTACTCGTTTTTGCTTAAAATCGCTTAGCTCAAGTCGTTTAACATAATTTCAAGCTTCATATTCTACCATAAAACATCAAAATAAACACATTTCACCTATGGATATTTTTCCAAATATGAACTCTAGGTTAAATTATTGCTAGAATAAGTTAAATCAAGTTACCGGAACTTCAAAAACGTAAACAACATTAGAAACAGGGCTTGGAATCACTTACTATGAAGCTTGGAAGCTTGAAAAAACCCTAGCTATGAAGAACCCTTGAAATTTTGGCCTAATGAAGAAGATGGGCACATTCTGCCATCTTTTTCCCTTTTTTAATCTTTTAATTACCAAATGACTAAAATACCCTTCATTAAAACTTTAGTTATTTTTATCTATGTATGTCCATTTTTGTCCATGAAAACCTAATGGTCTAATTACCATTTAAGGACCTCTACTTCAATTATACTCTTCAATTTAATCCTTTAGCATCTAAAACTCATATTTATCAACTTTTGCAATTAAGCCCTAGTAGGCAAATTAAGCATGCTATCTATAAAATTTTCCATCGATAATCTAACACGTGCATCTAATCACTCGGTAAATTATAAAAATTAATTGGAATAAACATTTCTATCTCGAATTCGCGGTTTCGCAACCACTGTTCCGTTTAGGCCCTATTTTGGGATGTTACAAAATTTTTAGATTTTTAATTTTAATATATTTTGGATCAAATTTGTAACACCCCTAACCGTATCCGTCATCGGAACAAGGTTACGGAGCATTACCAAATTTTTTTAGAACATTTACAGTTAATTCATAACATTTACTTTTCATATTCAAAACCATACATGATCAATCATATTATCCCTCAAATGAATCCTCGAGGCCTAAATTATGCATTAGAAACAAATCGGGACTAAACCGAGAACTTAGAGAATTTTTCACAAAATTTCAAAATTTTTCTCATGTACAGGGGTCACACACCTGTATAGGTAGGTCGTGTGGTTCACACGGCCAAGTGACACAAATCACACAGTCGTGTCTCCAACTCATGTAACTCTCTGACTTGTAAAACATTAAGGTGTAGTTTTCACACCGCCAAGACACACGCCCGTGTCTCTGATCGTGTGCTCAATCCTGAGCATTCTGTTTCTCAATTTTAAGGTGCAGGGGACACACGGCCAAACCACATGCTTATGTGTCAGGCCGTGTGTCACACACGGTCAAGACACACGCTCGTGTGTCTACCCGCGTAAACAAAAATAGGTCACTTCAAGGCCACTTTTCTCTCCCTTTTCAAAATTTACCTGCACAAAACACTTTCATATACCAATATACTCCAATCCAACAACCAGTACAAAATAACATACTTATTTTCTTCAAAATAAACCATCATAAAACTTGTTTTGCCAAACTTACTAACATAATCTCATTCATTATTCTACCATAATATTTACATATACATCATTCACACTCTTAGTTTAAATTTAACCTTTTACCATTCAATCCTATACATGTCATATAAACCATAAGTCATAATACAAAAATCTACCAATGATAATCTAGATAGTGTACCCTGATGTGTTGATTCGATCCACCAAATTCACATAAATCTACATAGAACATTAAACACACAGAAGTAAGCTTATGAAAGCTCAATAAGTTCATAGGCTTTTAAATAAATCTTACCGAATAGATAATAACAAAATATTAAACAAATCATGTCAATAATATTCTCTGTCAATCACAATCTCAAACGTTGAATATATTTGATTGAGTTTAATATTACAACTGATTAAATTCTTTCACTTTCATTCATATAACACTTACCAACACTTGTCAAATTATAAAACGTCTTACGAATTTGAGTACATCGTTTGCTCATTACCATAGTCCAACTATGGTCTTTCACTACTAATGTCATGGCCCTGCCATATTCTTTCACTCATGATGCCATAACCCAGTTATGGTCTTATACATGTACACTTTCTGCCATGGTTCACCCATGTTTTATGTATACTGTGTCATAATTCAATTATGAACTTTTCACTAAAATGTCATAGCATAGCTATAGTCTTATTCCACACTTTACCATGGTTATACTATATTTTTTATCCGTCAATTCATCACTTATCACTTCACTTGTCACTAAACGATTGTATTCAATCTAGCGTTCTACTCAATTTGAACATTCAAATCACTTTTCATATACTTTCAATAGTCATAATTCAATGACAAACACATAAATAATACATTTTATCATTTATAAATGAACAATAATCATAAAAATTTAATCATATGAACTTACTTGGGCCAATTCGTAAAAGTTGTAAAAATTTAGGGACTATTCTGCTACTCTTTCTTTTCCTCGTTTATCTTCGATTTCTTGATCCATAATATAAAATTTTCCATTCATTAGCATTTAATGAAATTCTAATTCACTTTACAATTTATTCCCTTTAATTTTCAAAATTACACTTTTACTCTAAAGTTTATACAATTTTACAATTTAGTCCCTAATCAATTAACCCATAAATTGAACTAATTTTTCTTAATAAACACTTTATTCCATCATTATAAAATATTACACAACCTTTGGCATTCAAAATTTTAGCACAAAACCCTAATTCTTAACTTTTTTCACAATTAGGTCTTAAAAAATCAATTTCTATTAAAATCACTTAATAAAATCATCACATAACAAAATTAAAGCTTCAAATCCATGTTTATTCATCATAATATTCCAGAAATTATCCATGAAAACTTTCAAAATCACCCATAGAATCACAAACTAATAAATTCAATAGGTGGACCTAATTGTAAAAGTCACAAAACATAAAAATTTCAAAGAAAAACTAAGAATTGAACTCACATGGTGCAACAATATGAAAAACCAACTTAGGAGGTCTGCTATGGCATTTTTAGCAGAAGAAAAATGATGAAATCTCTAGATTTTCAATTAAATCCTTTTTAACTAACAAATTTTAGGTTCTTTCCAATTTTGCCCATTGTTCACATTGTTTTCTTACTTATTTCATGCCCCAAACCATCCAGTCCATTAATTTAGGTCTAATTTCATTTTAAATCCTTCTTTATTAGACATTTAAGCTATTTAATTACTTTAACAAGTTTGCAACTTTTACAATTCAGTCATTTTTAATTAATTAACTATAGAAACGTTCAAATTTCCAAACAAAACTTTAATACTAACTCAATAACACTCCATAAATATTTCTAAAAATATTTATGACTCAACTTATGAATTCGAGGTCTCGGTACCTCGTTTTTAACTCAGTTTACCTAATAATTTCTTTTAAATTACAACATTCTCTAATTCAAGAATACTTTTAAATTCATACATGACTTATAAATATTAATTTACTAAATTTCGAACTCATTCATCGGATTTAGTGATCTCGAATCACTATTTTGACACCACTAAAAATTAGGATGTTACAAAATTTAATTGATAAATTTATTTTTTATCTTTTAAGGTGAAAGAGTCATAAAAAATAAAACTATAAAAAATCAAATTATACAATGTGTAAAAGTTAAAAATGTTACTTTTAGAATCAAAACTAAATTGATACAATGTATAAATATTGAGGATTAAAATTTTATTATGCCAATTTTATAAATAAAAGAACAACAAATTTAGATAAATAAAAAGCAAAATAATTAAATAGTATCTTGTTCAAGTAGTATTTTAATAATAATTATATAGTAAGCCTAAAAGCATAAAATGTTATCACATTGCAATATTTTTTGTTGAAGTGTATTTTTAAAAATAATTAACTTTAAGAAAAATATTCATAATAGCATGGAATGTAAAACAAAACAAAATTTGTTTGCAAAATAACAATGGTTCTAGCAGTTACAACCTCATCAAAAAATTTATACCTATGCTATTGATTAAGCGATTGGGGTAGGTTTTGTTGTGATAGGAGCGGAACATGCAGCTGGATTTTGTTTGCCACTAACTTTAGGCTTCACATTTGAACATTGTGATATTGTAGGTTCAATCGGTCAACTGTTCCTATTTCAATGTAACACCCCGAAATTTTTAGTTTTCCTTTACTTGGGAAATTCTGCAGTAATTAATTTCAGTATCTCTGGTTCTGTGTTCTGCTCATGTGTTTAAATTCTGGGGTTCGAATTGCATTGTCAAAGTTTTATCATTTTTAAAACAACCTACAAGCATGCATTGCTGCTTAAGTTCAATTCGTTACAATATTGTAATAAAAAATGAGCCTGTTGGTTCACTGGTTAGGCATTAGTCTATATTTTGTCTGGTTTTGAGTTCGAATCTTCTCGTATGTATTAGAAAAATTTTGCTAAATGTCAGAAAAGCTAAGTGGAAGTTAGATAATTAAGAGACGATAGATTTTCTTTCTTCGTTCTTTTAACTCCCATTCTTTTTGTTTCTTTCTTCTTCACGTTCTTTTTTTTTTTGATAATTTACGGTTAAGAAGGGTACGAAATTAGTAAGTGTTGTTGCTAAACGCTAGTCAGAGGGCCGTTGAGTAAGTATTTGCTAACATGAGCGTTGCATGTTTGCTTTTCGTTTCTAAATTGTTGTAAATCGAATAAACTATGAGTTGTATGAATCGATAATAAACGATTGTTGTTTTCCCTATAGATGGGAATACTTCCGACAAGGAACAATGACAGGTTGATATTCGTGATCGTTGTTGAAATTCGGGTCTAGTTAGTCTTTGTAACAGTTTCCAACAAGGAGAAATCAGGTGCATAACAATTTTTACAAGTTTTACAGGTTTTTGGTCGACGAAAGTAGTGGCTGTCGACGCCACACAGCCAGACACACGGGCGTGTGGCTAGGCCGTGTGAGCCACACGGGCATGTGAGAGGTAGTGCAACCGGCCGTGTAACTCACTGTTTATCGAATTAGGGCAACACGGGCTAGCACATGGGTGTGTGTTCAGGCCGTGTGTGACTAAGTTGGTACTGGGTTCACACAGGCACAAGACACATCCGTGTGTCTAGGCCGTATAACTCACTGTTATTGATTAAGGACCACACGGGCCATCACACGAGCGTGTGCTTAGGCCGTGTGAGTCACATGGGTAAGGACACGGTCGTGTGTCCAAGCCGTGTAACTCTCTATTTCTTGACTGGTAGCACACGAGTACCCAACACGGTCGTGTGGTCAGGCCACATGGACCATACGAGCAAGGACACAGCCGTGTGTCCAGGCTGTGTGGTAGCCAACTGGGATTTCGAAAGCTCTTTTTATGACCGAAATAATTACTTTGACTAATATTGACTATCTTGATATGATTGTTATGAAATGAGATACAATGAGAAATTACGGTTAACATGTAATTGAGATCTGACAGGTAATCTGTAAGTAATATGTAAGTTCTTGTATTCTGAATGTGATCGATTAGAAATGTGCAGAAAAGGAAAAAATCCATTCTGAACAGTGGTTTGCCCACTTTCTGATTAAATCTGAAATTAGCGATTAACACTAACTATGCTAGCATTGATGATGTGATTCTATACGTGTCAAATCAACACACTGCGGTGTGTAGGGATGGATGGACATTGAATGTCCTTAATTGTGTCTTGGGTGTCGGAGATGGTGTGTAGCGGATGGAAACTAGGAATCTCTATTATGAATCTATTCTTATATCTGATTAAGCATGTTAATAAACTACTACCGTCCGTATGTGTTAACTAGTATAATTGATCTGCTTATATCGATATTGTGAACATTAAGAACTATCTGGTACTCCAAATAAGATCACCTCGTGATCATACGAAAGCTGTACAATATATTTTTCTGTTATGCATTGAGTTTACCACTCACTCTATTATGTTTGGCTTTCAGGTGAACCATTACACTGAACGGGATCGATGTCGCGGCGGCTCGGTCAACCTTATCTTTACTGGGCTTAATATGAGATTATTCACTATTATATTGTGGATTTATGACGTTTGTGAACTAAAGTCACTCTAATGGATATCTGGATTTAGATATTTTAAATTATCTATCTTATGAATTTGTTAAATTATTAACATGATGTTTGTAATTTTCTGAACTCAGTCTGGACGGCTAGGCCGGGGTTAGGGTGTTACATTTAATGGTATCAGAGCTAGGTTCATCAACACTCAGACTGTGTTTGGGCTCTTAATACATGAAAAAATAGCTAGTAATGATTAGTAATTGAATTGATGCGAAAATATTGAAATTTTATTTAGTAACCGAGCTTCTGACACCGATCCTATAAGTATGATTTTATTGTTATACTATTATAAAGACTATGATTCTGAAACTGAGATGTGTGATGTGGATTGGTGGAATAGATATATTGGATGTTTGAGCTAATCTGTGAATTCTACAATTGTAGTCTGATTAATATGATGAGTTTGTGTAGTAGTCGTGGGCGTGGTATGAGAAGGCGTCGAGGACGCCAAGGAGGATGAGCTCGATCCGAGTCTTCCTCAATAGGTAGCATGCCCAATTTGGAGACCAGCAAGATAGTTGGTACTCCCACTGCTAAGATAGAGTGCCAAACTCCAACGGCTGGGGATGACGCACTGTCCCAAGCTATGGTTCGGGCACTTGAGAGGGTTGCTGAAACCCATTCAGGATCAGGAAGTCAAGGGTCGATCACTGAGGGACTTCGTTCGAATGGTGCTGAATTGTTTAAGGGCGTCATTGGAGTTGCTCCTACTGTTTCAAAGTACCGGCTCGAGGCTACCAAGCAAATTATAATTGATCTCGACTGTATTCCTGCTCAGAAATTACGGGGTGATGTCTCTTTATTGCGAGATGAAGCCTACCAGTGGTGGTTGACTTTTGAGAAAGGTGCTCAGCCGGGATAGGTGAATTGAGACTACTTTAAAAATACCTTCCAGGGTAAGTATGTGGGGGCAAGTTATGTTGAGGCTCGTCGACGCGAGTTCATAAGTCTAGTTCAGGGCGATAAGTCGGTCGCTGAGTATGAAGCTGAGTTTTTACTACTAAGTAGGTATGCCCAAGCCTTAGTAGCATCTGATTATGATTAGTGTATACGGTTTGAAGAAGGTTTGAGGTTCGATCTGTGTGTTCTGATAGCTCCTCAGAAGGAGCGAGTATTTGCCGCTTTAGTTGATAAGGTAAAGATTGTGGAAGAGGTAAAGCACCTCGAGCGCGAACACCGTGACCGTGAGAGAGGTCAGCTTAAGGGTAAGAAGGGTTCAAGTCCCTCTGTTTCTGTTCAGCACCCTAAGAAACGGGCAAGGTTTGAGCTACCTCCGAGGCCGAAACATCCTCAGTAGCGACCAAGGTTCAGTTGTGCAGTGAGTGCGGGAAGCGCCACTCAGGCGAATGCTGGAGAAAGTTGGGGGCGTGTCTCCATTGTGGTTCGATGGGGCACGAGTTAGGGATTGTCCTCAACGATTAGATTCAATGCCAGTTGGGGCACAAACTCAGACTCCTAACCGTACTAAACCACCGAGAGAAACTTAACAACCTTTTCGTGGTCGTGGTACTGGTAGAGGTGGTAACAGATTCAGGAGAGGTTAGAGGGCACCGGCTAGAGGTACTAATCAAACTGAGGTTTGTCAGCCGGCACTAGCTTATACGGCTAAGTGCCATGATGAGAGCGATGATGCTGATGTCATTGTAGGTACTTTTATTATTTATTCTATTTCGTATTTTGCTCTTATTGATATCGGTTCTATGCACTCGTACATAGCTAGTGTTGTTTCTGTATCTTTGGGTCTATCTGCTGAAAATATGACTAGAGCTATTTCTGTGATTAGCCCATTGGGTCAGTCAATTCGAGTAGATAAGATATATCAACGGGTACCGTTAGAGCTTGAGGGAATGGTGTTTCCAGCTGATTTAATGGAGTTACCCTTTAATGAATTTGATTTGATTTTGGGGATGGATTGGCTAGTTGAGTATCGGATATGTCTAAACTGTGTAATAAAAAAGGTTACCTTGAAACCGACTGAAACTGAGGAGGTGATCATGATTGGTGAACAACGAGAATACCTTTCTAATGTAGTCTCTGCTCTTGTAGCTAAAAAGCTAATTCAAAAAGGATGTGGGGCGTTTGTCACTTACATATCAGATTTTGCTCCCAAAAAGCTGTCTATAAGAGATATCCATCTAGTTAAGGAGTTCTCGGATGTATTTCCTGAGGAATTGTCTGGATAGAGAAGCGGAGTTTGGAATTGACCTACTCCCTGATACAGGTCCTGTGCCTATTGCGCCATATCACATGGCACCAAAGGAGTTGACCGAACTGAAAGCCCAAATTCAAAAACTTCTAGATCGAGGATTTATTCGGCCGAGCGTGTCTCCCTAGGGGCACCAGTATTATTTGTTAAGAAGAAAGACGGATCATTGTGAATGTGTATCGATTATAGACAGTTGAATAAACTGACAATCAAGAACAAGAATCCATTACCGAGGATTGATGATCTATTCGACCAGTTTTGAGGAGCGTCCATCTTTTCTAAGATTGACTTGCGCTCTGGATATCACCAACTTAAGGTCAAAGAGGCAAGTGTGTACAAAACTACTTTCTGAACTTGATATGGCCATTATGAGTTCTTGGTTATGCCTTTTGGGTTAACAAATGCCCCAGCGACATTTATGGATCAGATGAATCGGGTATTCCAGTCGTATTTAGATTAGTTTGTGGTAGTCTTCATCAGCGACATTTTACTCTACTCAAAGACCGAGATAGAGCATGATGATCATCTTTATATAGTACTTCAAACACCTCGAGAAAAATAGTTATACGTTAAGTTCAATAAATACAAATTTTGGTTACAGGAAGTCACCTTTTTGGGCCATGTAGTGATGGTTGAGGGGATCCGAATTGACCCCAATAAAATCGAAATGGTTTTCGAGTCGAAACAGTCAAAAAAATGTGTCTAAACTCCATAGTTTCTTAGGCTTAGCTGGATAATCAGAGGTTTGTCGAAGGATTTTCTCTGGTTGCATCACCTTTGACAAAGCTGCACGTGAGAAGATTTCGCTTGTGTGGTCTGAGGCTCAGCAATCTAGTTTCGATAAATTGAAGTCTGTTCTGACGCAGGCCCCGATTTTAACACAACCCGAATTGGGCTAAGAAGTTGTGATATATAGTGATGCCTTGCACGTTGGTTTGGGTTGTGTATTAATGCAAAATGAAAAGGTGATTGCTTATGCATCATGACAACTTAAAACGCACGAAGGTAACTACCCGACACACGATCTCGAGTTCACCGCAGTGGTGTTTGCTTTGAAAATATGAAGGTACTACTTGTACGGTAAAAAGTGTACTATTTACACCGATCATAAGAGTCTCAAATATTTGTTCACTCAGAAGGAGCTAAATCTTCGGCAGTGATGCCAGGTTGAATTACTTAAGGATTATGAATGCACAATTGAGTATCACCAGGGAAAAACTAATGTAGTGGCTGAGCTCTTAGCCGTAAAGCTATGGTTGATCTGAGAGCGATGTTTACTCGATTAAGTTTAACGGAAGATGGAGTATTATTGGCTGAGCTTCAAGTTAAACTAGATTGGATAGAGCAGATTCAGACTAAATAGTTGAACGATAAATTTTTAACTCAACGTATGCAGCTTGTTGGCTCAATTGAGAATTCTAATTATAGTTTGAACAGTGACAATGTATTGTGTTTCAGAAGTCAAGTTTGCACTCCTAATGATAAAGAATTAAGGCATTCGATCTTGTGGAACGCTCGTTGTAGTCCTTATGCTATGCACCCGGGACAAAATAAAATGTATCAAGATCTACAAAAACTTTATTGGTGGCCTGGACTAAAACAAGAAGTAGTTGTTGTCGTTTCACATTGTTTAACATGTCAAAAAGTTAAAGCCGAACATCAATTACCTTCTAGTTTGCTACAACCAGTTAAAATTCCACAGTGGAAATGGGAGCGGATAACTATGGATTTTGTAAAGGGTTTGCCATTAATCTCTACTAATGAAGATTCGATTTGGGTCATCGTTAATTGATTGACCAAGTCAGCTCATTTCATTCTGATCAGAATGGATTATTCCTTATAGAAATTGGCAAAGCTGTACATCGCTGAGATTGTTAGACTGTTCGAAATTCCAATATCGATTATTTCAGATAGAGATCCACAATTTACCTCCCAATTCTGGATGAAACTCCATGAAGCATTGGGTACTCGACTCAATTTCAATACTGCTTATCACCCTCAGACTGACGGCCCGTCGAAAAGAGTTATTAAAATTCTCAAGGATATGCTTTGAGGTTGTGTGATAGATTTCAGAGATAGCTGGGAAGAGTACTTACCGTTAGCAGAATTTGCATGCAATAATAGCTTTTAGGCCAATATTCAGATGGCACCGTACGAAGCCTTATATGGTCGTAAGTGTCATACCCTGTTGTGTTGGACAGAGTTGACTGAACACCGAGTTAGGCCTTGAGCTAGTGTCTGAGACTGAGAATACTGTGAAAATGATCTGTGACAAATTGAAAGCTACTTCTGACTGAAAAGAGTCTTATGCGGATTTGAAAATGAAGGAGATTGAGTATTCTGTTGGTGAACAAGTTTTCTTGAGGGTGTCACCGTGGAAGAAGGTCCTCAGATTTGGATGTAAGGGTAAATTAAATCGAGATATATTGGACCTTACCGTATTCTAAAATGGGTCAGACCTATTGCTTATCAACTGGAATTGCCACCAGAGTTAGATAGAATTCATAACGTATTCCATGTCTTGATGTTGAGACATTATCAGTCAGATCCATCGCATGTTGTTACTATTGACAAAATTAAACTGCGACCTAATTTAACCTTCGAAGAAGAACCTGTACAAATAGTAGACCCAGATGTCAAGGTCTTGAGGAGGAAAGTCATTCCTCTAGTTAAAGTCTATGGTGGAACCATGGTACCGAGGAAGCCACGTGGGAACCAGAAGAATCTGTTCGATAATAGTATCTGTATTTATTCGATTCAGGTTTCGAGGCCAAAATTTCTTTTAGGGGGAGAGAGTTGTAACACCCCGAAATTTTTAGTTTTCTTTTACTAGGGAAAATCTATAATAATTAATTTTTATATCTCTGGTTCTGTGTTCTGCTCTTGTGTTTAAAGTCAGGGGTTTGCATTGCATTGTCAAAGTTTTATCATTTTTAAAACAACCTATAAGCAAGCATTGCCGCTTAAGTTCAATTCATTACGATATTGTGACAAGAATGAGCCTACTAGTTCACTGGTTAGGCATTAGTCTATATTCTGTCTAGTTCCAAGTTCGAATCTCCTCGTATGCATTAGAAAAATTTTGCTAAATGTCAGAAAAGCTAAGTGGAAGTTAGATAATTAAGAGACGATAGATTTTCTTTCTTCGTTCTTTTAACTCTCATTTTTTTGTTTCTTTCTTCTTTGCATTCTTTAGTTTTTTTTTTTTGATAATTTACGGTCACGAAGGGTACAGAATCAGTAAGTGTTGTTGCTAAACGCTTGCCAGAGGGCCGTTGAGTAAGTATTTGCTAACGTGAGCGTTGCATGTTTGTTTTTCATTTCTAAATTGTTGTAAATTGACTAAACTAAGAGTTATATGAATTGATAATAAACGATCGTTGTTTTCCCTATAAACAGGAATACTTCCGACAAGAAACAACGACATGTTGATATCCGTGATCGTTGCAGAAATTCGGGTCTGGTTAGTCTCTGTAATAGTTTCAAACAAGGAGAAATCAGGTGCGTAACAATTTTTGCAAGTTTTGCAGGTTTCGAGTCGACAAAAATAGTGGCTGTCGACGCTACACAACTAGACACACGGGCATGTGGCTAGGCAGTGTGAGCCACACGGGCATGTGAAAGGTCGTGCGACCGGTCGTGTAACTCACTATTTCTCGAATTAGGGCCAGACGGGCTAGCACACGGGCGTGTGTTCAAGCCATGTGTGACCAAGTTGGTACTGGGTTCACACGAGCACAAGACACGGTCGTATGTCTAGGTTGTGTAACTCACTGTTATTGACTAAGGACCACACGGGCCATCACAGGGGCATGTGCTTAGGCCATGTGAGTCACATGGGCAAGGACACGATCGTGTTTCCAAGCCGTACAACTTTCTGTTTCTTGACTGGTAGCACACGGGCACCTAACACGGGCGTGTGGTCAGGCCATGTGGACCACACGAGCAAACGGCTGTGTGTCCAAGCCGTGTGGTAGCCAACTGGGATTCTGAAAGATAATTTTGTGACCGAAATAATTATTTTAACTAATATTGACTATCTACGATATGACTGTTATGAAATGAGATACAATGAGAAATTAAAGTTAACATATAATTGAGATCTGACAAATAAACTGTAAGTAATACGTAAGTTTTTATATTCTGAATGTGATCGATTAGAAATGTGCAGAGAAAGAAGAAATATGTTCTGAACAATGGTTTTCCCACTTTCTGATTAAATCTGAAGTTAGCATTTAACGCTAACTGTGCTAGCATCGATGATGTGATTTTGTACATGTCAAATCGACACACTGCGGTGTGTAGGGATAGATGGACACTGAATTTCCTTAGTGGTGTGTTGGGTTGGTCAGAGATGATGTGTAGCGGATGGAAACTAGGAAACTCTATTATGAATCTGTTCTGATATCTGATTAAGCATGTTAATAAACTCCTACAGTCTGTATGTGTTAACTGGTATAATTGATCTGTTTATATCGATATTGTGAACATTGAGAACTATCTGGTACTTCGAATAAGAGTACCTCGTGATCATACGAAAGTTGTATAGTATATTTTTCTATTACGCATTGATTTTACCACTCACTCTATTATGTTTGGCTTTCAGGTGAACCATCACACTGAATGGGATCGATGTCGCAGCGGCTCGGTCAACTGTATCTTTACTAGGCTTAATATGAGATTATGTCACTATTATATTATGGATTTATAACGTTTGTGAACTAAAGTCAGTCTGAAGGATATCTGGATTTAGATATTTTAAATTATCTATCTTATGAATTTGTTAAATTATTAAGATGATGTTTGTAATTCTCTAAACTCGGTCTAGATGACTAGGCCGGGGTTAGGGTGTTACATTCAATGTCAGCAAGTTCCACATTTTCACACAGCAAAGTAACATTGTAAATAATCTTGACAGCTTCTGGAAGCGCAGAACTGCCATGAATGTTTATAAAACTAATGGTTCTTAGTTTAAGTTTTGATTCTTCCTGCATCAACAAAATAATTATTCAATGACCGATTAACTCTTTGTACTCTCTTACGATTTTGATAAATATGTACACATATTTATTTTGTATTTGTTCCATGGGAAATATTTCTGATCAATTATAATAGGAGAACTGAAATTAGTCATAGTAATATCCTCAAAGTGAATGTTTGAACAAGTGCCAGGTTTAGCACCTGGCCAACTTTTGATTCTAACACCATTTGAAGTATTAGTCAAGGTACAGTTGTAACAGCCCGTTTTTAGTCGAATTGGAACAGTGGTTTTGGGACCATAAATTCGAAGTAAAAATAATTTATTATTATTATTTTAATGTCTACAGCATGATAGTATGATTGTGTGAAAATTTTGTTAAGAAAGTTTATCATTTAAATGCTCAATATGATAAAAAAAAAGGGACTAAATCGTGTAAAGTATAAAACTTATGTTTTATTAGCTAAAGGTGTCTAATAGCTATGGAAATTTAAAGTGGAGGTCCTTAATATTATTAGTGGACAAAGATGGACATCTTTTAAGTGATTTTAATGGTTAATTAAAAAGGTTAAATTGATAATTTAGTTAATAAAGACAAATTAAATAAAAATAACATGGCTATCATCTTTCTCCATCTTCTTCCATCGATTTTACAAAGAAAGAAAAGCCATAAAACCTTGTTAAGTTCGGCCATGGTAGCTTGGAGTGCATGGTATGTATTTTGACTCGGTTTTTAATAATTTCTATGTTTTTGTGATCATTGCAACTTAATCTAGCTAGCCCAAGGTCTAATTTGCAAAATTGTTAAAGGTTTAGGGTTTTCCAATTGATGAATATAGGTGTATTTTTATGTTTGATTATAGAAAATGTATGCTTGTTGTTAGATAAAAAAAACACTTGTAAAGTGATTTTTGGTAAAATTGCCAATTAGGGATTAAATTGTGAAATGTGTAAATTTTATGGTTAAATTTTGAAATAAATGAAAATTTTGGGCTGCTAGGGACTTAATTGATATTCGGCTGTAATGGGTTGAAATTGAATTTCATGAATTTGTATTTTTATAAGATAAAGACTAAATTGTAAAGAAATTAAAATATAGGGGCAAAAGTGTAAAGTTGCCATAATATTATTTTTGGGCTTAAATTTAATAGAATGATAATTAAATAACCTAAATTTGATTACATATAGATTAAGAAAAGTGAAGTTCGGATCTAGACTAGGGAAAGAATAAAGTATTGGACTAGTCGATCTATTCCGACGTTTTTGCGATCAAGGTAAGTTCGTATGTTAATAAATATTATTGTAATTGTGTTTTAAATGCTTTATATTTGAATTATTGATGAATATGATTGTACAAAAATGTTCAACTAAGATTCGACTATGAGAAATCCCGGTTGAACCTTAGGAATAGATTAGGATACGAATGACATGTCATTAGGGGTTATGCGATTTGGGTGCTGGTTCGTACATCCTACCAGTGACTGAGTTATCCGGCATGTGTTGTAGATTCTCGTCAGCTTGTGTGAGCAACACTGTGTAGCTACGTTATGACTGTCAACTTGTGTGAGTAGACCTGTTGATAGCTCGAGAGTGAGGATTATATGTGACATGAGATTGAGATAGCTTCGGCTATGTATTGGCACTTAGGGTGCGAGATTCTCGAGTATTCCATAGTATTCCTGTAACACCCTAACCTGTATCCATCACCGGAGTAGGGTTACAAGGTATTGCTGATCAATTCATAACATTTAACATACATAACTCATACATAAAGCATTCATTCTCATAAATCATTCAACACAATAACATTGTCCCTTATAAGGGCCTATGAGGCCTTAAACATGCTTTAGAAGTGGTTCAGGACTAAACCCATAACATATGAAAATTTTGGAAACTTAGAAAAAATTTCAACCATACAAGGGTCACACGTTCGTGTGAATAGGCCGTGTGCCTCACACGGCTCCAGACAAGCCCGTGTCTCAAGCCGTGTGGAAATAGGGCATACATACTGACTTATATCACAGGGCCAAGGACACGCCCATGTGCTAGGCCATGTGAAAACTGGAAGGTATACTAACTTATGCAACACGGCCAATTAAGGGGTATACTGACTTGTACCACACGGCCAGTCACACGCCCGTGTGTGAGACCGTGTAGAGCATACTGACTTCAATTCAATTTCAACACCAGGGGACACACGGCCATGTAACATGACCATGTGTCACACACGACTGAGACACATGCCCGTATCTCTGCCCGTGTGGACAAAAATGGTACCATTTCATTATTCAATTAGGTAGCCAAAATCATCAACCAAAAGCACAATTCATACCATTATATTTTCGCCTATACCAATTCTCAAATCACTACCATTTACTTAGCCAAATACATACCAAAACAATATCAAAATAAGCCATCACTCATGGCTATATTTATACAAACCAAAACATATACATTTATAATCCACTTCTAATAGCCAAACACACACCAATATTAACATCATTTACAAGCCAAATCTCATGGCTATAATCATAACCAAAATACCACATCTAGCCTATACATGCCATATACCATAAATATATAATCCAAAAGTACCAACTTAGATGTTTGATAGTGCGATGATGTTCCCGAGGACTCCAGGATCCGAGCTAGCCTTGATTTACTATAAAACATAGAAAAATAACACGAAGTAAGCTTCATAGCTTAGTAAGCTCGTAGGTAAATAACTTAATTCATTGAATCAATGCAAATCAACTAATTACATATGACAAACCATATACACATTAACTAAAAACCTTTCTCATGTCTCAAAACATGATCAAATACCATCTCATCGAAGTTTCACTATTTAATACTCGAATAGGTTCTGTACATACCTATATCGCCTCATACTAACCTCTTTCTTCAACCATATCGTTCGTTCACCCGTTGAACCATTCAGAATAGAAATCAGATACTCAGGAGTCTCGTACGATAAGTACCTATACCATGGCCCGTAGCCAAATCAAGGTAACTTATCTGAAAAACTATTATCATGGCACGAAGCCAAATCATCCGATATGCATGGCCCGAAGCCAAATCGGTAAAATACGCCCTCGAAGTGCTAATATCATGGCCCGAAGCCAACTTAACGCATCACTTACTAACATGTCAATAGTATCCAAAACTATTCTTACAGTTCAACCAGGCTTTCACACTTTTCGTTTCTATCATCGAATACGCTCATAGAGTCGTTTCCACACTTCATACATTATCCATAATCCCGTTTTAACAATTAATGCAATATTAAAGCATTTTAACATACATTTATAATGTAATCATCACATACAAACTTACCTCGTATTCAGAATTGACGGATCGGATTGACTACTTGATAATCTTGCTTTTCCCCTGATCTAAATTCGAATAGTTTCTTTCTTGATCTATATGAATTCAAAATTAACTTATTTATTCATCTACTCATTCAATTAATCCAAAAATACACATTTGGGCACTTTTACACATTAGGCCTTACACTTTCGCATTTAATCAATTTAGTCCCTATTTCACAAATACACAAAAATTCACACAATTCAACAAAACCCATGCTTGGCCGAATTATATATAGGTCCCTAGCAGCCCAAAACTTTCATTTATTTCACATTTCGACCACACAATTTGCACATTTCACAATTTAATCCCTATTAAGCATTTTCATCAAAAATCTTTTTACAAAACATGAAAATCTATCATCAAAAATTCATATTTCATCTTCAAGCACCAAAGAACACATAGATTCAACAATGGAAACTCTCAAAATCTTTAACAATTTTGAAATTAAAGGTACGGGCTAGCTACATTGAGCTGCAATGATTATAAAAATATAGAAATCATCAAAAATCGAGCTAAAAATCACTTACATGCTCAAAGTACCATGGTCGAACCTTCAATACACAAAAATGATATCTTTTTATTCTTTAAAATTGGGTGGATGAAGATAGAAGCCTTAAAATTATGTTTTTATTTTATTATTATACTTAAATAACCAAATTACAATATTAACCTTTAATATAAACCATTAAAATTCATTTATGCATGTCCATCTTTGTCCACTCATAATTAAAATGGTCTAATTACAATTTAAAGACCTTAACTTTAAGGTTCTATAGCTATTAGACACCTTTAGCTATTAGAACTCAAGTTTTACGCTTTACGCGATTTAGTCCTTTTTTTTCTCAAATTAACCAACCAATCGATAAAATTAGCTCACGAAATTTTCACACATATCAAATAACATGCTTTAAATTCCAAGAATAATATTAAAATTATTTTTTAACATCAGATATGTGGTTTTGAAACCACTGTTTCGATTTAACTAAAACGGGCTGTTACAATTCCAAATGGTTCAACGGATATATTGAAGATATGAAACGGAAAGAAATAGATATGTACAGTACAGGTATGTACGGAAACTATATGAGCATTGAACCTATGAAAGTTATGATTTTATGATTACTTATGTGATTGAATATATGTTAACCTTATGATTTAATGATTTTGTAGTATATTATGTTCATACTACTTGAATTGTGATTGAATGGTGAGCTTTACTTATTAACTATATGAGCTTACTAAGCTTTATAGCTTACTTTGTTTACTTTTCCATGTTTTATAGTGATTATTGAAGCTAGCTAGGATTGGGATTTGCCGGAGATTGCATCACACTATCGAGCTTCCACTTTAGTACTTTTGAGCTTATGTATTTGGTTATATGGCATGTATAGGAGTTATGGTCATTTTGGTATAAGTTAGTAATGGATTTAGCCATTTGAGTTGGCTTGTAAATGATTAAAGGTTTATTATGTGTATAGCCATGTGATTTGCCTTATTTTGGGCATGTTTGGTAATGTATGTATATATGTGGGAAAAGCCTTTTGATATGTTACGCATTTGGTAGTTGCTATGTAAATGCTTGTGGTGAATGGTTGTTAATGAATTGGTAAATTGAGTATCAAATAGTTGATAATTGAGAATTGGTATGCTTGTGATTTTAGGTAAATTGGTGCATAAATAAAAGTGACCATTTAGGTGATTGGAGAACGTGAACTTGGTATGAAATTGAATTGCATATTGTAGTACTTGTGTGCTTTGTAGTTGTTGGTATTGAATTGGCATGAATTAGGTTTAATTGAGATTGGTTAGATTATCTATTGATGCTATTTATATGCCAATTGATGTGTTTAGATGGATGCAAGTTTGGGTGAGAAAACTGGCTTGGTAAATAGCCTATTTTTGTCCACACGGGTAAAGACACGGATGTGTGTCTCAGTCTTGTGTGACACATTGTAAGATGACACGGTCGTGTGTCCCCTGGTGTTTAATTAGAAATCAAGTCAGTATGCTCCACACGGCCAAGCATACGGGTGTGTGACTTGGCCGTGTGGCATAAGTTAGTATACCCTACAGGTTTGGCACGGCCTGGCACACAGGCGTGTGAGGCCATTTCGAAGGGCACACGGGCTGGTCACACAGGCGTGTGGTTGGCCGTGTGACCCAAGTTAGAGAGTTACACGGGCTGGGATAGGGCCATGTGATCCCATTTCGAATGTCCACACGGCCTGTGACACGGGGGTGTCTTTGGCCATGTGAGACACGCGGTCGGGCCACACGAGCATGTGTCCCCTGTATTTTGAAAAATTTTCTAAGTTTTCTGAAAATTTTGTGAGTTACTTGTTTAGTCCCGAACCACTCCTAAAGCATGTTTTGAGCCTCGCAGGCTCGTATTAGAGACGATATGAATGACTGTGAATGATTTATTTTTGGAATGGAAAAATGTATGAGAAACGTATGTTTGTTTGCGTAATAAGTCTGATAATGCTATGTAACCCTATTCCGGCATTGAAACGGGTGAGGGGTGTTACAGTAGTTTTTTACTGTAACTCCATCAACAGGTTCTTTATTTTTAAACAATTCGAGACTGCCAATACCGATACCATGTCCTGGTCCACAAGTTACTCCATTGATAACCAAATTTTTGGACCCATCCCCAATTGAAACACAATCATCATCGATTTTTATCTCCGTGTTAAGAACATTGACCCCATCTGATCTCCTGATGTGAATCCCATCTGTGTTTGGGCTTTCTCCAAGTGCAGATACAGTGAAATGTTCGAAAAATATTTTTCCATCCTAGAACATTAACGTGGAACTGCTTGCTGTCTTTGGTAGTTATACCTTGTATCATTGCGTTGGTTAAAAAATCAAGCCTTAGGTTCTATTTAATTTCATAATGAAACAAAAAATAATTATTACTTAATTCTATTTATAAAAAAAAGTCATAACTTTTCAATAAGAAAAGAACTTACAATAAGAAGTGAATCACGATAATCATGCTTTTCGCAACCTTCCCTTTTATATGCAATGGCTCCCTGGCCGTCGAAAACTCCTCCGCTAGAAAATTTAAAATTTTCAATTCTATTGAAGGCAGTCCATTTAGGCTCCTTGAAAGCACCAGGGTCTGCCGGAGCCTTCACAGTGCCTTCAACTTGAAGCTCAATAGGAGCCTTGCAAGGACCATCTAAGGTAGTTGTACTTAAAAAATATATCCCTCTAGGAATCACAATTTTTGCCGGAGATGTCGAGGAACATGCTTCATTCCAAGCATCCAACAATGGCTAAAACCAAAAAAAAAAAAGGATACATATAAAGATAAGAGACTTGAAAAGTAGTTATGCATATGCATGCTTTTATCTGCTAACTATAAAGTTATATGATATTTTTCTTACCTTACTTAAATCTGTTTTGTAACACCTTCAACCCGTATCCCTTGCTGGAATCGGGTTACGGAGTATTACCGAGGTTTACCAATCAAACAGACATAAATTTTAAACATTTCGTATCATATAATATTCATATGTATATACCAAACTAATATTAAACTTATAACCTCATTTATAATTAATCAACAAAATGTTTAATATTTAGACACCCTAGGTACATGATGACACAAAAGGAAAAACGTCACCACGTTTGAGATCGGGACCATTGTTGGATGCTGAATCGACGATCAAAACTTAGCATCTAACCTACGCACGGAAAACAAAAACGTGCACTGAGTATAAATTAGTGGTATTTCTATTATTCGAATAATTAAAAATAAAACAATATAATATGCACAATTAAAATTAAGCACAGTTGAACATTTAAAACCATATTTATTTATATAATAACACAATCTATACAATACTCAAATCTTGAATACATTATTTTATACAATATTCAATTTCCATCACTTGCTATATAATAGCTTTTCTCACTTTGATCCACATATCAATTAACAATAATATTATCCTTTTCATGAATACATAATTCATGCATTTCATTTATATATTTCAATTCACTATCCCATTTCAATTCACATATAATACCTGTAACAGCCTAATTTTCAGTGGTGTCGGAACAGTGATTCGAGATCACTAAATCCAAAAAATGAGTAGGAAATATTATTAATTTAGTGAGTATAAGTTAAATGTGAAGTTAGGAAAAATTTTGAAATAGTGAATAGTGTACTAAAAAATATATATATATTAAAATAATTAGAATCAAAAACGAGGTATCGAGACCTCGAGAATTTTAAATCGAGCCATAAATATTTTTATAAATATTTATGGAGTGTTAATAAGTTAGTATTAAAGTTTCGTCAAGAAATTTTAAAGTACTGATAGCTAATTGAACAAAAAGGACTAAATTGTATCAAATGCAAAATTGTAGGAAATGATTAAATAGCTTAAATGATAAAAGAAAGAGGGTTTAAAAGGTAAATAGACCCAAGGTATATTTGGGATGGACGGCAAGGGCATGAAATCAGCAAGAAAATAAGGGGAATTAAGGGAAAAATTGCAAAATTGCAAAATTTACTTAATAAAGCTAGGACTAAAGTGGAATTATCCAGGTTTCTCTTTATTTTTCTGCATTCTCATCAGCCAAAACACCATGGAAGAGTTCCCTTAAGCTGGTTTTTCAAATTTTTACTGCAATTAAGTTCAATTCTTGATTATTTCTTTAAATTTTTGTGTTTTTGTGACTTTTACAACTAGGTCCACTTGTTGAATTCATTAGTTCTTGAGTCTATGAAAGAAATTGAAAGTTTCTATGAATATGTGCTGGAAGTATATGATGATTTGGCATGGAATTAGAGTTTTAAATTGTTTATATGCTGATTTTATTGAAAGAATTGAATAGAAAGTGAATGTTTGGGACCTAAATTGTAAAAGAGTTTGAAGTTTGAAATTATGAATTCCAATAGTTATGAAATAACTTATAATGTCTAGGAAAAGTATTAATTGAGAAAATTAGCTTAATTTAGGGGTTAATTAAGTAAGGACTGAATTGTATGAACTGTGAAATTTGGGGCAAAATGAAAATCAACATTTTGCACTAAAACAATTTTGGACAGTAGCAATAGTCTAACTTTGAAAAATCACCAAAAATTGTAGAAATAGAATTAGAGGATGAATAAAATATGAAATTAAATATTATTGAGTCTAGTTTCTTATAGAAGAAACGGTGTAAGCAATGGAATTGTAAATCATGAGATATAATAAGTTTTGTGAGGCAATATCAGAATGATTTAGGGTTCCCCTGTTCTGACTTTGGAAAATCATCAAAAATTGGAGAAAAATAATTAAGGAATTAAATTTATATGTTTAAAATAATTAAAGAGTCTATTTTCAATATAAATAAGCAGGAACATCATCCGAATCTCGTACGATGAGATAATTAATTCTTAGTAAAGAAGGGTTGGAACTGTCAGACAGCAGAACAGGGGTAACTTTAAAGAATAAAATGTACTTATTGGCTAAACCAAAAACTCTTAAAATTTTATGGTAATAATATATGTAAGTCTAGTTTCATAAAAAATTATCGGATCTTAATTTCGAGTTGTTTAGCTTAAGATATAAATAATTTAGTGACTATGATGCAAATGGACAGTTTTGAATATACATATATATAAATAGTGAAATTATTGATAATGTTACTTGTTGCATGTTATATAAATTAAGGATGTGGAATGGAGAGGAGGAGGAGGAAAATATGTATGAATATTCAGCTAACATGGCTAATTTGCATGTTTTAGGCTCATGGACTAAATTGAATAAAAGTAAAATTTTATGGGAAATTTTGTAAAAAAAATGGTAGAAATGACCAATTTGCATGAAATGGATTATTTTATTATTTAAAATTACAAAATTGAATGAAATTATTAATTTAGCTCAAGATCGTGGAAAAACATGTTTTAAGGATTAAATTGAAAAGTGTTGAAATTATGGAAAATTCTAATATTTTATAGAATTCATGGGTTGTTATCAATTTTTTTTAGAATAACGCCTGGAAATAAGGATTAAATTGCAAGAATTTTATTTTATTTTAACCTAAGGATGAAATCGTCATTAATTAAAAGTTTAAGGGTAAAATGGTAATTTTGTTTAGAGCATTAGTTGAATGTATTACAACATGAAATAAATGAAAACGACGATCAAATTTCTTTATAAAGATCCGGATGACTCGAATACGAGACTTGAACTTGGAAAAGAAAAGATATCGGATTAATGAAATATCTGATAAATAAATCGGTAACTCCGATAATGCTCCGTAACTCTATTCCGGTGACGGATTCGGGTTAGGGGCGTTACAATACCATCCAATATTAATCATAGTGTCGTTTCATTTAATCACCCCTATTAACATGACTCGGACTCGGACGGATACACGGATCTAACCAAAACACACCAATTTGGCACCCAGTGCCTCATCGGATAATTTGAAGTAATAATTTGACACCCAATGTCTCATCGGTTAAACCGAAGTAAATTGGCACCCAGTGTTTCATCGACTCGAAGTCGAAGAAATCCTTAAACTCTTCCAATCCTATGGCATGCCATCTATATCTGACTCAGCCTGATACAGTTAATAGGGTTTCAATTCACTTTTCAAATACAACCAATATTCATTTCAATTCAAATAATCAATATATTCAATATATATATATCAATTCAATTAATATAAATTTAATAAATTCATCACATGCTAAATCAATTCATTTCAATTGCAAAACACAATAATTCTTACCTCAACACTTACCATATACATTAAATTAAAATACAATAATTAATAACTAAGTTCAGATTATAGAAATACAAACTGGAAATTCCGAGCTATTTCTCGTCGACTTAATTGTTTTTCCCTTTTTAGTCGAGGATTCCAGTAAGATGTTAGCTACGGAATTAAAACAATTAAAAATCATCAATACAACACAATTCAATTTCATATTAAATATTTCAATTTTTACTCCTAAAACGAGACTAATTTATATTTTTCACATTTAATTCTTTATTTTCATGCAAATTCCACTTTAGACTAAATTTAACTCCCTATTTTCACATAAATTCCTAAATTTCAAATTTTTCACAATTTAGTCCCTATTACACAAAATTTACAATTTATTCTACAATTCAATCCTTTTTTTATTTCTAACTTGAAAATCTATCAATTTAGTCCCTAATACTCTAATTATTCAACATAGAAAACATTTAAAAACTCGATAATTTCTAAAATTTTGACATAGGTCGAATAGTATTTAATACCGAAATTCAAAAATATAAAAATTACAAGAAAAAAGAACTAAATTAACTGACCAATTAAACTTGGAAACTTTAAAATCGTTGGTCATGGCTTCCTTCTTTCTCCTTTTTCTTTTTGTTTCTATTTCGTTTAACCTTCTCTGTTCTTTCTTTCTTTCTTTTTCTTTTATTTCTTTCTTTTATTATTATATAATATATTATATATATATATATATAATATTTACTTAAACATTAAGAATATATAATAATATATATAATAAACTTATAAATATTTATATTATGCCTTTTAAGCAATGGCACAATTGCTTCTTTGGTCCCTTTAATTTTTCTTTAATCTATAATTCAACTTTTACTTTATATACAATTTAATCCTTATACCTAATTACTTTTAACTCAAGCAAATTCACTTAATTGAAACCTAATTAACTAGACAACTAGCTTCATAAATATTTATTAAAAACATTTACGAGTTCGAATTACGGGAATGGAGTCTCAGGAATGCACTTTTTTTTTTACTTTGGTCCTTTTTAATTAATTAACTATCGAAACGTTAAAATTTCTTAACGAAACTTTAATACCGCCTTAATGACACTCTGTAAATATTTATAAAAATATTTACGACTCGGTTTATAAAAATAAGGTCCCGTTACCTTATTTTCTAAAACCACTTGAACTTAATAAATCACTTATATAACATAAATTATCAAATCAAAAACTTTTTTTAAAAAAATTACATTTGACTCATAAATATTAAATAATAATATTTATGAACTTACTCGTCGAATTTGGTGACTCCAAAACCACTTTTTTCGACACCATTGAAAAACGAGTAGTTACAGTTTTCTCGTCTGCCTTTGCACCAAACTTTGCAACAACATCAATAACACCAGCACCTCCTCCTCCTTAACTTTCAGCGGATGGTATGGATAAAAGTAATAGTATTAACATGGATGAAACAAAATTAAATTGAATAGCCATACTTTATTTTTATTTACTTCAAAGAGAGAATGATTTCTGTCTTTTGTTTTGTTTCAAACCATCTTATATAGAGTAAAGCCAAATTACAACCAACTAAACATTCTCTATTTTAATTAGCGTGGGTAAATAATATGACCAAGTTTTACTTACTATAATTAGCGCTTTTTTTTCTTCTTGGAAGGGAATTTGCTTGTTAATTTGCCAACAAACTTGATATAGTAAAAAGTGTCACGTGACTTAATATAACTATTTAAGGTTTCTATATATAAATTAAAATGATGAATAAAATTGTCGACTTAGGTCGATTGGCATCAACATTGTTGCACATGCAAGAGACCATGGGTTCGAGCATGCTGGAGGGCATTAATGCTCTCCTATATGAAGGGTTGGGGACGAGTTATGAGTAGTTCTAGGTAGTGTATAAAAAACGATGAATAAATTATCCATTATTAATTTATTTTTTATATTATATTAATAATTTATAATATGGTTAGATATAGATAAGTAAATTTGTATGTTTAATAATATTGAAAATTATAATATTTTATTAATTTTAAATATTTTTAAAATAAAAATTTATTAATAATATAAAAATATTGAGCTTGACTTAAGTTAATTTTTATATAAAAATAAAATCACCCATAAAAGGTAAGTCATTCTAGAGGAAAAAATGGCTTATTTTTCGTTGACTTATAAGTTATTTCCCATTGACCAAATTGTTTTGCAAGAAACAAACACAGGAAAATGTAGAAAATCTTTTTTCGCAAACCATTTTCAATGAAACAAATAGAGCTTGCCTTAACTGAGTTGGTGTCACAAGCCAAGAGGCAGGTAGATTACTTGAATACAAGGTCTCATTGTAATTTCATATAATTATTTCATGTATCAACAATAGTCTACAAGCGTAGTTATAATGCTACTAAGTATCTTTGTTTTTCGTTTTTTAAAGAATAAACATAATATGCAAATACGCTTTTTTTTTATTTCAATTCAATGGTAAGTTTTTTTTTTTTTAGAATAATATCCATTCAAACAAAAAAATTTACAACTGAGGATCAATCTCGGATAAATGTACAAAAGAAAATGTAAATAAAAAAATGAATTACAAAATAAAATCATACTCTGTTAGAATCAATTTGAAAACTCTATCATGGGCTGAGAAGGTTAGGCCTTGATTGTAACAGCTAAATTTTTCAGTGGTGTCGGAAACAATGATTCGAGATCACTAAATCCGACGAGTAAGTTTAGAAATTTTAACAAATAATAATTATAGGCCAAGCGCGAACTTAAAAGAATTATTTTTAATTAGTGAGTTTTATGATTTTAAAAGAATTAATCGTAAATTTGGTTGAAAACGAGGTATCGAGACCTCAGATTAGAACCGAGCCATAAATATTTTTATAAATATTTATGAAGTGTTATTAAGTTAGTATTAAAATTTCTTTAGAAAATTTTAACGTTTGGTTAGTCAATTAATTAAAAAGGACTAAATTGAAAATAGTGCGAAATTTATTAAATTATGATTAAATAGTTTAAGTGATTAAAAAGGAGGGATTTAAAAGGAAATTGGACCCAAATTGTATGGGCTGGACGGTTGGGCAAGAAAATCAGAAAAAAAAGACAAGGAGAAACAAGGGCAAAATGGGAAATTTTGCAAATTAAACATATAAAACAAGACAAATTTGAAAAATCTAGAGATATCATCATTTTTCTTCAGCAAAAACGCCATGGGAGGTCTGAAAACTGCTGGTTTTTCATACTTTGACATATGTGAGTTCAATTCTTGTCCTTTTCTTTGAGATTTTTATGTTTTTGTGACTTTTACAATTAGGTCCAAGTGTTTAATTCATTAGTTTTTGATTTTATGAACAAAATTAAAAGCTATAATTGATAATTGTTAGCTGTTTATGATGAAATAAAATGAATTTGAAGCTTTTATTTTGTTGTTTGATGATTTTATCAAGTAATTTCAATAGAAATTGATTTTAGGACCTAATTGTGAAAAAGTTGTGAATTAAGGTTTAGTGTTAAAATTCTGATTTTCAAAGGTTGTGTAATAGTTTAGAATGATGAAATAAAATGTTAATTGAGAAATATTAGCTTAATAGATGGGCTAATTGAGCAAGGACTGAATTGTATGACCTGTGAAATTTAGAGGAAAAATGGTAATGAACATCTTGAACTAAAACAATATTGGACAGCAGCAGTAGACTAACTTTGAAAAATTACCATAAATTGTAGAAATCGAATTAGAAGATGAATAAAATATTAAATTAAGGCTTATTGAGTCTAGTTTTTCATAGAAGAAACGATGCAAGGAATGGATTTGTAAATTATGAGATATAATGAATTTTGTGAGACAATGTTAGAATGAATTCGGGTTCTCCTGTTTTGATTTTAGAAAATCACTAAAAATTGGATAAAATTAATTAGAGTCTCAAATTTATATGCTTAGAATTCTTAATGAGTCTATTTTCAATAGAAATCAATGGGAACATTATCCGAGTTTTGTACTGTGATATAATTAATTTTAAGTGAAGAGAGGTCAGAACTATGGATAGTGAAACAGGGGAAACTTAAATTAATAAACTGTACTAATTGGCTAAATAAAAAATTCTAAAAATTTTATGGTGGAATGATATGTGAGTCTAGTTTCAGGGAAAATTTACGGATCTTAATTTTGAGCTCTGTAGCTCGAATTATAAATAATTGAGTGACTATGACTCATGTGAACAGCTTGATGTGAGCATTA
Source organism: Gossypium arboreum (assembly GCF_025698485.1). Lineage (NCBI taxonomy): Eukaryota > Viridiplantae > Streptophyta > Magnoliopsida > Malvales > Malvaceae > Gossypium > Gossypium arboreum. The sequence continues at coordinate 92,004,665 of NC_069076.1, read as the reverse complement.
ATAAGTAAATTATGAAATCGTACTTACAAGAATGTTATATACATTAAGGATGTGTAATGGAGAGGAGGAGGAGGAAAAATATATATGAATATTCAGTTAGCATGGCTAATTTGCATGTTTTAAGCTCATGGACTAAATTGAATAAAAGTAAAATTTAGGGATAATTTTGTAAAAATGTCAAAAATGACTAAATTGAAGGAATAAATTGTTTTATTATCTAAATTAATAAATTGAATGAAATTATCAATTTAAGATTGGGTGAAATTTGGGAAAATGGTAAATTACCAATATGCCCCTAAATCTTGGTATTTCTGCAATTTAGTCAGGTAGGTTCGGATACCCTGAATGAGCATGTAAATATAACAATTTAAGTATTGTATCGTATTTTATATGATATTTTGAATTGAATATATGAAAAGGATGTTACATGAAACATGAAACATGAATACTAAATAATATAAATTAATTGAAATTATTCTGAAAATTTCGGTAATGCCTCGTATCCTATCCCGGTCTCAGGTACGGGTATGGGGTATTACATTTAATGGTATCAGAGCTAAGGTTTAGTCGATTCTCGGACCGAACGTAGCATATGTGAAGTCTAGAAATACATGCCATTATATAACTTGTGATAAGATAATGTAATATCTTTTAACTCTGATGAGATTTATTTTACTTAAAGATAGAGATACTTTCCCAACCAAGCTAATTACGATAATTTTGAAAGCGATACTCAAATATATGAGCAAAAGTAGATTATGATGAGTCGGAACTTATAAAGGTATGAATAAATGTTATATTTAAATTTATGTGTATAGTAAGTAAAATTTTAAGGTAAGTATTACTATTGAATTGAATTTGTATGGATATATGTGATTGATGTGGAAATAGAATTTTGGATATATGTTATATTTGAAAATTTTATTGATTGGGAATGTGATGAAATTGATATGAATATGTGATTAATTGAAATGTGTATTGATTGAAACCGGAAAGTGAATTGAATACCCTATTAACTGCATTCTGATCGAGTCGGATATAGTTGGCATGCCATAGGATTTTGAGAAGGGATTTGGAGATGAGATTTGGATATGCTGATGTTTATATTCTTCGAATTTATCCGAAGAGGCACTTTGTGCTATTCTGGTGTGTTTTGGATGGATTATATTATTCTGGTTTGTTTGGGAGGATTATATGATACTGGTGTGTTTTGGAGGATTATCTTGGTGTGTTTTGGTTGGACATTTTGGTGGGTTTGGATGGAATCCGTGTATCCGCCAAAATCCGCGTCTTGTTAATAGGGTAAATATGAATATTAAGTGAAATTGAAATGAGAATTGAATTCCTATTAACTTGTCGACTAGTCGGATATAATTGGCATGCCATAGGAACCGGAAGTGTACGGATTTGTCGGCTATACCGATCGTGCACTTTATGTGTCGTATTTTAGGCACCTTGTGTGTCGATCGAGCACCTCGTGTGTCGTTTCGAGCACTTATGTGTCGATATCGATCAGTACTACATACCGTTTTAGGCACAATGTGCCGATCTTGGTGTGTTTGGTTGGATCCGTATCCGCCTCGAGTCCAGAGTTATGTTAATAGGGTTGAGTAAATGAAATGAGAAAATCGAATGAATTTGATCGAATAAACTATTGAAAGTGTGAAAAGTGGAATTATGAAAAGAAATGTGAATTGTGAATTGAAATAGAGATATGAGATTGAAACCTTGAACCAAAGGTTCATGAATTGATTAAAGATAATATAGATGATATATAATGCCATTTGATGAAAGACTATTGCGAGATATGAAATTAAAGCATAATTAACACATATGACTTATATTGTTACATGTTTTATGTCTATTATTTATTATAGTATTTATAATTTGAATTATGGTAATACCAATCGAGTACAAACATACTCAACATACGATTATATTATTATAATTCAAATTATTTATTATTATTAAGTGTTAAATCCCTATCACTCCATATGAGATTCAATTCTATTATGTTTGGAAAAAGAAGTCGATGGTGAAACTTACATGAGACTATTCTTCTGTCTCTTCCGGTTTTCTCTGAGAAATCATTTGGATATTTATTATTATTTTCGTATGAGTTATGTTCTCGGATTTCTGGTATGGTATCGTATTTTGGAGTTCTTTATCTCGGTTTTCCTATCACTCTTATTTCGTAAATTATCGATCATGATTTATCCTTAATTTATGTTCTTTGGTTTATGATGACTATGTCTATTATGATAAGACTATCCGTGTCTGTTTGGCATGTCTACGATGTTATGTGCCCAACATGTTTGATTAAGTAAATTTTATTCAAAACTGAATAAGTGTGTGTTTATGTACACTTGGTTGAATAAGTATGATTAGTAAGTTCATATGGCTAAATTTAATGTTGTGATATGAAAATTTCATGAATGATATAGTATATTATTGCATATGAATGTCATTAAACTGTGATAGTTGTAAAATGATATTTGAATAAAAGTACAAATTAAGTGGAACACCGGATTTGAGTACTTTCGTTCAGTGGCTAAGATGAATTGACGGAAAAGACCATGGTTGGACCATGGCATCAATATGATATGTGATCTATGTAAGACCATATCTGGGCTATGGCATCAGAGATATGTGATTACGTGCTTCCGTATAAGACCATATCTGGGATATGGCATCAATGTGATATGTGATTCGTGTAAGACCATGGCTGGGCTATGGCTACAGTGTGTGATATGTGACTATGTACAAGACCATAGTTTTACTATGGCATGATGAAAACGAAGTACTCAATTCCGAAATAGTTCCCTAAATTGATTAAGAAAGGTAAGTGATAAATGGACTTAAAAGATTGAAATTGATTAATTGTTGATATTGAGCTAAACTAAGTGAATTCATTGTTTGAAATTGTCGATGGCAGAAAATATTGATAGACTATATAAGTGTATAAATTTTCTTGAAGTGAATTATGTGAAAATGATGATGTTATGTATGAATGTCAAGTCATATGTGTGTAGTTATTAGAGTTAAGTTAGAGGCTTTACGACCTCACCCCCTTACCAGAGTTGTAATTATGAGGGAATAAGTGAGATTTTGATGATATGTCTACAATCGTATGCTACTGTCTAAAGGTTATTGGGAAGAGATGTTTGTGATTAATTGGTTGTGATTCTGAGAAATTTTGTGGAAGTTTTTCATTAGAATTGAAAGCAACTTTTTCGGTAAGATTTTAGGGACTAAAATCCCTAAAAGGGGGAGAGTTGTAATGTACCAAATTTTTAAGGTGGTGTCGGAAACAGTGATTCGAGATCACTAAATCCGACGAGTAAGTTTAGAAATTTTAACAAATAATAATTATAGGCCAAGCGAACTTAAAAGAATTATTTTAATTAGTGAATTTTATGATTTTAAAAGAATTAATCAGTAAATTTGGTTGAAAATGAGGTATCGAGACCTCGGATTTATAGAACCGAGCCATAAATATTTTTATAAATATTTATGGAGTGTTATTAAGTTAGTATTAAAGTTTCAGTTAGAAAATTTTAACGCTTGGTTAGTCAATTAATTAAAAGGACTAAATTGAAAATAGTGCGAAATTTATTAAATTGTGATTAAATAGTTTAAGTGATTAAAAAGGAGGGATTTAAAAGGAAATTGGACCCAAATTGTATGGGCTGGACGGTTGGGCAAGAAAATCAGCAAAAAAGACAAGGAGAAACAAGGGCAAAATGGGAAATTTTGCAAATTAAACATATAAAACAAGACAAATTTGAAAAATCTAGAGATATCATCATTTTTCTTCAGAAAAAACGCCATGGGAGCTCTGAAATCTGCTGGTTTTTCATACTTTGACATATGTGAGTTCAATTCTTGCCCTTTTCTTTGAGATTTTTATGTTTTTGTGACTTTTACAATTAGGTCCAAGTGTTTAATTCATTAGTTTTTGATTTTATGAACAAAATTAAAAGCTATCATTGATAAGTGTTAGCTGTTTATGACGAAATAAAATGAATTTGAAGCTTTGATTTTGTTGTTTGATGATTTTATCAAGTAATTTCAATAGAAATTGATTTTAGGACCTAATTGTAAAAAAGTTGTGAATTAAGGTTTAGTGTTAAAATTCTGATTTTCAAAGGTTGTGTAATAGTTTAGAATGATGGAATAAAATTTTAATTGAGAAAAATTAGCTTAATAGATGAGCTAATTGAGCAAGGACTGAATTGTATGACCTGTGAAATTTAGAGGAAAATTGGTAATAAACATCTTGAACTAAAACAATATTGGACAGCAGCAGTAGACTAACTTTGAAAAATCACCATAAATTGTAGAAATCGAATTAGAATATGAATAAAATATTAAATTAAAGCTTATTGAGTCTAGTTTTTCATAGAAGAAACGGTGTAAGCAATGGATTTGTAAATTATGAGATATAATGAATTTTGTGAGACAAGGTTAGAATGAATTCGGGTTCTCCTGTTTTGACTTTAGAAAATCACTAAAAATTGGAAAAAATTAATTAGAGTCTCAAATTTATATGCTTAGAATTATTAATGAGTCTATTTTCAATAGAAATCAATGGGAACATTATCCGAGTTTTGTACTGTGATATAATTAATTTTTAGTGAAGAGAGGTCAGAACTGTAGATAGTGAAACAGGAGAAACTTAAATGAATAAACTGTACTAATTGGCTAAACCAAAAATTCTAAAAATTTTATGATGGAATTATATGTGAGTCTAGTTTCATGAAAAATTTACAGATATTAATTTTGAGCTCTGTAGCTCGAATTATAAATAATTGAGTGACTATGACTCGTGTGAACAGCTTGATGTGAGCAGTAATAAGTAAATTGTGAAATCGTACTTACAAGAATGTTATATACATTAAGGATGTGGAATGGAGAGGAGGAGGAGGAAAATATATATAAATATTCAGTTAGCATGGCTAATTTGCATGTTTTAAGCTCATGGACTAAATTGAATAAAAGTAAAACTTTAGGGGTAATTTTGTAAAATGTCAAAAATGACTAAATTGAAGGGAATAAATTGTTTTATTATCTAAATTAATAAATTGAATGAAATTATCAATTTAAGATTGGGTGAAATTTGGGAAAATGGTAAATTACCAATATGCCCTAAATCTTGGTATTTCGCAATTTAGTCGTAGGTTCGGATACCCGAATGAGCATGTAAATATAACAATTTAAGTATTGTATCGTATTTTATATGATATTTTGAATTGAATATATGAAAAGGATGTTACATGAAACATGAAACATGAATACTAAATAATATAAATTAATTGAAATTATTCTGAAAATTTCGGTAATGCCTCGCATCCTATCCCGGTCTCAGGTACGGGTATGGGGTATTACATTGATGTGTAGAGTTTTGTCATGCCCTCACTGCTATTACAATGGACACACCTCAAGCACCCAATAAATGCAAAAAGCTCGAGCAAAAATAGGCAAACTAAAGATGCCCAAGAGCTCCCAAACTGGGAAATCGAACCCTTAGTAGAGGAGCCAAGCAATGCATTATTATGTCAAAAAAGAGGATGCTCATTCGTATCTTATTGGCGTCCACAGGCAGATACTATGCCGGCTAATACAAAATTCAACGAGAAGGAAGATAAAGGAGGAAGAGAGGATTGATTGTCAGCCGTATAATCGTCAACAACCACACTGCCGCCGAAAGGTTAAGGCTTACTTTAATAGCAATGTTGAGAACTTTAAAAATTAATATTTAAATTACTCTTGCCACTAATACAAAAATATTTATAAAAAATAAAAATTTAAATAATATAAATTAAAAATAATTTAAAAAATATTTTGAAAAATTACACGAATTGTCATCTACTACTACCCATATTTATCAAAGGAAAAACCAGTAAAATATATACAACTACCAAGCCTAATATTGGGAATTTTAGGTTGGTGGAAAAAACCTATTAAGATTAAAAGGCAAACTATAAAATTCTTCAATCCTATTATCTCCTCTAAATGTTCTAAACTTAACCCACCATGGCATACCTCTATATTTCTTCGATTTCTCCACTTCTATCATGTTGTCTAAGATGACCGCCACCGTCAATCCCACCATAGCTGGCGATGAGAACACGGCGTTCACGAATGCATTGAACTGCAAAAATCATTCACTTTTTTTACCCTTTTTATCATTGAAGAATATGGGATTCGAGTTTTTTAAAAATAAAAACACTTACCCAGGTTGCATTGGTGTGAGCGAGGCCATGATGGGATGGGTTTCAGTTTTGGTTGAATAATTGAGGGATGGAAATCCCTAAGAAGAGTTATAATCCTGTTATGATAAGGTCTCTCATGCAATTCATGTTTCTAAATTGTAGACACAATAATTTAACGGAACCTACAATCAACAAAGCGGCAATATTTTCATTAAGGTTACTAAGATGGGATAAACCAATATTTAGTCCTAAATGAAATAAATTTTTTTCATCTTGGTCCACATTTGTCTTTGACAAAATTGGAAAATTTTGTCATCAACTTCGATTCGGATGATGTAAAACTTTTAATCAATGATGCCATCACCTAAAATTTTAAAATCTAAAAAACACAAGAAATATATTAAAATATTAATTTAAAAAATCAGGTGATGGCATAGCAAAATTTAATAATATCATTTTAGGACACTTTAATGGAATCTAAATTTAAGGATTAAATTGAAAAAAGTTATCAAGTTCTTAAACTACTATGACCTTTTATGGTGCTTGAATTTGGATAATTGAGTAAAGATCTATATGACACCCCAAACTCAGCCAGGACGGCCCGACTTGAATTTCGAGCGACACATTAACCACAAATCACACCAACCATCCATACTCACCATACATATACAGAATATTTCATACAAGCATTTACTCCTAAGAGCATGTTTTTCTAAATCAAACTATAAGTCATATAATAAGCGGAATAAGGCGTACATGAATTTCGGCAGGCTCTACTAGCTGCAAAATGTTTCGTTAGTTCATCAGGCGGTATCATACAATTCAAACAGAAAATTCAACCAAACAAGTAAACAAAGAGATTAAAAAATCTAAAAAGTTAAAATGACCAAAAAATCCAATTACAACCCTCTAAAAAACTTATTTTTAAATTGTCTAAAAGTATCTAACTCTCATTCCAAGTCTCTAGCCTGGAAATGTCTCATATTGCCTTCTTCGGGTTTTATAAGCTCGGCACACATACTATAGAAAGAAAGTTTGTGTGATGGATCACCAAACTGCTGCCCTCCTCATCCTGCGCACTACTTATCGTGAAGGGAGAAGAAAGTAAAGAAATGAGTTTGGGAATGCTCAGTGAATAAACATGTACACAACACAAGAAAGCACATCAATAATTCACATACTAAACAACTCACTTACAGACAGATCAAATATAACAATTCGCACATAAACAGTTCTACATGTGTGTGGTTTGCATGTCATTAATTCACATATAATCAACCTCGTTTAGTTTAGTGATATATTGACAATTCGTGAAAATGAAACATAATTAAATAATATACGCATTGGATAAACGGATCTTCTAAAACACACCCTAAGACTCATAGAGTCACTCAAATCGCCATATAAGTGTAGCACGAATGCTCACACTCTCCGAAAAACACACCCTTACGATCCACGATGAATAGAGCATTGCTCGACATTCCCTTATTTCTCCATCGAATCATTGGGCCACAATTTCCTATCACATTACATAGGTGAGCACTCACAATTCTATTGCATGCTAATTATATCCAATGGTTCAAAAAGTTCACAATAGCAACATAACGCAATAATACTAATTTACAGATCACTGTCATTTTAAGCTCACAATTTTTAATAGAGCTTACAGTACCACAACACGTCATTGAATAGCTTGCTAAGCATTAAGCTCGCATATACAGAACATTAAGATAAAACAATAGCAAATGAGACTTAGGGTTCGCACACCGCATATATATACATTTATACATAATAGATAGAACAAAGCTTTTTAATGCAAAGGTATGTATATATATTTTTTATATTAAAACCCACGCATGCATACATATAATACAAAACCCTTTTAATGCAAAGATATGTACATATATTATTTATAATAACCTTTGCGCATGCATTCATTGTATATAACAATTCCCTTTTACATCATGTATGTATAAAACATAAATTAAAAGCCACAAACTTATCTATAATATATAACAGTACACACAAATTATACTATATAACAAACTTTAGACGCCTATATATATTATATATTTAACCTAACCCTGGACCCATGTATACATTTTACTCAAGGTTTGCATAGCATGTAAAAACACACGCACGTAGATTCATGCTAAGAGTTCGCACAACGCATGGATGAGGTTTGCACAAGACATAAAAGAGGTTCGCACATGCACATGTTCAATTCACAACATGAAGACAGGGCTCGCATGTCTTACTTGCTTTCAGCAGAGCTCGACCTCGTTTTCAAGTGCAGTATATAGTGTACTCACCTTGTTTACCACAATGTCGATTATGTGACCTTTTCCTTGCCTTTGTCTCTACTAGGCGATGCTTCTCTGGTATTTTCAGCTTCGCATGAACAAATACATATGACACATTCTCTAAAACAATTTAATTCATTCTCTACTCAACCACGGCCCACTACTTACGTTATCTCTTGCAGATTTTTATTGTTCTAATACTTACCCCATTTTCTAACTTTCAACCCTCCTAACTCATATATTTGTATATCTAGACTGTTAATTAAATGTTAATCTCACCTAAGTCTTTCCTTTAAGAATCAGTCACTGTTCATCATCTTCGTCAAGAACAAAATCATTTTAAACAACATTTCTTAGCTTTGCCAACTTCAATCCACCATTTTCATGAAGCCAGGTCATAAAAAAAACAAAGATTATTTATATTTCCTAACTAAACCGTAGATACTTTAGTCAAAAGCATATAATGCAGATTTAATATGAAAATAAATTGTTTACTTTCGGTCTTGCTATTCTTCGTGACTCTCGAGTGGTCCGCTCAATAACCGACCCAAAGTTTAAGAAGAAAAAGTTGGTGTTTTACTTGAGAATTTAAAGAAGAAAATGGTGCTTGGTTGCTTAGAAAATGTAATGCGCAATAAAATTTTGAAGGAAAATTAACTACCATGCAACAGCTTTTGAAATGAAGAAAACGTAAAAAGAAAGAAAATAATTTAAAAAAAGGAAATTAAAGCAAGAGAAGCAAATGAGCAGTGATGGCTTATATAGCCAAATTCATTTATAAAGTTGGTTTATTTGTCCTATAGATCCCTCCTAATTCTACCCTTGCTTTAATAAATCCCCCACTAACCATTAGTCCTAATTTATTTATTTAAGTTCTCTACTATCGTTATTATTCCTATTTCGTCCTATTTAAGTTCTCTACTATCGTTATTATTCCTATTTCGTCCTAATTACTAACGTGATTTCTATTTACTCTATTTTTAATCTATAAGCTAATGTCAATACTATCGGCCTGGTATCCAAGATGTGACAATGTAAGATTGAGATAAAATGGGTAGGTATGGTTAAAATTAATACATACCTACAAGGTCGAAAAGTATACAATAAAGTGCCCCAAAGATGGGGAAAGGTATGGATGCAAACACTGCTCTAAATTTTCCTGCACAAAATATCATATATGTTAAGATTAAATCACTATTTGGATCTAATTTAATAACTTTTTTACATTGGAGTCTGAATTTTTTGCCAAAGATAGGTTCTGAGCCTAGAAAATTGTTCTCGCATTGAGACTTAAATTAGGTAATTGTTCTCACTTTGGGGCTATAATTTTTTTTTTCCAAGTTAGCCCTTGAAATTGTTCCCACATTAGGGCCTGAACTCTAGGGTTTTTAAAGACCAACTTGAACAAAAAAAAATTCAAACCCTAATGTGAGAACAACTGCAAAATTCAAGGTTTAATTTAGATAAAAAATTCAGGCCCCAAAATAAAAACAATTGTCAAATTTAAGGTTTAGGGTTCCACAATATGAGAAAATTTGTCAAGTTCACATCTCAAAAAGTAATTTAACCTTTATATTACCTGAATTTTTATTTCTTTTCAACATATATTCAAATATTAATATAAGTATGATTGTTCAAATATATATATATATATAAAAGATCGAGCATATCAATGTTGGACATTTACCAAATATAAAGAAAAACATCATGAAGCCAAATGTTATCTGTTCAACTCGGCGACTTCCAACTCGGTTTAATCCTAGGAGTCTGACATTTTCCCTGAAACATAACTATGATATCAACATGGGAGAATAATACAACACTAGCAGCTAGCAACAATGGCTGGTCTAAAAGCATATCTTACACGAAAATCGTAGAACTGGTGACCGTTCCGAACAGTCCATCAAGCATTATCTCAATCCCTTCCAAATTATTACAAAAATCAACCACCTAGGAAACATATATATATATATATATATATATATATATATATATAAATGCATTCATTCGATGGATTGCCAATGAGGGATTGGTCCTTATTGTAAAACCAATGAGGACTTAAGTTGGAGTTTTATAATGTTTGAGTTTAATGTAGGGAGGATTTTCTTCGGTTATACGATGGTTTTTGGGTAATTTGTTCTCGGTTTTTTCTCGAGAAGTGCTTGTTTGATTGATAGTTATGTTAAACTGTACTACTTGCCAACCAATGCCACAGCTTAGTACATAAGCCGGAGGAGGAGTCACGAATTCGTTGCAATGACGAGTCGTTTATTATATAAGCTATTGGGATAACATAAGCATAAGAACCTCCAATAACTGCTGGCATCCTTGTTCCAAAAAGTGCTTGGAGAATCGTGTTATCATTTAAAAATTTGGCTGTTAGATTTTTTTTTTAATCCACTTTGTCACTTAAATTTGACAAATAAATTTATTTTGGTCTTTGAATTGAAGGTATTATCGTTTAAAATTTAAAAATTTTATATAAATTTTCAAGCGATGATTACATTCAGTGTCAATAATTGAACAAGTGATTGAACAGGTTAAACCATCGATTTTTTATTCAACCAATTTGATGGATTCCATCGCCAAAGATTTTATATAACTTTGAAAGCTTTTAATATTGACATAATAGTAATTTTAGCTCTCATCGTTTATTCACTGTATCAATTTGATCTTGATTCTAAAAAATTCAACTCTCTAACATTTATATAGTGCAATTTTGTATTTTTACAGTTTTGTTTTTGTTTGTAACATACAAGGTTAAATTTAAAACAATAAGAAAAGATAAAATTATTATATTAAATTTTAGATTTTTAATTTTAATATATTTTGGATAAATTTTAATTGATAAATTTATTTTTTAGCTTTTAAGGTGAAAGAGTCGTAAAAAAAACAAAACTATAAAAAAATCAAATTATACAATGTGTAAAGGTTAAAGGTTATTTTAGAATCAAAACTAAATTGATACAATGTATAAATATTGAGGATTAAAATTTTTATTATGCCAATTTTATAAATAAAAAAACAACAAATTTAGATAAAAAAAACAAAATAATTAAATAGTATCCGGTTCAAGAGTATTTTAATAATAATTATATCCTAAGCCTATAAGCATAAAATGTTATCACATTGCAAGTTTTTTTTGTTGAAGTGTATTTTCAAAAATAATTAAGTTTAAGAAAAATATTCTTAATAACATGGAATGTAAAACAAAACAAAATTTGTTTGCAAAATAAAAATAATTATAGCAGTTACAACCTCATCAAAAAAATTTATACCTATGCTATTGATTAAGAGGTCGGGGTAGGTTTTGCTACGATAGGGGCGGAACATGCAGCTGGATTTTGTTTGCCGCTAATTTTAGGCTTCACATTCGAACATTGTGATACTGAAGGTCCAGTTGGTCCACTGTGCGTAATTTCAATGTCGGCAAGTTCCACATTTTCACACGGCAAAGTAGCGCTACAAATAATCTTGACAGCTTCTGGAAGCGTAGAAGTGCCGTGAATGTTTTTGAAACTAATGTTGCTTAGTTTAACTTTTGATTCTTCCTGCATCAACAAAATAATGATTCAATGACCGATTAAATCTTTTTGCTCTCTTACGATTTTGATAAATATGTACATATATTTATTTTGCATTTTTTCCATGGGCAATATTTCTGATCAATTATAATAGGAGAACTGCATTGGTCATGGTAATATCCTCAAAGTGAATGTTCGAACAAGTGCCAGGTTCAGCATCTGGCCAACTTTAGATTCTAACACCATTTGATGTATTAATGAAGGTGCAGTTTTTTACTATAACTCCATCAACAGGTTCTTCATTTTTAAACAATCCGAGACTGCCAATACTGATACCATGTCCTGGTCCACAAGTTACTCTATTGATAACCAAATTTTTGGAACCATCCCCAATTGAAACACAATCATCACCAGTTTTTATCTCCGTGTTAAGAACATTGACCCCATCTGATCTCTCGATGTGAATCCCGTCTGTGTTTGGGCTTTATCCCGGTGCAGATACGGTGAAATGTTCGAAAGTAATGTTTTTGCATCCTAGAACATTAACGTGGAACTGCTTGTTGTCTTTGGTAGTTATACCTTGTATCATTGCGTTGGTTAAAAAATCAAACCTTAGGTTCTGTTTAATTTCAAAATGAAACAAAAAATAATTATTACTTAATTCTATTTATAAAAAAAAAAAGTCATAACTTCTCAATTAAAAAAGAACCTACAATAGGAAGTGAATCACAATAATCATGCTTTTCACAACCTTCCCTTTTATAAGCAGTGGTTCCCTGGCCGTTGAAAACTCCTCTGCCAGCCAATTTGAAATTTTCAATTCTGCTGAAGGCAATCCATTTAGGCTCCTTGAAAGCACCAAGGTCTACCGGAGCCTTCACAGTACCTTCAACTTGAAGCTCAATAGGAGCCTTGCAAGGACCATCTAATGTAGTTGTACTTAAAAAATATATCCTTTTAGGAATCACAATTTTTTTCAGAGATGTCGAGGCACATGCTTCTTTCCAAGCATCCAACAATGGCTAAAACCAAAAAAGAAAAAAAAAAAGATACATATAAAGATAAGAGATATGAAAAATAGTTATGCATGCTTTTATTTGCTAACTATAAAGTTATATGATATTTTGCTTACCTTACTCAAATTTGTTTTCTCGTCTGCCTTTGCACATAACACCACCACTTCCTCCTCCTTGACCTGCAGCGGATGATATGGATAAAAGTAATAGTATTAACATGGATGAAACAAAATTAAATTGAATAGCCATACTTTCTTTTTATTTATTTTAAAGAGAGAATGATTTCTGTCTTTTGTTTTGTTTCAACCCATCTTATATAGAGAGAGTAAAGCCAAATTACAACCAACTAAACATTTTCTATTTTAATTAGCATGGGTAAATAATATGACAAAGTTTTACTTACTATAATTAGCACCTTTTTTTTTTCTTTTTGGAAGGGAATTTCCTTGTTAATTGGCCAACAAACTTGATATAGGAAAAAGAGTCACGTGACTTAATATAATTATTTAAGGTTTCTATATATAAAAATGAAAATAATGAATAAAATTGTCGACTTAGCTCGGTTGGCATTGACATTGTTGCATTTGCAGGAGACCGTGGGTTTGAGCATGCTGAAGGGCATTAATGCTTTCCTATATTAAGGGTTGGAGAGGAGTTATGAGAAGTTCTAGGTATTGTTTTATAAAAAAAACAATGAATTAAATTATCCGTTATTAATTTATTTTCTATATTATATTAATAATTTATTATATGGTTAGGTATAGATAATTAAGTATGTATCTTTAATAATATTGAAAATTATACTATTTTATTAATTTTAAATATTTTTAAAAATAAAAATTTATTGATAATATAATAATATTAAGCTTGACTTAAGCTAATTTTTATATAAAAATAAAATCACCCATAAAGGGTAAGTCATTTTAGAGGAAAAATTGGCTTATTTTTTGTTGACTTTTAAATTATTTTCCATTGACTAAACCATTTTCAATTAAACAAACAGAGCCTGCCTTGACTGAATTGGTATCACAAGCCAAGGGACACCGACTCTGTTGGATAGATTACTTGAATTCAAAGTCTCATTGCAATTTCATATAATTATTTCATGTATCAGCAATGGTCTACAAGTGTAGTCAGTAAGTATCTTTCTTTTTCGTTTTTCAAAGAATAAGCATAATATGCAAAAACACTTTTATTTTATTTCAATTCAATGGTAAGGTTTTTTTTTTTTCTTTTTTAGAATAATATCCATTCAACGAAAGTGAGGATCAAAATCTTGGATAAATGTACAAAATAAAATGTAAATAAAAAATAAATTACAAAAGAAAATCATACTCTATTTGAATCAAATTGAAAACTCTATCCTATGTTGGTGTTTAGCCATTGGGGCTTAGAAGGTTAGACCTTGATATGTAGAGTTTTGTCATGCCCTCACTGCTGTTACAATGGACACACCTCAAGTACTCAATAAATGCGAAAAGCTCGAGCAAAAATAGGCAGACTAAAGATACACGAGAGCTCCCAAAATGGGAAATCGAACCCTTAACAGAGGAGCCAAGCAATGCATCATTATGTCAGAAAAGAGGATGCCCATTCGCAACTCATTGGCATCCAAAGGCCGGTACCATGCCAGCTAATACAAAAGTCAATAGGGGGAAGAGAGGCTTGATTGTCGACTAGATAATCGTCAACAACCACACTGCCAGCCGAAAGGTTAAGGCCTTACTTTAATAGCAACATTGACAACTTTAAATTTTCATATTTAAATTACTCTTACCACTAATACAAAAAATATTTATAAAAAAAATCAAATTTTAAATAATATAAATTAATAAATAATTCATAAAATATTTTGAAAAATTACACGAATTGCCTCTAGTACTACCCATATTTATCGAAGGAAAAACCGGTAAAATATATGCAATTACCATGCCTAATTTTGGGAAATTTAAGTTGGTGGAAAAAACCTATTAAGATTAAAAGGCAAAGTGTAAAATTCTTCATTCCTATTATCTCCTCTAAATGTTCTAAACTTAACCCACCATGGCATCCCTCTATCTTTCTTCGATTTCTCCACTTCTATCGTGTTGTCTAAGATCACCGCCACTGTCAGTCCCACCATCGCCGGCGATGAGAACACGGTGTTCACGAATGCATTGAACTGCAAAAATCATTCACTATTTTTTTACCCTCTTTTATCATTGAAGAATATGGGATTCGAGTTTTTTTTTTTTTTAATAAAAAAACTTACCCAGGCGGCATTGGTGTGAGCGAGACCACGATGGGATGGGTTCCAATATTGGTTGAAGAATTGAGGGATGGAAATCCCTAAGAAAAGTGATAATCCTGTTATGATGAGGTTTCTCATGCAATTCATGTTTGTGAATTGTAGAAACGATAATCCGACGGAACCTGCAACCAACAAAGCAGCAATATTTTCTTTAAGGTTACTAAAAGGGATAAATCAATATTTAGTCCTAAATGAAATAACTTTGTTTCAACTTGGTCCACGTTTGTCTTTGACAAAATTGGGAACCCAATTTTGTCATGAACTTGGATTCGGATGATGTAACACTTTTAAACTACCATGCCATCACCAAAAATTTTAAAATCTAAAAAATACAAGAAATATATTAAAATATTAGTTTAAAAAATTAGGTGATTGACATAACACAATTTGATAATGTCATTTTATTATACTTTAATGGAGTTTAAATTTAAGAATTAAATTAAGAAAAATTATCAAGTTCTTAAATTAATATGGCATTTTATGGTAAAAAGAAAATTTAAACCGGACTCGAATTTGGATTAATTGAGTAAAGATCTATGGTTGGGATAAAAATGGGTAGGTATGGTTAAAATTAATACATACCAACAAGGCCGAAAAGTACACAATAAAGTGCTGCAAAGATGGGGAAAGGTATGGATGCAAACACTGCTCCAAATTTTCCTGCACAAAATATCATATATGTTATGATTAAATCACCATTTGGATCTAAATTTAGTAACTTTCTTTTCCCCAAGTTAGGTTCTCAGCTTAGTAAATTGTTCTCACATTTAGGTAATGGTTCCCACTCCGGGGCTTAAATTTTTTTTTTTTTTGGTCTAAAGTTAGTTATTGAACTTGATACTTGTTCCCATATTGGGGTCTAAACTTGTCAATTGGGACCTGAACTCTAGGGTTTTTAAGGACTAACTTGAACCAAAAAAAAAAATCAAGCCCCTAAGTACAATTGCCAAATTCAAGGTTTAATTTAGATAAAAAAATTCAGGCCTCAAAATAGGAACAATTATCAAATTTAGGTTTTAGGGTTCAACAATATGGAAAAAGTTGTAAGTTCAGACTCAAAAAAGTAATTTAACCCTTTACATTACCTGAATTTTTATTTTTGTTTTCAACATATATTCAGATATGAATATAGGTATGATTGTTCAAATATATAAAATAAAATAAAAAAGAAGATCGAGCATATTAATGTTGGACATATACCAAATATAGAGAAAAACATCATGAAGCCAGCAGATATCTGAACAACTCGGCGACTTCCGACTCGGGTTAATCCTAGGAGTCCAACGTTTTCCCTGAAACATAACTATGATATCAACAGGGGAGAATAATAAAACACTGGCAGCTTGCACCAATGGCTGGTCTGAAAGTATATCTTACACGGAAACTGTAGAACCGGTCACCGTTCCGAATAGTCCATCAAGCATGACCCCAATCCCCTGCAAAATTATTACAAAAATCAACCACCTAGAAAACATATATATGTATATATACATTCATTCAATGGATTGCCAATGAGGCATTGGTCCTTATTCTAAGGCCAACGAGGCCTTCAGTTTGAGTTTCATAATGTTTGAGCTTAATCTAGGGAGGATTTTCTTCGGTTATATAAGGGTAACCTGTTCTCGGTTTTCCCTCAGGAAGGGCTTGTTTGATTGATAGTTATGTTAAACCATCCTACCTGCCAGCCAATGCCACGACTTAGTACGTAAGCCGGAGGAGGAGTCGCAATAGCCAATCGAGATGCCGCCTTGTATGCTCCAGTCGACTATAGCATCGTAAGTAACATTAAAAGCAATTTCATTAACCCAGAAATTATTTACGGTTAGAACTTTTTAAGTGGAAGTATACCTCAACCATAGAGACTAAAACTGCAGACATCATAGCAAAGGAATGACCAGCTGAAAATGTAGGAGGACCCCATTGAAGAGGGTAAGGAAACTTGAACCTGAAGCATAAAAACATTAACGTCCGAACCAGTGAAAATGGAACATAAAAATCAAAGTTTATGTTCTGATATATACCATGGAGCAGTTGATATGAGATTTGCTCGGTCGGTACGACAACTAATTTGAGTAGCAATCGGCTTGTTACGATAAGCCCCACCGGCAGTCAGTATAAGGGAATAGATCCATATGATTGTACCGCAGATTAATATGGGAAACCTTTCGAAAATTGGGATATCTCTTAATGGTCTCACATGTTTTAGATACTGTGACACTCCGATCACCAATAACAGCATCGGCAGCCCGATTTCAACACAATTTCCAAGCTGAAACGATATTATTAAGAGAAGTTCCGTGCTTTAGAGTAAACTTAATGGACTCTCTGAGTAATAGGGAAAAAAATGACTGTTCTATTACCAAAGGAAACCCTCTTTGAAACAATCCCAAGCCGACCAATGCGACCACCGGTGACATACCGAGGGGGCTGAAGAACCTGCATGGGAAAATGATGAAGAAAAGTATAATCCAGCGCCAGTCAGCTAGCAACTTCACATTTTTTGTATGTTAATGATGGATGTACCGTGAAAAGAGACCCCAAACTTGGCTGTATCCCAGTATAATTTGTATGCTTGAGGCTATGACAAGAGCTCCTTGAATTGCACGCATCGTTTGTATAAATCTCTGCAAACCAATCACATGGGAAGAGACCTCTTTCAAATTACCCCTAGCAAACGAGAAAGTTCGGTTTTTGAAAAGGGAATCGAAAGACAAGACTCGTAGTGGGATGTAAAAGCTAGCACTGATAGGAACAACATGCAATGTTTCCGTTGCCGATATTTTTGAACCAATGTTGATAAGTAGGTGTAACAAGCAACTTACATCATGTCTGTCACTAATCCGTTGCAATGACGGGTCGTTTATTATATAGGCTACTGGGATAACATAAGCATAAGAACCTCCAATAACTGCTGGCAATCTTGTTCCAAAAAGTGCTTGGAGAACCGTGTTAATGCCGGCTACAAAGAGCAACGTTTGTATTACCAATGCTTTGTCCCGCTGATTACAAGCCAAAATATGGATAAAGAAACAAAATACGTGTTAAAGAAGGAAATGCTTGGGAACCGATAAACTTGGCTCAAGGTTACCGGCATAGTTAGATAGTGCCTAGCTACGAGTCATGATATAAACCAAGCATGAATTAAGATGAAAATGAACTAACAAAGTCGAGTATAACGAGCTTACATCGGTTCCACCCATTGCTGGAACAAGCAATGTAGGGATCATTACGCTTGTACCCAACATTAGGATATAGTTCTGAAATGCTAATAGGATGGTCTCAGCTGCAAGAAAATGCACTTGGCATTGTCAAAATGTGATTTATTTGAACTGTGGCAAGATATAATCCTTCAATTCTTTAAGCTGCAATGCATTGTACTTCTATATTTCTCGGTTATATGGAATACACATAGAAGTTATACAAGCCTAGAGAAGCACCAAAACTCGACCTATGATCAAACAGGTTTACTTAAAGCCGGGCAGTTCAATATAGTTTAGTAAACTATAAGCAAGGGGATTCGATATTTCCGATGGTTCACATGGGGAAAAAGATACCATTGGTGTTCAAAAAAGAAATGCAATGATCAAATCTCTTAACCCTTTTCTTTTTCCTCCTAGAAATGTCGATATTTTGAATCAAAACCATCATCACCCTCACCAATCTCCAAATAATTCATGCATTTGGATCCTACATCTATTTAACAAATCTATAGATCATATCATATCATATTATATCCTAATATGAGCTGCTATAAGCAAATGCACAATGGCATGATCTCTTCCAAGGCGAAACCGATCATCACCGGAGTGAATGTATGTCATTATAAGGTAATTTATATCATTAGAGTATGCCAGTGCCCAGTTTTATGTGCTTGGGATCAATATTGCAGTCATACTAAAACCATGACCCTAAAAATTTGCATTAGTTGAATGCATTTTCAAGTTGATTTAAATAATCGTATCATACAATGCAAATGATACCCCCAGTATTTGCATTCTTCAAGCATGAATGAGACCATTTTTGTAAGCAACCAAAAAAAAGGGAAATTACAAAAATGTCATCTCCCAAAATCAATTGAAAGTTTCAAGGAATTTTCTGTTTGGTACCCGGGAAAAACCCAAGAAAAGAACACTAAAATCAAGGAACCTAGGTAGAAAAAGAATTAATCTTTTTTCATCATTTATTTTCCATCTAATGGATTCAAGTTCATAATTATGCCATAATGTCACCTATTACTTTCACATAAACACAACAACTATTTTGTTTTCAGCTTATAAAAACTTTAACACAATGAGAACAACAAAGACAAAAAAACAAACACAAAAGAAACATTTTTAAGTTCGAGACCAACAACCCCATTTTTTCTTCTCGTCTAAAACATTTCAAATATACAACAAACACTAGATAAAGAAAGAACATACCCCAAGAAGGGTTAGAGTCTATGCAATACTCAAGGTCTTGAAGCTGGTCCATAGGAGGATGGGTTATTTCCGCCATTGTTACTAAGCTTTAGAATAGATAGAAAACTATTAAGTAAAAGGAAGAAGAAGAAGGTAGGAAACTGAGGTAAAGTAAAGTGGCGTAAAGAAAAGTGGGTTCTAATGAAATAATAATAAAAATAGTACCAAAAAGAGAATAAGATGACAATGAACAAAGGCAAAAGAAGCAATGGCCTCTCAGTGAAGCCCTCCGACACCTTTTTTTTTTTTTTTTTTTGGTACTTGTACTTTGCTCTCTGGTCTAGAAGCTTATTGTTTTTTTAGTTTTTTAATTTTTTTATTTTTTTACTTAGTGTTGATTTTTTTTCATTTAATTAATTACCATGGTTTTTGCAGGGAATGGAACAGTGGGTGTACGGTCTCAACACCCCCACGCACATTGAAATGAAAATCTTAGACATTGTCGTTTTGCATGTCTTTGTCTTCTATATTCTATGTTCTTTATATTTTATTTTTTAATCATTAACTATTCCTTTAAGGCTCGATTAAATTTAAAGTTAAGTATGAAATTCAATCCAAAAACATTGGTAACCTGTTAATACTATGATTAATAAAAGAAACATTTGTTAAAAATGGAAATTATTTGAAATATATTAATTTTTGAATATCTTTGCTCAATTAAATTATTATAGTAGATTTTTGTTGTCAAAATTTGAACTTCAATATATTAAATATTTTAAAAATCAGGATATCATAATCTTAGGAATATTAATTAAATTTAAAGTGTTTTTATTGATAAAATAAAATTTTAAATCAAATAAAAAATTCTTATCTCGAATCCTTTCAAATTTAAATTGAGCATGCCAACGATAATGTAAAATTGAGAAGATAAAATTTTGGATTCTTCCATTAATTACTCCTGATTGCTTTCTTTCATCCCCTAATTTTTAGCTAACATAATTAATTTTGAATTATTATAGAAACATTTGATTAAGAAATAAATCTTTTTAATGGGTATTTTTTATAAATAATTAATAGTTTTGACATTATGGTAAAATATTCAAACTTTTATTGTTAAATTAATAACTAAATGCAATTAGATATGATTTGGACGAAACTAAAAAGATTAAATAATTAGTAATAAAATAATTCTATTCAAAGACAAATTATTCATTAATAGAAAACAAAATAAAAGATCTGGCTATGATAAGAAATACAATAAAGAATCAAATACATAAATTTCTAATTATAAAAGACAAATAACCATCATTGATTTTTTTAAAATTCCAATTTTAAGTGAAATGAAAATTGATGTCATCAAGTAAATTACCATATGATATTGGTTTCTCCTTTTGCTCTATCATAGTACAGATTCAGAATACTAATAACTCTTCTTTTAGCAATACCCTATCCAAATTATACAAAAGAAAAATCTAATGTAAACCTTTATTATAATATTTTTCTAAAATTTGACCATCAAAATGTGCCATTTAGATTATTAGAAGTAATAGATTAAATCAGGATTAATTGTGTGTCACATGGGATTAATCAACGAGACTTTTTTAAAAGAAAAAATTAATGAGATTTATTGTTACTGATAATTAGATGATGGTTTAAATAATTAAATAATCTATAGATGAAGCTTATGGCAAAATGAAATGGTGGAGAATATATATGAAAGAAGGGTGGTCCAATTCCACTGTATTGAGAATCTGAATTAGGAGAATCAAAATGGGTCCCAAATTTGTATCTTGTTGGACCAAATTAAAAAGGAAAACAAATTGCTAATGTTTTCAGGACATTTTAAAAATTGATTAATATATGTATTCAGTGTAGATATTCTTGTATTTTTTTTTTAAAATGTATTAGTTATTTTTTAAAAATAAAAAAGAGTTGGCAAAAGGCAATTGGACTTGGGGGTAGGTAGGTTGACATTAATACAAAAATGAAGGATGAGAATAAATGTTCTGTTCTGAAGAAAGCATTTACTAAAGACTATAGTAAGGCATTAAATGATGAATAAGGCCCTTTTTTTTTTCTTTTATTTATTTATGGCATTAAGAAATAATAGATATAAAAAGATTTATTTTATTCATGCAATTACCAATATCATCATTATTTATAATCTTAAAATGCAATATTTTCTACAAAAGAAAAAGAAAAGAAAATTAAGAAACAAAAACTAAAAATTTTAATGAATATGGAATTTGGTATAACTTAAGTTGGCTTCCTAACACCACGCCGTCCAAGAATAGTTGATGCATCCGATTATATTATTATTTATAAAGCTACAAAACCCTGACACCTCAATGATCAATGCCAATCAATATATATTATGTCTTATTTAATTTTACTAGAATGCTTTTTTTTCTCTACCAATGAATCACTTCATATGGGCTATTTTACTAATCTGACCCAAAAAATTTAATATTTATAAAAATAATTATTAAAATGACCTGAAATGAATAGTAGATTGGAGTTTTGGTCTGTCAATGACCGACACCAACTCGTATTTTGCACACATGATTGTCTGATGATTGTGTCAGGCTTTAAAAAATTAACTTTTTTAGTTTTGGCCTGTCAATGGCCGGCACCAGGATATTTTTTTTAAATCGTATCATACTAGTATACAAAATACGAGTTTTTAAAAAATATTTTAATTTAATTTTAACAATGCATACTTTATCCGGATGAAGTATGTATTAGCGATTCGATAATATGATTATATATATATATATATACACGCATATATCACATTATAAAATAAAATTTTAAATATTTATACCTAATAAAACATGCATCTCATTATAATAATTGTTATTTCCCAAATAATATATTATTTTATAATTTTATTTTTATTTAATATTTTAATTTAATTTTAATAATGCATATTTTATCCGGATGAAGTACGCATTAGCGGATCACTAATATGATTATATATATACACGCATGTATCACATTACAAAAACAAAATTTTAAATACTTATACCTAATAAAACATGTATCTCATTACAATAATAGTTATTTTCCAAATAACATATTGTTTTATAATTTTATTTCTTATTTAATATTTTAATTTAATTCTAATAATGCATACAAGTATGCATTATTAAAATTAAATTACAATATTTTTTAAAAAACTCGTATTTTTGTATACCAGTATGATAATGTTTGAAAAAAATACTTTGGTGCCTGCCATTGACAAGCCAAAACCAAAAAAATTAATTTTTTAAAGCCTGACACAATCATCAGGCAATCATGTGTGCAAAATATGAGTTGGTGCCGACCATTGACAGGCCAAAACCCTAATCTACTATTCACTTCATGTCATTTTGGTGATTGTTTTTTAACCCAGGTCATTTTTGTAAATGTCAAATTTTTTTGAGTCAGTTTAGTAAAATAACCCTTCATATGCTTTTTGGGCTAACTCTTCAATCTTCATAAGGAAGTTCTATTCCCCTTTTAGTGTGTAGTAGCAATTACTTAAGATCTAAAAATATGATTTCATATGGGATACTTTTGTAAAAATCTGTTAAATTTTTTTCAATTTTGATATTAAATAAATTAGTTTATTTTAGAAAAATCAAAGTAATTTAATTTCTATTAATTTCAAGAGTGAGCAATTAAGGACAATTAATTATAATGTTAATATTAACTTTAAGTTTACATAAATTTGATTGGTATAATAATAAATTTAACTCTTATAATTTACACATTCTATCAACTTGGTCATTATATAACAAATTTAGCCTACAATATATTTTCTAAAAGTTAAGGCTAAATTTGTTGCTTGTTTTAGAATCAATGCCCAAATAACTAAATATGTAAACATCGATGGCTAAATTAGTTATTATATCAATTAAAATGATGTACAGTTGACAAAAGTCATGATTAATTATTCTTAATTGCTCACTTTCAAAATTGACAGGATTAAATTAAATTAATTTTTTAAAGACTAATTTACTCAATTTTAAAAGTGAAAGGCACAAAAGAGGTCTTATTATTATTATTATTATTATTATTATTATTATTATTATTATTATTATTATTATTATATGTGTAAAGTAAATGAATAATAATGAAAAAAAACCTCAAATAAATCTTTTTCTGCTCAGCTACATCAAAAGAATCACCAAAAAGTAAGGTTTAGTTGTATAAGATGCAAAATATGCAAAATTGGAACTAAAAAAGAAAACACTATGATCCTAAAATTAAATTTTCAATCACTTTACTCAACTAAGATTTTAGCTCAACAAAATAAGCAAACAATATTCCATTTTTGCTATGCTATATAAGAAGGCATATGATTTGCTTTGCTTTAAATAAAGAAGCCATGTTGACAGGATATCAAACAAAAGCTGCTAAATACAATTAAAGATTATGATTTAAGAAAAAAAACATGTCTGGACACAAAAATTTTGGAGATTAAGGAAAGAATGTACCATTTTTTATCATTCGTTGTCTTTGTCCGGTCCGATATACATGGTACAAGTTACTGAGATTAAGATAAGTAGGCATCCGGCGAGTTGTCCGAACGACCAACTCATTCTTGATGTACATATGCCCCATAACTGTGATAAGGCAACCTGAAAACATATATCACAGGCAATATATGGTGAAAAGCTGTTAGCACTTACTGATTAATGATTAACTAGTTTAAAAGAGGAATTAGAAGTACATAACTTTAGTTCGAGCTATAACAGTGGCACATCTTAGGATTAAGTTTTGAAGGCCTAGTAAAAATTTTAAAAATTTTAAAAGTTTAATGAGAAATATAAAAAATTTGGGATCTACTTAAAATTTTGTGAGATTAACTAGACTTTTAAAAAATTTAAAACCTTAATTAAAATTTTCAAAAAATTAAAAGTAATAATAAAATTTTAAAATTTTAAAGAGACCTAATTGAAATTTTCTAAAACTTGAAAAAATAAAATTTTTCAAAAACTTGAGGGAATCTAATTAAAATATTCTAAAAATTTCAAATGAAAAATAAAAATTTTCAAAAATTTTAAACAGCTCAAGGCCCTACGTATCCATAAGGATCCACCTCAAGCTCAAACTTACTCAAGCTCGAGGATTCCATAATCTCCTACTAAGCTGAGGTATACATAATCAAAACAAAAAGAATTCTCAAGGTAAAAGTAATATGAAGCTGTCATATTAAGAATCAAATTGCATTTTACTTCCTTTGCTAAAAAATTAAGCAAATTAGTTTCTATCCATTATATGAAGGAGTAAATTGGTCCTTCCTGTTAAAAATTTTATTTATTTATCCTGTTAAAAACTGGTATGTGTGACGAAATAACATGATAGTGACACGTGGTATGCCATATGTATCTCATGTGACTTACAATGATCAGTTTTTAACAATGAAATGAATGAAATTTTTAACAAAAGAACCGATTTGCTCTTTTGATCTAACATAAGGAACTAATTTGTTCATTTTTTTTAGAAGAGAAGGTAAAATGCAATTAGACTTCTAGTGCAGGGGAATTTATGGTACTTCACCGAATTCCCAACAATTGAGAGAAAAAGAGAGAATATATACCTCAGTAAACTGGACATTTACAGCTTTTCCAACTTTCTCAAGCTGAAGTCCACGGGCTAGGAACACCTGTAGCAGAATATGTTAAGAAATGTATAGGCCAATAAAAAGCATCACCACAAAATTAAAAGGATACTACAGTTCTGCTTGTTAGTTTTATGACCAAAGTATTCTGGGTACAATTTTGGTTATTGAAAGGTTATAGTGGAAACATACCTCTGCTAAGAAGGATAGAGTTCCAAGTATAAGCATTAGAGATAGCGAATATCGACTTGGAAGCACAAACTCCTGCAATTTGAATGCAAACTTCTGTTTTAGAATTACAAGAAATGTAACAAGTGCAAACTATTTTCAAAATAATAATTTCTAGCACCACATAGAATCTTGGACAGTTATCCAACAAGGAGCAAGCACATAAAACAACAAACTAAAACCTTAACACATCAAATGGTTAGCTACTTGGATCACATTATGCCATTGTGATATATTTAGGGCAGTATTCTCAATAAACATAGTATGTCTTTTTTAATACTTCTCATTCATGTCATATTTGGATATGGGCAATATCTGAGACACATTTTCTTAGAGGAACAAACCATAGCCTTGCATGGTTAAAACCAAATCACCTTCAACACATTTACCTCCTTCCTTTCTCCAAATAGATATTTCTAAATTTAGCCTTGATTATATACTTACACCCATTTTAGTATTTAGTAGCTTTAAGTGGTCATGGAGTAGACGATAATCAGGCATTTCAGCTATAATCTCAAAACTTTCCATCAACTACCCTAATCTTCTACATATGTTAGTACTTGGCTACCAAATATTTAGTAAATGAAGAGTATTGGTAGTTTTTAAATGCTCATGGACTCATTGAGTAGGCTATGATGGGTCATATAAGTCATTTCAACAATCATTGTGAAACTTTGACCTTTTCTAATAAAAATATCCACTCTTTTTTCTAATGGAGTAATGAAATGTACAACCATGCAGAGGAAATGGAGGTGTATGATATTACATCAGCTGTGGTCAAAACTGTAATTATTGACAAATACAAAATGCGTCTCTCTAAACATTTTAAAAATTATCATTTTATTGAACTCACCTCAAAGGCAAACGAGCATATTCCTGTAGCGGGGCTAGCCAGTATGCCAAATGAAAAAACTGTCAATCTAGAAAAGAGGTATTTGCATCAACATTAATAGAATGACAGGAAACGAGGGTAGATATCATAATAAGGTTTACAGAGATAAATATCGGAATAACAATAGAAAAAAGTCAGGACATAGTTGAATGGTACACAGTACTTTTAAAACATGGAAAAATATCAAACAATTGCGGATGGTGAAATTTTCAAAGGATTCCGTACAGGTTTAGGAAAAAGAAAAAACTTACACAGGTTGATCTGATGCTTTTGCTGCAGCCTTTATGAGACAGTGGCTGATTCCACTAGTTATTGATGAAAACAAACCAATCAAGGCTATATATATATGGTGATTGCGCATAAAACTTATAATGCTTGCTTCTTCAGCTTTAAGTAGCCTCCTGCCAAATCAAGGAATGGGTGAAAAAGACTTGCCACCAATAATGGACAAAAACAGGAACAAATATAAATAGTTCCATGAGCCAAGAAGAGAAACAAAATCAAAGGACTTGTTCATGGCTACTCCTTATGCAAGCATTTGATTGTTTACCATAAAGTAACTGAACAGGTATTGCACTAGCTTTGTCGAAATTAATTAAAGAAACATGTGTACTAACACTATGCCTGCGACTTAAATGAAATTTGCGTATTTAAACCTTTCTACAAATTTAGGGATCTGAATAAGGCAAGAGCGAGCTGAAAGTAGCTGGCACTGAAGAGCAACTTGAGAACAGTTAAATATTGATTTCAGGTTTCAGGGTTCGGGATTTTTGGTTTTGAAAAAGAGAAAAAAAAAATCCCTTCTAGCTATGAACACAAATTGAGAACAAAAAATCCAGACGGAGAAGGGCAAACAAATCCATTAATACTAAAAGGTGAAAAAGAGAACAAAAATGCAAGATTATTAATAAATCGGAAGACCTCAAAACCTTAACAACTCTCTAATAGTTATATCACTTGATGGATGCAAAGAGACTGTCTCATAACCTACCAGAACGAGGTCTCGTAATCGTGAAATATAAACCAATACTAAAATAAACTAGCGACCATAAAAGATTTAACAACTTAGGTAGAACAAAATCAAACATATCTTAGATATGGGATTTCGAACTAAATTGACATTCTGTTTGTTGAATTGGAAGAATTAATTTTCACTTTAGTATTTTTGCAACTAGAGACAGTAAAAAAATAGCAAAAATGTAGAGAGAGACAAAAGAAGCGAAGTTACTGAAAGAGGTCACGAGACACTAAATAAAACATAAATTAGCAAACTAACATTAAACTCCCACTGTACTTCAACCTTTAATATATCAAAGGCACTCATTCTTAGAACATTAGAGAAGGTTGTGTTGACTCACTTCTGTACCTTGTGTAAAGCACCTTGAAAATGAAAAGCATGCCAAAGAAACTGCAAATAAGACCTGGAAAGGGATGACAATCAAAACAAAGATCAAACCCCTTGTACTGCTAGGCAACTCAAATTTCATATCATAGCTAAAGATAGAATATGTTAACATACCTACAATATCAGCAATTTTCAACTTCTCATGCAAAATAATTTTAGCCACGATTGAAGCAAATATTGGAGTTGTAAAGCCTAAGACAAGAGCCTGAGAGAAAGGTATTCTTTGAATGCTGAAAAAGAAATAAGAATTTTTTAGTGAACTGGTTATGACTACAAGATTATCTTAGTTCTGTTTGCAAGGATAAAGGTTTACAGACCATACCAAAAACAGTCCAAGAATTGTGTGGCATTACAAATTTACAATGACTAGGAAAACAAAGAAGCAAAACCTACTACGAACACTGAGAATGCGGTAAAGGACCTACTACGAACACTGAGAATGCGGTAAAGGAAGAAACAATTCAAAATGTTTAAACCATTAAAATAGTAGGCATATCCTAGAAAACAAATAGATTCACGTTTACCTTGGTAACAATCTATGTCCTATGCCATCCTGATGACTTAATTTTCCAATGTAATGTGGTGTAATGTTTCAAATAAATAGTAAACTAGACCGTTGCAGTCATAAAAGTGATAAGCCTTCATTGTAAGTTGTAAAGATGTGAATCCAAAGAACAGATATAGGCAGGCAAAAACATGATGGATTGCAGCCCAACCTAACAGGGAAAATGAAATTCCAGCATGCCTAATGTATCACTGGAGCAAAAGTAGTGACCATATCATGTCAAAGAAGTTTTGTAAATTAGAAAGATTAATATGCTGTATGAAAATTCCGAATAGAAAAAAAGGGAGTAACATGATGGAAAACCTTTTTCTTTTCCTCTATATTTCAGAAGAACAGGAGGGAAAGGAACACAATGTAAGCAAACTCTAAAAAAGAAAGAAATGCAAGGATATGAAGTGCAACTTACCAATAGACAAAACTCAATAGCGAGAGACTTCCCAGTAGAGCTCTTAAAACTAAAGGACTCCAGGGATGTGTTGCTTCAAATAGTGCCTGCCCACTTATTCTCAGCCATAAACATGATAATATCAAAGTAACTATACATCTGGTAAATGCAGTCTCAAATAAAGGAATTGACTGTGCTGCCATCGTAAAACAATGAAACACAATAAATCAATAGAAACTTTATGCAAAAACATCCCATGCCACAAATGATTTTAAATCATTGAAAGGGATATCAGAGATAGGCAGTCAGGGGGTGTTAGGTGAATTTACTAACCATTGAATTTATCAGAGAGAACTTCCATCACGAAGTAGATTATAGATGATAACACCATGCATACTAGACCAGAGTATCTGGATCCTTTCCATACCCAAAAACTTAACTGTGAAAGTAGAGATATCTCTGCCTCTGTAATATTTTTTATCACTTGTTCCTGCAAATATATTAAACCAACCTGAACTCAGTCCTAAACTAAAAGGAATCTGCATTGCTTTCTACATTCTAGGTAAGAATATTTTAGTACTAGTTTTAGTTTAGAAATACGGTTAATCAATAATCCACTATCAACCATACTATCCTCTAGTTCAGGAGCTTTGTCATTCAAGTTTTACCAATTATGAATCTGAACTGAATTTTGCCATTCCGATCAACATTCTGCATTCTTCTAAGAAAATGAAAAAACAAACAGAATAATTAACCAATGTCCGATTACTACCTTTACTAAATGAATTTTACTTCCATGGATTCTGTTTGGCAATCAATTTTACAAATTTCTTTTTCCTCAAGGTGGCATCAGAGGTTAAACAACACAATTAAGCGAACAAAAATCCTACGAAATTCCATTTAAATCGTAAAACACACGCATACACACAAAATTATCAGATTATCGAGCCAAACGGTCGAATTTCAACGTAATTGGTTCCCAATTAACACATAAAAACTAGATTATGGTAAAAACTAAAGATTCATGCGATCAGCAATACATAATTTTTGAAAATGAACGAAAAGTTTACTTTACTTACAAGAGGTTTCTCTCGGGAACGAAAGTCCTTGAAGATGTTGATCTTAGGCCTCTCGGCCTGCGACAAGAGAGGTATTATCTCCTTCGAAGGTACAGCTAAGCCACCGTCGGTCGCCGATTCAGGATTCTCAAGCACGACCAGTTCTACCGTATGGTCCGCACCGTCCGTCGTAAACGCTGAAGCCGACATGATCATACGTCAAAAAAAGGAAATCATAACGCGCCCATGCAATTTAATATAAAGTTTTAGTCCGCGCCATTTCCCATTTGGCATTTGCGTAAAAAAAAGTGCATTTACAGGAGAGGTTACACTATTATAAGCATACGTTCAAATTAGTATTTTTACTATTAAATAAATTAATTTAATTTAAGGTTAAACTAAAATAAAGTTATCATTTACTTTTTAAAATATTATTACTGTATAATAGAGTTAATATTTTTAAAATTTTTATTTTATAATTAAAATTTTTGTTTTAAATTAAATTATAATTTTCAATGCATTTTTATATTAATAAGTTCTAAATGTGTTCAAATTTAATTTATTTGATTCTTTCTTAAGAGGACTAAATTAATCTATTTAATAATAGTTGCATTAATTTGATCCCGCCCCATATAGGGATCTCCTAGTACTTTAACTGGAGAAAATGTAGTTTGTGGGTGGAAATGTGTCGAAAGTTGAGTGGGTGTGGACACGTGGCAGAAAATGCTTTGAGCGTGGGACGTCTGTTCAACTTAGCCGTGTGATTTTATAATCATTAAGATTGAAAATTGTGGACCTCCCTTTTTCTCTCCACATGGTCCTAAATGTAAGAAAGTCGAATTTGAATATTTTAAGGGTAAATTCCCTGTAAGTCTTAAGTTTATATTTTGATTACTAAATTTTAAAAGTTATAAAATAGTCACTAAATTATTTAAAAGTTTTTATTTAAGTCATTAAATTATTAAAAATTGTCGCGGTCTTCTCTGTTCTTACTTTCAGCACTAATCGAAAGCATAAACTTCCCCTCCTCTTCTATACTTTGTTTTTTTTTTCTTTTCATGAAATAATTTTTAACATCACGAATTTGTAAATTAAAATCTAAACAACTTTCTTATTTGATCTCTGACACTAGCCATCAAATCAGCTTAGACTTGAGATATGTTCTTCTACTCATCGATAGGTATTATTCTACTATATTGATCATCGAATTGTCGCTCGAAGCTCGTTGACCGAACTTTTAAAAAAAATTTAACAGTCCAATGACTTAAATGAAAATATTCGAACATATTAGTGACTATTTTATAACTTTTTAAAGTTTAATGGTCAAAATGTAAAGTTAATAAAAGTATAACAACCTTGGGTAGAATTTATCCATATTTTAATGATAAGTTGGATTATTTGAACTTAATGTGACTTCTGATCTTTCTAGAGGTGTATTTGGTACTGCTTCCTTGATCACAGCAACACTAACGTCACCAATATGAGCATATTGGCGATTACTAACTCTTATGACTCGAATACACATCAATCCTCGAGCCCCACTATTATCTATTACCTTCAAATGGGTTTGAGGTTGAATCATTTTTAAATCTCCTTTTTTTAATGTAGCAAAGGAAGAAGAAAAAAAAGAAATATTGTTTGTCAAAAAAAAAAAACTCGCAATAGTTTTTTTATTCCCAAGACAATACTTCTTTCCTTTGGCTCTATATTCCTATCATGAAATAATGAATTGAGTTTTTATAGGCATTTTTTTTATGCCACTATTGAAATAGTCTTTCTGGCTATATTTTCGGCTACCTCGCTCATTTAATAAAGTATTCTGCCCGGTTTAACGACAGCTACCCAATATTTGAGAGATCTTTTCCTTGAACCCATACGTGTTTCTATAGGTTTTACCGTAATGGGTTTGTAAAAAATTTTATAGAAAATATTTTCTGTATTTACCTATATTTGTTTCATAAAAAACAGTTCCGTCAATGAAAAATGACTTATAGGTCAACGTAAAATAAGTCATTTTTCCAGTAAAATGACTTACCCTTTTGAAAAATTTGAAAAGCGTAAGTCATTTTTCGAAAAAAAGCTCATCTATAGACAATTTTATTTTTATATAAAATTAACTTAAATCAAGCTTAATATTATTATATTGATAATAATTTTATTTTAATTTTAAAAATATTTAAAATATTAATATAAAATATTATATTTTTAATATTATTATACATACATATTTAATTATTTATATTTAGTCATATAATAAATTATTAATATAATTAATATAATTTATTATTTTAATAAATTATTTAATATTTTAATTATATTTTAGCAATAAATTTTAAAATAAAATTTTAAATATTTAATATTAAAATTTTAATAATAAATATTTATTATAATTATAAATATATTAATAATAAATATTTTGTAATATAAATGTTAAAATATGTCATAAGTCTAGGTACTCTTCACAAATTTGAAATTTAGTCTTTGTGCTTTTATTTTCAAGAATTTAGTACATTTACTTTTCAGATTTGAAAATAAAGTCCAATTGTTAACATTATTCAATTTCTTTGTCAATTTTGTTGATGCATAATTTTAAATAAAAATAATCGATGGGTAGTCATGTAACTAAAAATGACGTTGTAATGAACATGAATTTAACAAAATATTTTTAATATATGCAAAAACAATGTAAAATATAAATTTATAGATATAAAATAAACTGAATTAAATAATGAAAAGATAAAAAAATTCTCAAATGTATGTTTGTTTCATTGAATACAACTTTTATGAAAGATTTTTAAAAATCATCAAACATCGAAAATATTTTACACAAATTCATCCAAACACAAAAAATATTAATTTTTCTAGAAAAATAAGTTATTTTTCAAAAATCATTTTAAAGCCATTTTAGTGAAACAAGCAAACCTTTCAAAGTATTTTGTTTATAAATAAATATTTTTTTGTTTTGATTTATATTAAACTTTTAATTAAAATGTAAATAGTCGAGCTTAAAGCTTCTTCTTTTTATATACAAAATATTCATAACTCCTCTTTGATCGAGAATAAACGCGCTTCAGCGTGCTTAAACTTACATTATCTTACATTTAACAACAATATTGATGCCAACTAAGTTAAGACTCAGTCGGCTAGCCAAGCTTAAAGTTAAGTATGTTATATTAGTTTAATTTTTTTAATGTTAAAATATATCATAAATCCTTGTACTCTTTATAAAATTGAAATTTAATCACTGTATTTTTATTTTTAGAAATTTAGTCCCTCTACTTTTTAGATTTTAAATTTAGATTTAACTATTAAAATTATTAAAGTTATTTTATTAAATTCGAGTTCATTACAACGGTTTTTAGTTCCATGACTATGAAATTAGTATTTTTTATTTCAAAATGACACACCAACAAATTTAATAATATTAACAATTAAACTTAAATTTTAAAATATAAAAAATAAAATTTTCTAAAATTATAAATATAATGACTAAATTTCAAATTCATAAATAATAAATTTACTTATGTAGCATATTTCAACCTTTTATAACTACTCCTATCTGGTCCTCATATTCAATGCATATGAAAAGAAAAATATGATCTTGTAAATATATATATAAAAACTACTCATTCCGATGTATGTTTATATTTAATACTTGTATTTGTATTTATCTTAAGAACGCGTATATTCATTAATATTTTTTTACCATATAAAAATATAATCAATAAATCATTTTATAATTGTATTAAATTTTAAATGATAAAAATACCGAACGCTAGCCTCGAGATGCGTGCGTTACTATATAGAGAGTGTCGGCCATGGAACAAGGCGGCCAACCGGTCCGGTCCATCCATTTATTTGCAATAAATGGCTTTTCTTCTTATTAGATCACTATGCTTGTTATCAAATATAAAAATATTATTGAATTATTTATATATATATATATTAAATTAACTTATTTTTAACAATATTCATTTTAATTACCGAAGGTTTAAATTAATGATAAAATTGAAATTTTAAAATTTTGAAATCCTTGATTCGATTTTCATGTAAATTATTAAAGATGTTTGATTTAGGTTGTGTAAAATTATTTAAATTTATTTTGGCCCAACTTTAGATATATTTTTCTTTATAATAGTTTATTCTATTTATTTGAGTGGGTATTATTTATATTTGTAACTTCAAGAAATTTAGTGAAACTAATAATTTCATATATTTTATAATTAAATTTAAAATATAAGTATTTTATATTATTTGTATATATTGTATAACTAAATTTAAATTTTTACATATTAAATGATGAATTTGACAAATCAAAATTTAAAATATGCCGGTCTAATTCATGCAAGAGCGATCAAATTTGACAATTTTACATTTGATTGTCTTTTATAATGTATTTGGTTTTGTTGATTAGCTTATTTTTCCACTTAATTTTTAATAATTAGAAAGTATTTAATTATTATTAAGAATTTCATTTAAAATCGATTTTTCAAAATGGGTAGCCATTGTTAGCTTTTAAATGTCAAGAGGAATCTAAAGCATTTTCAGTTTGAATTTGCAGCCAAAATAAGGAGATGAATTTTTAACAAAAAAATTATTTATTTTTAATCTCACGTGTAAATTTTATTTATTTATTTTTAATAAAAAGTAAAATATAATCAATTTTAATATAAAGAGGGATGAAATTGCAAAAGAGTGAAGTTTCCACAACTGAAATTTCCTGCGTCGGCAGTCTTTATATATTATTATATATTTATAAGCAGCAATCCAGTTATTATGTGCACTGTCGCCATGAATCTGACCTAATTCTCATAGGAAACAGAGCTGAGATTTTGTTTAACGCTCAAAGCATTAAACAACTAAAACGAATCATACTCTTAAATTTTAAAAAATTTACTTCATATATTTCCAACTTATTTGGTCCACATGCCCATCAAATCCTTCTACATTAACTTGTTTTTACGATAAAAAATAATAAACAATTCCTACCCGGACATTGGACACAATAATTTCCAATACGAGATAAGTCTAACGGGGGATGAAATGATTCACATTTGAAAAAAAAAGAAAAGAAATTATTGATATTTTTAAATATAATATTTTCATATAATTAATGAGTTTAAGTTTTATTTTTGGTTGAATTTTGTTTATTTTTTAGATTTATAGAGTAAAAGTGTTTTGAAGTGATTAAATATGTTACATCACTTAGATTTGATTTCATAATTTATATAATATAAATCATTTAGGAGAGAAAATTAGCACTTGAGTTAAAATTCTTGAGAAGTTTGATTTTATTTTTCCTTTGAGGTTTTGTTTCTTAATTTTATTGAAAGTTATAATGAATTTATAAAGTGTGAGTATTTCGAAGTGTTTGAACAAACAAAATTATATAATATTGAAGAGTTTACACACAATTGGACTCACCCTTTAACTCATAGCATATAGGTCATTTGTATGAATTTTACAGTTTCTACAATTTTCATGTGTTCAATCAATTCAAGAACTTGTTAGGACTTTCGATAGAGTAGAAAGATAAAATTTCGAGCTAAAATATGTCATAAGTCTTTGTACTTTTTCAATAATTTAAAATTTAGTCCTTATATTTTTATTTTTAGGCTTTTAGTCTTTCTACTTTTTAAATGTTAAAGTTCAAATCTATTTGTTAACGTGGCAGTTGAAATAAAAAAAAAGTCTCTTGATAACTATAAAATTAAAAAATGATAATATAATTAACATTTGAAAAAAACTAGTAATACTAACAATTAGATTTAAAATTTAAAATCTAAAAATAAACAAATTAAATTCTTTAAAATAAAAGTATAATAACTAAATTTTAAAAAAATATAATATTTATGACATATTTTAACCCAAAAATCAAATAGTAAGAGAACCCAAAATTTCCATCAAATCTCACTTCTTCCACAAAAACTTTCCAATATTCCATTTTTTTCCCACAGTAGTCCACGCCGGTTCAAACTTACATACAACCCCACTATTAAATACCACGAAAAAAGCAATAAACCGTTGCTTAAATCACGCTATTTTTTATGATAAACAACAAAAAGAAAAAAAAAGTAACCTCACATGGTCATGAAAATCGCTCACTGAGTCACTGAACTCGAGCCACATTACATAGAAAAACACAAATTTCAAGGCAAAAAAAGCAAAAGGTTGTGCCGATATATAGCTTCCAATAGCTATTTCAGCTACTAAATTTCCCCCTCGTACCTAAAGAGAAGTGGGGACAATGGATGAACAGAGTAAGCTAAGCCTTCACCATTGTTGCCTCATTCTCTTCTCTGTTCTCACCATTTCCTCCACAACAGCGTTTGATTATGGCGATGCATTAATGAAGAGCCTCCTTTACTTTGAATCCCAACGTTCCGGTCGGTTACCGTACAATCAACGTGTTACTTGGCGAGACCATTCTGCCCTCACCGACGGCTTGGAACAAGGAGTATGTAGCTATACTGCTATAGCAAGAATTTAAAATTTTACCCAACTTATAAACAGTCTTGTTTTTGTTGCTAATGTAGGTGGATTTAGTCGGAGGATACTACGACGCCGGCGATCACGTCAAATTTGGACTCCCGATGGCTTTCACGGTGACAATGTTGTCTTGGAGTGTTATCGAATACCGGGACCAGATCGCCGATGCCGGTGAATTAGAACATGCTTTAGAGGCAATTAAATGGGGGACAGATTACTTCATTAAAGCACACGCTAGCCCAAATGTACTATGGGCGGAGGTATAGTTTCAGATTCCCTAATTTTGTCTTATTTAAGCTTCATAATTATATCAAACACGTAACGCTCATTGTTGCTATAGGTGGGTGACGGAGACACCGACCATTACTGTTGGCAACGGCCGGAAGATATGACCACTTCACGCCAAGCTTACAAGATCGATGAGAAAAACCCAGGGTCCGATCTCGCCGGTGAGACGGCGGCGGCAATGGCGGCCGCGTCTATCGTGTTTAAGAAAACAAACCCTCATTACTCTCACTTACTCTTGCACCATGCTCAAGAGGTAATTTTAAAAATGACACACACCATATACATATGTTTACATGACTGATTTTGAATTTTGGGTGTGGTGTTGTTGCAGTTGTTTGAGTTTGGGGATAAGTATAGAGGGAAATATGATGGAAGCATAGGGGTGGTGAAGAGCTACTATGCGTCGGTGAGTGGTTTCATGGATGAGTTGTTGTGGGCGGCGTTGTGGCTGTATGAGGCCACCGACAAGGAAGATTATTACTTGAAGTATGTTATAAACAAGGCTCATTGTTTTGGTGGGATTGGTTGGGCCATATCAGAGTTTAGTTGGGATGTTAAATATGCTGGGGTTCAAGTTTTGGCATCAATGGTAAATTCTCTCATCACTTTCAATTTTTTTTCTTCTTTTTTATGTCTAATTTTATATGCATTGAACACATGCATTGGCCATTTGTTGGGTTTATAATCATTTCATAATTAAAAAACCTAGAAAAATTATTTAATAAGAGTTTTTAATCTCTATAAATAAAATTTAAAGCAGAAGTGAAGTTAAAATGTTATTTTAATAGTCAGAAATGAATTACATTTTAATTATATTATTATATTAATTTATAATTTTATTAATTTCAAAAGGATTAAAAGACAATTTTATCATTCTACCGTGCCCTCCAAAAAAAAATTTGGTCTACCCTCTCTTTCCCGAGCTAATAGCAGATCTCCTCTCTTGCCTTCCTCTTGTCTATACCCTAGATTCAAATAAAAAAATATTTAAAATATGAAATGCATAGCTTTGAAGATTCTTTGTGGAATTAAAATATATCTTAGATCAACATGCCTTTTTTTTTATTAATTCCTACATCTTTTACTCTCTCTCACTTTTTTGGCTTTTTCAATTGTTAACATGAAAACAGGAAAGAGAATTCAATTTATTTTGAATATTAGAAGACAAATGAGACCCTAAAATCTTGATGGTTTTTTTTTTTTGCTTTTCCCTAAATTCAAAGATGCAATAATAGTTTAACTTTGAGACATACACTTCCCACTTTCTTACTTACACACCAAAGTTTCACTGATAGAGTAACCCCTAATTAAGGTATCATCTTCATACACAATTCCATTACATGTGGCTATGATTATGTATACTATATTTTTTAAAAAAGTTATCATAATATCCATCCCAATATATTAGTGCCACGTGGCTTTAATATAGTGGAACAGGAGCAGTAATTTGCATGTGCTGTGCTTCGGCAGCACATCGTAGACTATTCCATGATCTGAGGAGGTGGATAGATAAATTAGAAATAAGAGATGGGGAATAGAGAAGAGTAGCAGAGGTGGGGAGTGATGGGTGCTGGGGTTGTTGTCTAAGCTTTTTAAGGTAGGGCCTGGAACATTGACCTGACATTTTGGTCCCACTGCCAACCCCAGTGAATGGTTAGAACCCCTCTTTAATTTATAATATGTTATGTTATTTCCATGTTAAAATTGAGTTCCTATATATTTGAGGGTAAAAAAAAAGAAAAAAAAGTGATTGAGCTATTTTAAAACTTTCTTTTTAAGTTATTAGATTATTAAAATTATTATTTGTATGATTTTATCTGTTCGCATCGCCTTCATCAATTAAAAGTTCTCATTCTCCTTTTCTTTTATAGTTAATTTTTTTTTCATGAAATAATTTTGAATATTATGAATCTACGAACTAAAACTCAAACAATTTTTTTCTTCGATCTCAAACATTGACCGTCAGATTGACTTAGATCTAAGGTATGTTCTTCTACTCGGTGATGAATACTGACCCATCGTACTAATCGTTAAATCGTCATTAGGAGCTCGCTAGCTGGACTTAAACAAAAATTAACAGTCCAATGACTTTAATAAAAAGTTTCGAATAGTTAAATGACTATTTTGTAAACTTTTTAAAATTAAATGACTAAACTATAAACTCACTAATAATTCAGTGACCTTGAATATAGTTTACCTTGTATTTAATAGTTGCTTGATACAAATTTGGGATTAGTTTGCTGAATCTATACCCTTAATACATCAAGTATTATCTTTAATGGAGATTTGGTTTCTCAACTTTGTCCAATGCTCGAATGAGTTCACAAAGTGTCTCATCCGTGTTTGAAAAGGTGAACCATGTGCAACTCATAAGGTTGGATTTGAATTCATTCTTTATAGCTTATAGGACATTAATAGGTGAGAATGCTACCACTTGACTCACTTGGTGTGTTGGCAGTCCAACCCTCAACATAATTCTTAGACTTGAATTTGGTATAATTTAACTCTTTGTTTTTGTAATATTGTTAGTTAGGTTAAATAGTTAATACTAACTTATAACACTATTAAAATAAATGATTAAATTATGTTAAATTAAAATATAAGGATTAAATTTTAAATTTGAGTAGTACAGAGTCACCAAAACTAAATTTAACCTTTTCGGTTAGACCCGCAATGTTTTTTCTTTCATTTTTGTAGTAAATTCTCTCTTAGAGCAGGGTTTCATTAGGGCTTCTGTTATGAGATTTCAATGGTTGATGCAAGTTAAAATAAAAAATAAAAGAAGCCAAAAACTACAAATTCTAAAACCCATTTTTTCTACTTTGAAATATTGGTCAGAAAACGTCATAAATCTTTGAATTTGTTTACAATTTTGAAGAACTTATCAATTTGTTGGCAAAGCAAAGAGATGCAGAAAATTTAGCCGTGATTATCTGATGCTTCAAAGATGCCAATTTGGTAGGTGGTGAAATAGATTTATTTTCATACCTCTAAATAGAAATAGATTTATTTTCATACCTCTAATTAAGGGGTCTAACACATTACACCAAATAGTAGTGGTCCGGACCTACCACATTATGACAAACTTCCATATTATTAGTACAAATTCGAGTCTAGTCCAAATGAATTATGTTCATGCATTCATAGAGTCTGGGTTCGAACAACATCTCTAATCCCTTCTTTTATTCCAAGTTATAGGTGGTCTCTTTTTAACGAACTTTAATCGTCCCTTTGCAGTTGTTGGAGAAAGCAAAACACGGGCATGAGGGTCACGTTCTAAAGCAATACCGATCCAAAGCCGAGTACTACCTATGCTCGTGTCTCAACAAAAACAACGCCACCGGCGACAACGTCGAACGTACCCCTGGAGGTCTTTTATACATCCGGCAATGGAACAACATGCAATATATGTCGACAGCGACATTCCTACTCACTGTCTACTCTGACTTTCTCCGCAACTCAAGCCAACACCTCCGGTGTCCCACCGGAACCATTGATCCCGAAGAGATCCTCAGTTTTGCCAAATCTCAAGTAGATTACATACTAGGGTCTAACCCTATGAACATGAGTTACTTAGTGGGCTATGGTTCTAAGTACCCTATTAGGGTGCACCATAGAGGTGCCTCAATAGTATCATACAGAGAAAAGAAAGGGTTCATTGGCTGCACCCAAGGCTATGACAATTGGTATAGTCGAGTGGAGCCGAATCCCAATGTGTTGGTTGGAGCCTTGGTCGGTGGACCAGATTGTCGAGATAATTTCATGGACCAAAGAGATAATTATATGCAGACCGAGGCCTGCACATACAATACAGCACCATTAGTTGGGGTTTTTGCAAGGTTGTTGCAATTAGAGGAAAACCTTGAAGTAGAATTGGTTGCCTCTTATTAGATATACGAAATATAATCAAATGATATTATATATAGTGTTGGTGGTGAGTATTTTAAGACACCCTTTTTTGTGTGTGGCTGAACTAAAAGGTGTTCAATGCCACTAACTATTTCACCTTCAATTTTGTTGAATGTTTATAATAGAGAAAAAAATATAAAGTTCGATATATGTTTTATCGTTTTTTTTATTATCTCTCAGTTCATTTTTAACATGATGGGTATTTGGCGTTCGACGAATTGTCTGAATAAGCATAGTGTCAACTATAACTCAATTTCGTTGATCCATTTACTGCCCTAACAAGTTCTCAAGATGAGACGTGTTCATGGCCCGATTGTCTTGGTCCGCTCTGGATTAGATTTGAATTTATAGTTTTTAATTCTAGCTTGGTCCGTTTTACTATTTATAAATAATAAAATTATAAAAAAAAGTAATTTCTATTAATTGTTGAGGTACGGTAAGCTGAAGGAGTTGAGTGCCCACTGTAGAGTGTCACTAAGGCAGTAAAATTACTTCTCGTATTTGAGTTGATAATTTATTAAAAAAAAATCTTTGAATTAGTGAACATGTTCATATTTTGAAGATATTATGATTTATTTTTGTAAACCAATTTATGACTATTAAAGATGAGATTGGATTAGAGTGAATCAATTCAATCCTTACAATATAGAGTGATTTAATTAAGATTATGTTGCTGATTTTTAGAGATCGTATATTCGATAGATTGTGCTTTGAATGTTTATATTGTAATAGTTATTTTCAAGGAGTTACTTTGTATTTATTTATATTTTATGTTAACAAGCCGAAATTGATATATGCTATGAAACTTGTCTAGGTTATTTTTGAGAGTTTATTGCGAACACTTGAATTATTCATTGAGGAACTATTTTCCGAGAGTGCAAATTGAATTGTAAACATTGAGTATTTATTGCCTAAGTTCTTAGGAGAGGATTTGGAGATAAGTAATATTCTAGCATTCAAGTATAAATGTGAGATCTTTATACTTAGAGAGTGATAGAGTGTGGTTCAATTATTGTATTGGTGAATAAAGAGAGTGAAATTACTCACTAAATTAAGTTTCGCATATATAGAGAAACCGAACTGCATAAATAAACTTCGATATTCTTTATGTTTTTGTTTGCACAATTTTCATAGTACCAAGCCATAATGATCATTATACTTAAACACTTCTATTAATTATCTTGATTTTCAATTAACAACAACTATAAATAGCAACATTAATGTCTATATGTTTTTGATAATTAAATTAAAAAAAAAAACAATATTTTTTTAAATAGAGAAGGGAGCTTTTTGCCGCAGGCTTACAAAATTTCTAGAATTGGATCTTGGTCCAGCTTGGTGTGACCCTGAATACATTTACTCATGAGTCATAAATCATGATCTAATTCAATGATCCCAGCCTTTAATTTAATATGGATAAGTATCCAACAGCCAGTTTTTAGTGGTGTTAGAAATAATAGTTTTGTGATCATAATTTCGATTAGTAAGTTAGTAAATATTATTTATTTAATATTTACGTGCTTATTACAATGCCATATTAGAGTTGGGTCGATAATTTTGATGTTTGAATATTAATTAAGAAAAAATGACTAAGTCGTAAAAATTGTAAAAGTTAATTGTTATTAAATTATATGTGTTAAATGGATATAGAATCATAATCGAAGAGTTTTATGTAGAAATTAGACCCTATTAGTTTAAGTGCACGATAAGTGCTTTCTAATTAATAAAATTATTTAAAAATATTATTATTATTGTAATAGGTCAATTTTGGCACAGGCCCAAGATCCAAAAAATATAATAAATAAAAATAGAATCTAATTTTTTTAAATAGTCCAAATTACAAACCCAATCTCTAACCCAATTATATCAGCCCAATCCCCAAAATTACTAAAACCATAGGCCAAGAGGCCCAAAATGTTTAAACACTTCAGGGAAAATCTAACCCTAGCCCCTAACAGCTTTGCGCCGCTGCTCCCATTGCGCTACCCTCCCGTGTATGGCCTCCACGCACCACCGCACGCCACGTTGCAATCACCGTACTTGCAAGAAGGACAAGAACGCAACAACACAGAAAATATGGAAAAAAAAATGAAACTTTGTATTTATTTTTCGGCTATAAAAAGCCATAAGAATCAATGTAAATTTTTTACAGACGAATACACAGAGATAGCAATCAAAATAATATAAATTTTCTAAAGGTGGTTTGTTTTTCTGTTTTCCCTTTTCATCTTTTTTTTTTATTTTGTTTATTTTTTAAAGAAACAAACGAAAAAAAAACCTTACCTTTTCAATTATATCGTTGTGAAAAGGGGGGCCGAGGTTACCATCTCCGATGAAAGATGGCGTCTTTAGACTCGGGAAGTCAAAAAACCCCAAAAAATGAGACTTTTTGTTTTCTGGCAACCACGGACGGTGGCTCCGTCGCCGGCAACAGACGGCTGCCATGGTGGTCTGATGCCAGAGTTTGGATTTCGGCAGAGGGGAGTTTGAGAGAAAAATAAGTGTTTCAGTTTTTTTTTTAAGAAAGAAAGCAGGAAAATGAAATTTTTAAGGAAAATTTGGCTTTTATACACATTTAAAACGGCGCCGTTTAGGGCTACCCGCACGCGACTCGACCCGCTCCAGGGGATTTGTGTGTTTTTTATTTTTGGGTTATTTACGTCCGTGGTCCTTCTGCATTTTTGGGTTACTTTAATTTAGTCCTATTTTCCTTTTTTTTTTAATTTAACCCTTTAATTTTATTTTACTTTTAATTTAGTCCATCGATTCGCAAAATGGAATGACGTACTTAATGGGGTTTTGGGATATTTTCTCAGTTAACCCCTCGTATTTTCTGCGCCTTTCAAATCAGTCTG
Organism: Gossypium arboreum; assembly: GCF_025698485.1. Lineage (NCBI taxonomy): Eukaryota > Viridiplantae > Streptophyta > Magnoliopsida > Malvales > Malvaceae > Gossypium > Gossypium arboreum. The sequence continues at coordinate 91,961,235 of NC_069076.1, read as the reverse complement.
CTATTTTATTTTTCTATCCGAACTTCTCCCCCTAAATTTCATTTAGGTTTCAATTTAATCCTTTCATATCCTTACATCTATTTTATTTAAATTTAGATTCTAAATTTTATTTTTATAGCAATCAAGTCCTTATTCATTTGGTTTGGACTCTTAAAATTATTATATATATATTTTTTATTCTACTTCGTTTTACTTATTTATTTATTTATTTATTTTGTTTAATTATTTATTTATTATTAATTCTTTATCTTTTTACACTAAAAAATATGGACTATTTGCAATTTTTTTTTATTTTATTATTACTTCCATATTTTATTGTTGCATTGTTTCATTTATTTTTTTTATTTTCGTGTCATGCTTGCTATTATTTTAATCATGCATTCTCCATTTAGTCCTTGCCCTTTACGCATTTTATTTTGTTCCTATTTCACTTTTATTATTAAGTTTATTACAATTTTGCCTCTAATTTTATTCGATTTCAATATAGTCCTTTGATTAATGTATTTTATTATTTATTTATTATTTTTC